>NW_008794211.1:321588-371470 GCF_000699145.1 Aptenodytes forsteri | reverse complement strand
CTACTACTACTACTACTACTACTACTACTACTACTACTACTACTATCCTACGGCTAGCCTGCCGTTCGGAAAAATAAATGAGAAGAACAGGCCCTGCCGGGGGCCGGGGGGCTGTAAGCAGAGAAAGGGCTGGCTTTTAAAAAAGTGAGATGTAGTCAGCCTCTGAAAGGCTCAGGTAACCTGAGGTGGAGGGGAGCTGTTGGGGAAAGGTTCATGGTGGGAGAGTCGGGCGGGGGGATGCTGAACTCCTCGTACCTAGAGTCGGCTTAATTGTCTTGATGAGCTATTCAGACTCAGCATGTTATCACTCAAATGAGGAAGGTAGGTGGTGAAAATACAGGGGAAAATGGGAGGTTACGGGGACTTGACGTTTTCCTCTGGTATGAAGTAGGCTCCACTCCAGGAGGGCCGGGTAAAGGTCCTGTAGCGCTCAAAATCTGCAAATGTTTAATATACTTTATTCCGGTATAAATCCTATAGCTACTGTAGTTCCTTAAGGATGACATTGAATTGTTCCAGTAAACCAGGAACAGCTGAGATAGATGTGTGTGTGCTGCGGGTTCCTCCCAGACTTCACCCACCCGGCATCGGGTGCGTGGCAGAGCCGCTTGTGCAGATGCAGTTCCCGGCAGAGGCACAGGTTTGCCCGCTGCAGCCTCGTCGTGTTATAAACCCAGCTAGGAAAAACGTGCGTACGGAAGAGAAAGCCAAACCTTTGCATATCGACTCGTGTATGGAGGCCGAGGAGAAAGCAAAAGAGGTGCAAACTGGTGGTTTTGTGTTTTGAAATAATAGGGTGGCGTTTGGGATTGCAGGGTGGAGCTTGAAAGGTGGGATACCTCTCGCCAAAGATTCCTTTGAAAATAGGAAATGTCAGACTTTTTCACTGAATTGGGGTGAAAATAGCAAAAGGCACCATAAGCTTTGGAAGATATGGTGCAGGTTTTTGACCTGCTGGGTCCCTGGTCCCCTCACACACTACTTCTTCACTCAGGAAAAGCCCCAGGAGTTTTTTCGGTTTGCTTGTGGGATAAGGAGCTTTTTCTCACTGTTGAGAGGATCCTGAGTGCTCTGAGATTTTGGAAAGGAGGGGCTACCGAGTGGCGTAAGGGCCAAACTGTGCTTTCAGTGCAGGCTGAGCAGGAAGAGTGAGAATCTCTTACCTTGTAGCTTCCCAACTCCCCTGGGCGATGCAGATGATGAGAACGGAAAGAATGACAAGGGTTTATGCAGAAGGGACACCCCCCACCCCCCCAAGTTAAGAAAATAAAAAGGGAAGTAATTTCCATCTTCCATAAATCCCAAGCTTTGAGAAAGTGAATTCTAGGATTGAGAACAAATGTTTGTAATAAGTATATATGCTGGACTAAATAGGTACGGTGGCAAGGGCATTTTAGTAACAAGAGGAAAGGTTATTTTATTGTGTAATAGCAGTGTGTCAAAAATTAATACAAATTACCTTTAAAGACTCCAGCTTTAAAGCACACATTTGCTCTTTGTATTCCGCTTGGCATATGTAAGTACAGACAGAGAATATGCCTTTCTTTTCTTATTTGTTCTGTACACACAGTTGCCATATCATTGATTATTAGCTGTGCATGTTTATCACATAAAGGGACTCAAGTATGAGTCAATTAATAGAGAATGCAACCGCTGAAGTTTATATTTAGATCGCAAACAACCTCCCTTTAAACAAATGGATAACGCAAAGTGCAAATCCTTTGACTCTTTGAGCACGAGCAAATATTACAATAATTTGTCCCCAGAGAAAGCTAAGGAAGCTTTCCTGTATACATTTCGTTGTCCTTTAGCATTTAAAAGAATAGCAGTAGCGGTAACATAAAGAGATAACATGGATTAGGTACCTAATTGTGACTAATCTCTGTTCTGATGATATAGTACATATATGATATAGTTCCAGCTGACCTCTTCACGTTGCATTATGTAACTGGCTGATTAGAAGCACAAATTGAATGCAATTTGTTTGAAAGATTATTTCACAAATAACTGCCATATTGACAAAAGTTTTACTTAATGATGTGGTAAATGCAATTTAGAATAAATTAACCGTTAATTGTGTCTACACACTTCATCTTTAGATTGTTATTACTATTTATAGCTTTGTGTACCACCAGTTTTAAAGTGATTGTATAAGCAATGTGATATCATTCTGTGTGATGGCTCAGACTTTGAAAATATTCCTCCCTGGCATGTGGGCTTTAGGAGAATTTGTGTTTCATGTGGAAACAAAGCTCTGTCCATATTTTTGGACAGTAACAATGAAATATTTCCATAGCTTTTCATAAACATCCTCTTTTTGGCCTGTCTCTGGGCCATCAGGTCTCACCTCCTTCTCTTCCTAGTCAACGGGAGAATCTACAAACTATATTTCCATACCTACAGGCCCACCTTTCTTAAGTGTTTCTCTCAAATCGACCTATTTGGAATTGCCACAGAGTCCTCGTCTCAGTCAAAGGTAGACATGTTCTCTTGTACCTCTCAAGTGTGTGATGGAGTGTGTAGGATGGCGAATACACTGGGGAAGTTATTACTTGCAGAAGTAGTCCTGCACACCCTTACTCATATCATTAGCGGAACTAGTTGCATGAGTAAGCTTGGCCATCTAACTTTAACACTTGAGATAAGGCTTAGTGACTTTAACTGGATAATGTATTTTTTCTTAAATAGTTGTAAACAGTAGAATCAAATTTGACCTGCTGCTTTTCCTTTATATTTCTCTGTATTAATGGGAACTTTGCCACTTGCGTAATCGTGCACAGAGCTGGGTCCCCCTTGGTATGTTGAATCTACAATGCACCTGACTGGAAAGCCTATCATCATTCACATGATTTGATTAGCAACGTAAATACGTAAAGGAATTGTTTCAATCAATCAAAATGCTTGGGAAGCATATACCTCAAAAAAAAAAGTATAAAAGGATTCCTCTTGAACTACTCAGTGCAGTATTGTTTGTTCGCCATTAGTTTTTATTACAGACTTGTCTCCCTGGAACATTGCTTATATATTTCTTGCAAATAGGAGACATGCTTTTCCAGGTGTCCTCAATACATTTCTGCAGTTCTTCTTTGTTCATGTAGGGGCTTTCTTAGCTACCATTTGTTTAATTCACTCCAAATTTCTATGCTTATATTTAAACCAGGTGACTGTAATGGCCAAGGCACTAAAACTGTGAGCCAGACTCTACAGTCACTGCTCATATGAAGAAAGTTTTATTTGCTAGAGTAAGGATTAAAGGACTGCAGCTCAGCTCCATAGGAAAAAAAAAAGCAGTCATTCGTTTAAATGCATGCATACTGATAGTCTCACACGGCATGAAATTCAGGATTGCAAATAAGTGTCTCTATTCCAAGAAAGACAAGTGACTTCAAATGCTTTCCACTTCATCCTTTTCCCATTCAGTGTGCCGGCTGTTCCAGGCCTTTGGAAACTCCCTCCTCCCAAACAGAGTTACAGATCTTGTAAAATGATTGTCTGGGGTTGAGACACATCCAGCAGCGGCAATGGCTGAAGCAATTACTATCTCCAGCTGTCTGCCTCACTCCACTGATGAAAGGTACAGGGCCCGCTGCAGGGACTCTTACTCCTAAAACGCCAGAGTTTATGGTTTAAGGTAAACTGCCACAGATTTCACTTTACATGGAAGCATTGGGCTGTACGCTGTAGCACAGCTGTTCCTGCTAGAGAGGCTGTTCACACTTTATCCTTACTCTGTCCTTCAGCACTTTGAATGGCATAAATGACGCTTGTGAACACCACTACAGCAGCTGGGTGCTTCAGTCCCCTTGGGGATCAGCCCCAGTGGTCCTCCTACATGGCAGGGGGGGAGACCATAGGCCATGGAGTTTAGGGTTATGTTCACTGCTCTGTGATAGATCAGAGAGCTGAAGACAAGCGAGGCAGTTAGAAGAGTGTCTGCTGGTTTTACCACACGACATTTATATCTCGTCTATGGATTGTGTTAGTGGCTGTGCAGAAGAGGCAAGCCGAGCAGTTGAACTGCTACCAAAGGATTCCCCTCCATGCTATCATCCTCTCAATACTCTGCACAAAACTGGGTGCCGAACTTGCTCCTGCTTTCATAACAGCAACAGTGTGTTCCTTAAGCAGGTTTACAATTTTACTAGCTCTGCTTCTGTTTCCTTAATCTGTTGCATGTTTGCTCTCATTGGTCTGTGCTGCATCTCAGTACTGCTGTGGTTCCTATGTTGTTTCACTGTAATTATCACGAGATACAGCAGGTGTGATAAGTTACTAAACTGCTTCTGAAGTAAGCTCTTCCCTCTACATTATGGTGTTCTTGCTAGTTTTTATTCGTACACACACAAATGTGGCATTTTGACATGGCCTAAATTAAGTGTTAACAAATAAATCTCCTTTGTCCGTTCAACAGTGGCAAGTATCTGTTTAAAATCTAATTCTCCTTCTCTCACCTCTCTTTTGTACTTTACAGCATGGGCCAGGCTCCAGCACACATGTTCGTACTCAGTAGGTTACTTCAGAGGCAGCCCCTTTCACTTTGATGACACTATTTATGGAGGCAGGCATCGCTCTGTGTGAACAAGGGTATAGCGTCTGACCCTTCTGAAGGCTTGGGATGGCTGAAGTCTGGAGTCAATCACATGATCTTTAACACAGTTAGATGATTTATTCCTGTTGTTGTCTTTTGTTATCATCCACTTAGTGCAATTAAATCGCAGAAGTCCTGATTTACTAAAGCACTTGAGCACATGGCAGGCTCTAAAAGTGCTTAGACATAAATTTCAGTACCTGATTATATCCTAGTGAATTCAGTTTTGAAATTAAAAAAACCCCTTAGGCACACGCTTAGAAATAAGAATATTCCTTGGCTTTGCCAAGCAGAGATGGCTTGAAGGATGCGTTTGTTACTGTGTTGAATTGGGACCTAATAAAGAACAGCCGTAGTTTTTCAGCTACAAACCACTATGTATAAATCTTGGGGGCAGCAATGTTGAAAATAACAGCTATTATCTGCTGAAGTTTCAGTGCAACTATGGAAACTCAAATGCCTGGCTAACTGAAGTTTGGCTATATCCCTAGCATTGTGTGGATACTTTGACATAACCTGGAGTGAAGATCTTTAAACCCATCCAATATTCAACATTCGTACATCTGTGCTGTCGGTTAGGAGGTGAACATGCACATGCCCTAAAGGCAGCCTGTTCCCAAGTAGCGCGTGGCTTCGATCATCTCTGTACTATGTTTGGCAGCTGGTAGCCTGGGCTGTTGCTATAGAAAACTCCCTCCCTCTGACTTAGGCCCCGGTTAACTGAAATCCACCCAAAGGCATTGCACGCTATTTTTGTCTTGCTCTTTCCAAAGACTCTTTTGTACACAGAACAAAATAATAATCTTTAATGACCGCTTCACGAGGCATATCCCAGTAGAGTATTTGCTGAAATAAAGGCTGGATTTGGGAATAAATAGCTTGATAGCATCCTCCCATTTGCAGCCAAACTGCTGAACGGTGTTCCCCAAAATAATTCTGTTGATCCTAAGCTGCTAGTAGGAGAGTTAAAGAAAAAGTGTCATCTTCTGAAAGATGATCAGCCTCCTTAGTGCTTTCTAGTCCATGAAAACCAGCAATGGGGGTGGGGACGTGGCTTCAGTCCAAAGAAAACTGCATATCTGTGTGACTACAACTGTGTAACTTAACACGGGAATATGCAATTAGGGCTTCCATGATGATATCTAGTGAGTTCAAGAAAGCAATAGGAGAGAAGGTGCACAGTGCCATTTGCACAGGTGTGACACTCTGGAGTTGCCGTGTATGCGCTACAGAAGTGGTCACCACAAGCACAGTAAATCCCATACATTATGATATACTAGACTTGTTGCACAAACCAAATCAAATGTTCAGTTACTTCAGCTGCGGATTAGCTGTGCTGTTGGTCCGAGGACAGTTGTAGGTTGGCAGTGGAGTTGATCTGCACGTATGCTGTGGACATTTTTATGGGAACATACAGCAGCCTGGTCAGAGACACTTCTAGGCATCCGGAAACCCTTGATAAACGTGCATGTGAAGCAGTGACAACAGAGTGGCTAAAGCCAGCTAGGGCCCCTGCCTGTCCTAGTAAAAGCAAGGCCCAAGAGGGCAAAGGTACTAGTCAGATGATACATTTAAATTTCTAAAGAAGATTGTAGCTAGATGTTATTGTGTTTTATTAAATTATTCTTATTTATTTGTTGAGAAATTTTAGATACGCCTAGTAAGTGTTTCACTACCTATAACCGTTCAACCCACTGGAGACTTATTCTTCAGTTTCATAAGCTGGATTTTAACATGGGCATGTATTTCTGGAACTGTGTATGTTAATGATGCGTTGTTGTTAGGATTATTGTCAAAAAGCATTAACTACCATTAAAAAAATCTCTTTTCTGAATTTGATAGAAAGTGTGGGGTCAGCAGTAGTTGTGCAATACATGTTGGTTTAACTTACTCTGTGGCCCAGAGGGTCTAGGTAGTCAAGCGGGTTATCTTGTACCAATTTTAACATTTAATGGACCCACTTAACAAATATAATAATGTATAATGTATACTTTGAGGAGATAGAATCAGCGATTACCAGGAAAGTACCAAATAAAATGGAGTATTATGTGTTATCTTATAGCCTCATGATATTGGCTTTTCTTGCTATTTGTCTCCTGTTTTATCAACATAAACTCTTTATACATTGTATGTCTATCAAAACTGGATGACCAAGCCTGAGTCTGATATGAACAGAGCCTTAGACCCAAGTGGCAAGTAATGTGAGTGGGATTTGGCTGCAGTAGAGGTTTGGCTGTGGGTGGGAAGGAGCTAAAAGGCTGTCTAACTCAGGTACAAATAATGAAATGAGAAAACAGGTATATTAATTTGTAAAAAAACCAAAAAGCCATTCTCCCCAACTGCCAAAATCCACATGCAAGTCCTTGCCTGTCTTCCTCCCCTTACCTCCTCATTTAAGCAAAACAAGGTTCAGTTGAAAAGCATTTATTAAGTATCATATCATGATTGCTTGCTTTGTGGGCAGGTAACAGCACACAATGGCCCTCAGGCAAAGTGCTGTCCCTTGGCCAAAGCTGAGGAACTCTGGGCACGTGAATTGGAAAGACTTTTGTTGTAGAAAAATCTTGCTTCTTCTGAGGAAGGTGAAAGTCTTATGACAAGAAAGGACTAATCTGGTGGCCAAGAAGGCCAATGGCATCCTGGCCTGTATCAGAAATAGTGTGGCCAGCAGGAGTAGGGAAGTGATCGTGCCCCTGTACTCGGCCCTGGTGAGGCCGCCCCTCGAATACTGTGTTCAGTTTTGGGCCCCTCACTACAAGAAGGACGTTGAGGTGCTGGAGCGTGTCCAGAGAAGGGCAACAAGGCTGGTGAAGGGTCCGGAGAACAAGTCTTATGAGGAGCGGCTGAGGGAACTGGGGTTGTTTAGCCTGCAGAAAAGGAGGCTGAGGGGAGACCTCATCGCTCTCTACAACTACCTGAAAGGAGGTTGTAGCGAGGTGGGTGTCGGTCTCTTCTCCCAAGTAACTAGCGATAGGACGAGAGGAAATGGCCTCAAGTTGTGCCAGGGGAGGTTTAGGTTGGACATGAGGAAAAATTTCTTTACTGAAAGAGTGGTGAAACATTGGACCAGGCTGCCCAGGGAAGTGGTTGAGTCCCCATCCCTGGAAGTATTTAAAAGACGTGTAGATGAGGCGCTTAGGGACATGGTTTAGTGGGCATGGTGGTGTTGGGTTGACGGGTGGACTCGATGGTCTTAGAGGTCTTTTCCAACCTTAATGATTCTATGATTCTATGACGAAAGAGAAAGTGATCTACTGCAAAGTGATCCTCACCAGATGGAGTTCATGAATCCTTTTGGACTCAACATGCCTCTTCACTATGGGGCGCAGCTGATGAGAAAAAACAGGCTGGAATGATGGACAAGTATGTTATGAGGCATGCAGATAGGAAATTTCCCAAGGAGGAACAAACAAAAAGAAGAGTAAACCATTTTTCAAGCACTTTGTTTTTTTCAGATAAACTATTCTCAGATCACAGAAGCTTATCCAGAAAGTCACTGCAGAAAAGCTAACTAATTTTTTTAAGTGTTCACCTTAGGATCTTAGGAAGGCTGTCACAACAAAAGCTTTAATTATGGGGAACATAGAGGAGTTGATAAAATCTGAAATATCAATAAACTAATTTCTACAGTAAATTATTAAAAGTAATAACAGCAAATTATCAGGACCACTCTTCACTGCACAGTTTCAAAGGAACTGAAGTGTGAAATTGCTTAACTACTGTGGAATAGAGTGTAACATAAGAACAGCTATACAGGGTCAGACACATACTGATACTGACCATGGCAAATACTTTGGAAAGAGTTTAAAAATAGGACAAGCACGCAGTAGTGCTTCCCCAGCACTTTCTCCCAGTCTTCAAGAAGTTCAAATGATTTCCTAGAAAGAGGTGATATCTTTGAGTGTTATTAGTTGTCAATAATATTTTTTTTCTCCACAAATTTATCTCTTTACTTTTTGAAACCACGTGAGCTTTTGCCAAGCTTAAGTAAATGTGGTAAGAAAGGCCTCCTTTTGTTGTGAAAGTGCCGCCTTTTCATTCCTTTCATAGCCCAAACTTCTTGTGTTAGAAGAGAACGTGAAAAACTGCTTCCTACTCATTTAGTCTATGTCGCTCATAATTTACAGATCTTATTTTGTTCTCCCAGTCATCTCTTTCAGCCTGAGGAGTCTCCTTAATTGTTCCTCATAGAGAGGCCGTTCCAAGCCCACCATCCTTGCTGTCCCACTCTGAGCTTTTTCAGGTTTTCAGATGGGATGGTCAGAGTACACAATATTTGAGGTGTCAGTTCATGAGGGGTTTGTGTACAGTATGAGGTATAGTCCTCATTTTTATAATCCTCATTTACTGCATAGTTATGCAATAATGTGCATTTTCTTACACCCAGGGCAGTCTGTGTTATCAGTGACCTCTCCGCAATGTGATGCATCTTTCTTTTGTGAAACTTCTCAGTGTAAGTGTTGAAACATATAAATTAGAGGATTCTTCACCAACATGGAGTTAGAAAGAAAAATCTGAAACTAGGTTTTAAAGACCATACTTAAGCCCCATAGAGGAGAGTGTTGTATATGCCCCTAATAACTCAGAGTCCATACCTACATAATTGTATTTTGTGGCTTCTAAACACCCAGAAACAGGACTTTTATCTACTTTTGTGCCAACTTTTCAGTTACTGTTACTTACAAAACATAGAATAGTCAAATCTTGAAAGTATCTTGGCTGTTTTAGCCCTTTTCCTTGCTATGAGGGGGCAGAACTGGTATGAGTCTCTTATGTCTAAAAAAGTGTCTGGATTTTAAAATAAAAACACCCAACATCCTTCAGGAAAATCATGAGGAGCTCCTTTTGGTTCTCCAAATTACATACCTTAATGTGCTATAGGAATCCTTACGATCCAGAAACCTGTTAATTTAGAATCTCTGCCAAAAAATCATCAGCATCCTCTCAAATCCTTTTCTCCAAGCATATCATATAGCTCTCTATTCTGCTATTTCCAATGATTTCTGCTCAGTTAGGTACACAATAACAGTAGTATTACATGTATTCAATCAAGTATTTTTATTCATGGAATACATCTCAAATTTATGTTAGCAGTTTAGATGAGTTTAATGTATATTTAGTCAAGCATTACAGTAGTGAGGGCTTAAGTAGATTAGAAATAAATTAATCCAATTAACGAACACGTCTGTGAAATTTGATACGTCATAGGCATGAATGAACTGTTTGCACAACAACTGTAAAGAAATCATTAATGATTAACCATTTAGAAGAGGTTTAATCAAGGATAAATGTTATAGGACATAGTAAAAAACATTTGTGTTGAATACATGGAGATTCTGAAATAATAAAAACATGCTTTGCATCAATAGTGGCATGAGTACCGGTCTTGGGAAATGTAGTTTTTGTTATCTGTGGTAGATGTGCAGCCAGGGGCTGCAGCTGAGAGTTAGCTTAGTAACGTTAGCCACCATGCATTGGTAGCGGGAGATTGTTCCTTCCAACAAAAAGCTTAAGTTTAATAGGTGAGACAGACAAAGATATTTCACAAAAGAAGTGTTTCCTACAAGAACATATTGTTATCCTCCCTTTCAGAGCTAATATTCAGCAAAGTTAAGGTAAGGATTCTCAGAAGTGATCAGTGCTGGGCTAAATTTGACCCTACCAAAACTAAAAGTCCCATTGGCCGCCCTGAGGGTAAGCTCAGGCAAGTGCCAAGTGCTTGCTAAAATCCCATGATACGTGATTTGTCCAGCGTGGCACCAGTAGTCTGTGGGAGGGTTGAGGATTGAATTCAGATCGCTTGGCTACTAGATCGGTGTCTTAAAGGTGTCAGTGGTATTCAAGGTATATTTTTTAACGCATAAAAATACGAAGATGTCTGAGATGGGAAAATCTACCCTGTATAATAGCAGTCTGTCGCACTGTTGTCAGTCTGGTTTTCTGCAAGACGGAAACTGTCTTAGAGGGATATGTGAGAACTTATGTTTATGTGGCATTAATTCTTAAAGGGGTGCTGCATACATGCACTTGCCAATGCACTGAGGTGGCATTGGCCACACCATTGGAGTGGTTGAAAGGGAGTAGTTGGAAGAAAAAAATTAGACTTTTTAAAGTCTTATTTAACAGGCCTTTGTTTATTCGGAAATATTATTTTGAATGTGCAGGTGAATTTATGAATGTGCAGGGAAAACCCCAAATGATTACAAAGAAGTCACCACAATAATTTAATAAAGGTTGGAAGTATGGATGTGAGTCATGGAGTTCTGCAAGGTTTAACATGCCTTCAGATAAAGTATTCTTAACTATTTGGTGGCCATCCAAAAAAAAAAAAAAGCGTTGCAGGCTATGTCCCTCTAATCCAAATTTCTCATTATCAGGCAGATTCATTTAACTTGGCAAGCACTGAATATACATCAAATGCAACTTTTAGCCAGTTGTGTTCCTAGGCACCTCACATTTGGAAGAAAGCACTCCCAGTATAAATAAATGTTACAGAATTAAACTCAGGTCATCATATGTTATTTATTTAAAGCATTTTTTTCAGTGCTATCTGTAACTAAAAATGTAATTATATTTATATATAATTAGCCTAGGATATCTCAGGCATTTTATTCGCAAACAATAATAAATCCCTGATGCATATTTTCATCTAGCCAATCTAGTAAATAAAGGCAAATACAGTGTACAAAGGGCTCCTTTTGGAGCCAGAGATGGCTAGACATGTGGTTGGGAATGACAAACTGTACCATCAGACTGCTGAAAACTCTGCCACACCATGACTATCTAGAGGCCAGGGTGTTTTATTTAACTCCAACTGACAGTTAAATGACTGCATTCTGAGATGAGAAACCAATCAGGGAATATATAACATTTCTCTGACAGTAGTTGTCTAGAGGATATCCTCGGACATTTGTGTTAAATGATCCGTATAGGAAAGTTTGTCCATCAATTTTCCTGAATGTATCAAATCATTTAATTAAACTTCCTGGTTTGGATTGCTCTGTCTTTAAAAGCAAATACAGAAACATGATATCAGGTGTGTGAATCTCATGGTTGGAGAAGCTGTAAACTTTGACTCAACAAGATGTAAACAGCTACCGTTGCTTATGCTATTTATGGAGATAAATGGGTGCCTGAACTTAATGAAGGGCTCCAATATACAGATCTCATACTTCTCCAAGTAGATGCATTGCTTGACCATTAAGTGTACTAATGATAGACAACCACTTGAAAGATTTCTGGAGGGCCTTTCCAATTGCTTTGGTGAGCAGTAAGTCAAGGCCTATATGGGACCTTTCACTCGAGAAGTTTTAGAAAGGAGGATTACTAACATCATCCCAATAAGTGGTAGAAAAACTGGGGCAGGGAGTATCTCTGAGGTTGCACAACTGAATGGCAGCATAGTTTCATAACAAGTAGTGAGGTTCAACAGCTTTTTTTCCCACTTCATCCTGAAATTTGGCTTCCTGTATGAGCTAAGTGAAACCTCCTTATTCTGACTGGTTCTGGATGATGCTAAAGGGATTGCATATGCTCCTCCTGACAAGTCTCGTGAGCAGACTGAGGCCTTTGTAAACATTTCTGAGACACATTGTACATGAACAGAGGACACAGCAGATGAGGAAATTGTCTGTTTTGTTGTACCATCTGCTGATTTAGAAAGCCATGAAGATGACAAACAGCCGGAGTCTGTTCTCTTTTCACTCATCTGCTGAATGGCGCCCTGTTAGCATTGCATGAGCCGGAGTGTGGAAATGTTAAAAGTTGCAGGCATTGTTTAAAAGTAGAAGAATGATATATTACAGTATTGTGGTCAGACATGCCAGACTTTTACCACCTTCATGGCTGATTTTAACTGAATTGCAGTAACTCAGCAAAATAGACTGCACATTAATGACATTAACACCTTTAGTTTAATCTCACAATTTCTATTCTGTGTTCTGTTAGACTGGCAGAAAATCTGACAAATATAATTTTTCTGATTTTTAACTAAAAGAAATGCAGAGTGCATATGACCCTTTTCATAGATTTTTCATGTAAAACTAGAGGAAATGATGAACATATATTATGTGTTCAATAGAAACAACAGCGCAACCAATTAAAATTACACCTTGTTCTCTTTTGCATGAACAATGTTTTCCACTTTGCTTCAGTCGTGTGAATGATTGTACCCGTGATATAGGAACCTGCTGCATTAAGATCATCTAATGCTTTTACTTTCAGCTTGTACTTCATCAATTACTTTAATATGTGTACGGAATGACATGGGTGTACGTTATCCAGTGTTTGTCAGGTTTAGGTGGTCACATGATGTCTTTTTATTCTTTATTTCCTGTGATTTCCAGTGACAGTATGATCATTGCATATTGTTCAGACTCTCAACTGAAGGATACCTAAGATCTGTTTCTGGTTGTATACTGGTATTTTGATTGCTGCTGGAGAGAATGAACTTAAATGCATTTCTAATTCAATGCTGTAACTCCACGTATGAAAACTGAATTGTGTGCGTCTTAAGGTGCCTAAATTTAGCATCTTTTGATGGAATTAAATACACTGTAAAATATCTGCCTCTTTGTTGGTTATCTGAGTATTCTCGGTCACTGCATGTATAGCTTATTCTTCCTTTCTGGCATGTTGTAGCATTAACATAAAAAGATGCTTTTTCCTATGACTTTTGCAGAGTTTTCCATGGGCTGAGCATTTTTTCTTCTTTTTTGAAGGTTTTCTTCTTGTTTTGAAGGTTTTGATGCTTATGACTGTAGATATATAAGATCTCTATTCTTGAGTCTGGTTGTCCTTCTTAAGTTCTTTTGGTTGAATCTGGATATTTATTCTTCACTAATGGATGTCGTTATTTTACTCCTTCCTTTGGATACATCCTGTTGAGCTGCTCTTTCTATTTGAAAGCATTTTTCAGGGCTTAAGTTCTCTTCTGTTCATAGCCAACATTGTCTTTAAGTAGGGAATCTTAATATCTTCAAAACTATTTGTGCCTTTAGCTCTCTAATGTTAATGTCTAGTCTCACTTTAGTTTTTAGATTTTGGTTAAAGTAGTCCCAAACTTCACCCTATACTTGAAGAAACACAACTACAAAAAAGCCCAGCTTGTCTGTACAGTTTTAGTTTGTCTTGGGCCGTACTGTGCCTCTGTCACTAATTCCAGTCTTCCCAACATTATTTCTAGCAATGCTGACTCACCCTTTCCTCATCTTTTTTCCTTCAAAAAGGCCATATAAAAAACCCTCTCATTTTTTTCAGTTTCATGGTGAGCTCTATCCACACGCTCAGTTGCCATATTTGTGCAAGCTCTGTTGTTTGCTGAGAATTCAGGTTTTGTGGTGCTCCGATACTTCCTTACTGTTCTTTTTTGGGTCTATCTGCTAATAAGTCATTATCTCTTCCTCAAACTTTCATTAGACAGACTGTTGCCATCATGTTTCATATTGTACATTTTGGCAATGTGAGTAGGAAGAAAGTGTCTTCTAAAGCTGAATTGTGAGAACTCTTCACACAAGTGTTGCAGATCCAGCTGGCATATGCAAACAGATTGGGTTTCCTCTTCCAAACACTTTTCTGCTTCAGCCTTTGTCCTTCTCCATTTCTGCAGCTTGCTATAGCTAGATGCCTTTAGTAAAGAATGCTTTGTACTCAACTTTCAGATGCTTTATTGCAGAGAAGTGCAGTTGGTACAGCCATCAATCCTTGATTTTTCATGATGCTAGTTCAGTACATCAATAAGTGCTTTCAAAATTAGGCTCAAGCTTTATAATGGGCATTGGAAGAGCCAGAGACATGGCACAGAGTGGTAATGCTTCTGGGAGTTAGATCTGAGAAGAAAAAGGGAAGCAGCATCTTGTAGCAAGAGGATTTTACGCTTTGTCTTCTGATTTCGCTTACAGTGAAGCATGATAATCCAGTCTGTAGGTGCCTGATACATTGACCATACTGGTCGGATTCTCATATGGGGGGAGGGACAAGATAGAGGAGAAATAATACATTTTTGGAAGCATATGCTACCAAAAGCATATGCATCCAAGTTTTTTGAGGAGTCAGAGAGGACCTAGAATTTCCATCCAACTGTGGAAAGAATGTCTGTTTCCCATCATGAAAAGGTGGAGGTCTTCAATGTGTTTCCCTTTGCAAAGAAGCATCACTTTGGTCTTGTCTGGATTCAGTTTGATCCATCTGTTCTTCATTTAAGAGCTAATTTCCTGTAGTTATTCTGATGTTTTATAGTGATGATAGTTGCATCAGAAAATGAGATAAATAGTAGATTGTCAGCAACATACTGTTAGCAATTGAACACATGCCATATCACTCTCTCTCTCAGCAGTCTCATGTAGATAGATGTAGATTGTATGGATCCCTGTCGGATCCTGAAGGTGAGGACCTTGGAGGAAGAGGCTCGTATCCAACACCTTTTTTTGAATTACGTGTAGAACACAAGATGCAGTACTAGTGTGTTGATGGGACTGTGTAATAGGGGATTCAGATGTCTGAAAACAGGAATCTGGAGATTACAGTTCCATGGTTGGCGGAAGTTTTATAAATTCCTCCAGGAAGCTGTCAGAATTTCCATGTGTAGCTTGTGTACCACTAGGAGCCCTGGTTTGTCTAGTCCTTTGCCTCACAGTGCATATGGATATACTCAAACGTTCTTATTTCTTGGTGGAATATCTTCTGCATCTGACATTGAGACCATAGGACCCTTCCTTCATGTTTTCTTTCCTTTTTTTTTTTTTTTTTAAACTTCTGGTATTTATCTTGGCCTGTTACTATTGGTGTTCTGGTGTCTATCTTGGCTCTTCTGAAGGGTATCTGTGCTAGGATAGGGTTGAGATGGTATTGAATCATGCCTCGGTGATGCAAAAAAGTCCAGGTGTTTCATCTGCAAGGAAAGCGCAGATGTGTTCTTTTTCTAAAGGGAAACTTTGCATTTGGCAGCAAGAACTTCAGATAGTTTTCTTCTTATCCTTTGTTTAATGATGTTACTGTCTAAGCAATTAGCTGCAAACACCAATTTGTGGTGTTTATTCTAATGTGTGGTGTTCTGGGAGGGTGACTCCTCACCATAACGATACCAAGGACTTAGAAAAGTAACATATAATAGCATGCAAGGTTTTGGGCAGCCTGGTTTGCCTGTTTTTTTTTAGATTCCCATGACCCAGAAGCATTGTACAGTGTCGTCTCTGTGCTTTGAATGCTTGGCCCTTACACAGATCGTAACAGCAGGCAAGTAGTGTTGGAGTGACAGTCTGTGGCCTGAATACCGTGGTGGTGTTTCGTCCAATTTTTTAAAACTCTTCCACTGACGAGAGAAAGCAGCAGACTGTTACAGGGTGGCATACGCCAGAGATGGGGAGGTAATGGCAGGAGTGTAGCGCTATGGGTTCTCCAGCAAAAAGGGAGGCAAAAGGGTTGGTAGGTTCAAAATCAAACCAGAACCTCCTCATATCCCTAAGGCTGCGGACAACTTATCTACTTAGTTTTGATTAATTTTTATTTCTGGAAGCAACACTTTCTGCATCTGACACTGAGACCACAGGACCCTTCCTTTCCTTATAATCAAATAGTCAGGGGGAATGTGTATATCAGGATGAGACTGATATAGTTTTTTTTCAGGACTATTGATAATATCTCATGCTACTGTAGTAGTTGAATATGAAGATTTATTGACATCCTTTGTTTCTGATGTTTCGTATAACATAAAGATAATTTGGTAGGACTCAATTATGGAGACAGATGTTTTGCATGTCAAGACAAGGTGTCTGGATGGAAATTCTGAGGGTAACCACAGGAAAGACTAATGGTTTCAAAATATGTGAATGAGCGTTACCTGTCAAACAGGCCAAAGCAAACCCCTATATTCAGATGCTTTCACTGCAGGCAGGATATTTGAAATGCAAATATTATAGCAGAGACCTATCTCTACTAAAGCCAAAATTTGAAGAAATGATCTCATTAAGAAGTAATTTCGCATTACAAAACATTAATTATACTTGGCCAATCTCTGTCTGCTATAGACTGGAAACAGTGGAGTCAGCACAGTTCTAACGTCAGTGATTCGTTTTCATGTGTTATACATACATGGATACATACACATTGCCTGCAATGCCAAAAAACCTAAGCCTCTTCAACCAACAAGTTTGTTGTTTATTAGATGCAAAAGAATTTTAGTCTAGAACTGGCATGAATTAATTTGTCTGTTCTGCAGGTTTATCTGTGGCTGTTCAAAGATTCATCCTGTTTCATTTATCTCAGTGATTTATCAAATTTATCCTTCCGCCCCGACTTTTATCTGAAAGCATTTCAGTGTACTAAGCTGTGATATGCTCAGGTTGTGGTGCAGTTCCTTTCTAAAAAATGTTAGACTGTCACAGCTTACATCGATATATGTGTGATTATAGAGCAAGATATTGTTGCTAAAGCTGAGTGAACAACTTATTATTAATATAATTCATTAAGGATAAGTCTTTAGGTTTAGATGGAGCTTGGGGTAATGTGTGAATGAATATGTTGCCTCCTTGACTGCATAAGAGAAGCATTATTCTTCCCTTGCTCTCCTACTTCTCTGCTGATTAACATAAAGGAAGAGAAAAGCCATGAATCCTTCCTCTTTTCCTCCAGGTAGGTAGGTCAGGAAGAAACTCTTGCTTCGCTCTCTTTTAATAAATCATTGTCAAAATAGGTTCCGTATGACTACATGAAATACTTCCCCGGGTATCAGCAGACGTGCAGATGTGTGCAGAGGGGTGCAGTCCAATGCACATGCCCTCGTTACGCTTAGTAAGACATTGTGAATAATGCCAGTTTTCCTTATGTACTCATTAGAAAGTTTGAAGAAACTAACACCGAACTTCACAAACTGCCATTATATCTAGCTCCCCATAGAAAACCTCTAGTGTTTTGTGAGTGGGGGACAGCCCATTTAAATCACAAGATTTGTATTTATTTAGCTGTTTTCTCTGACTGATAAACTCTTTCAGTAAAAGAAACTTCAAACAGAGGAATAAACCCTCACAATAGCCATAGAAGAAGAAAAATTCAAAAATTTGCACTAATTGCCTGAAACCTTGTAAACAATGAAAAATATAACCTTAAAGATGAAGTGTTTTCCATAAAAAAATTAATTTGTTCAATTTATTTAGTCATCTATGTAGGCTGTTATGTGCACCCCCACACATGCATGAACACACACACATATACACACGTGGTAAGTTTGTAGTTGTACAGTTAAAAGAATTTTGAGGAAAATGTATCCTATTTACTGCTTAGCTATGTGACCAATGCAGAACTGTAATATAAATCTCAGAAATTTCCATCCCATTGGTTTTTTTTACTGAAGAAAATAGATCAGGATGATAACAGTTGGATGCAAAAAGCAATCACATTTTCAGTACAAAAATAGTGTTATTGTTTAGTAAGCTATACTACTTAAGTGTATTAGGGGGATATACTGGCTTGCCCTGGATGGTTTTATTCTTTTTCCTTAAAAATATCTTTTGTTTCCACCCCCCGCTAAGAAGGAAGGAATGTTTCCCATTAAGATACGAAGTGAGTTTGTTTTTCACTTTTGCCTTTTATATAGGGATACTGAATATAAAGGACTACAGCTCTCCCTGGATCAGGTCACTGCTACCAAGCCGGCATTCTCATACGCAAATTCAACTCCGACCATAACGGATAATAGAAAGGGAAGCAAATCTCACCTCTCGAGCACAAAGTCAAAATCAAGGACATCACCATACCCACAGGTAGTTGTCTTTGAAAAACACAATTAAATCTTTTTGAATATCTTGATTTTGACTGCTATTTTACCCAAGCAATTAGAATGGGCCAAAGAACATGTTACTGAAAGGGAATAAAGGACAACAGGTTATAAGATCTCGAGACAGGAATATGTTTCTTTAAACTGTTTCTAAAAAGCTGGAAACATTTATGTTTCAGCATGCATAATAAATCATCATCAACAACAATAACAGTGCAGGGCTCAGAGAATGAGGAGCGGACAGAAGGACAAGTGAAAACGTTGGTTTTGAAATACTTGGTTTGAGAGGATTGTGAGTTTTGCCATTTGAGAAAGCTTGCTTTTTCTTACTTGCTCTTTAATAATTCCAACATATCTAGAAAGCTGCCAGATGTTTCACAGCAGTTTAATACTGAAATCTTAGTCAGGAGGGTTGAGTTTTGAGGAGGGAAAGCAACAAGCTAACTTGCTGAACTGGAACAAGAAAGATTTTCTATGTACAAAGTTTTGAAAGAAAGAAAGCGCTAGGAGGTGGCCACTGGCATCAGTAGACTTTAATTTCCCAGATTTCATTTTCAGGCCTAATGTGTAAGGAACATGCCCCCGCTTGGAGAATGGACCACACTTGATTGGGCCTCTGAACTGGAGCTTACCTAATGCATTTATGCAACTGATTTCTGCAGACAATGCCACAGCACTTGCATACTTACATTGCCAACCCTTTAGCTCAAATAAATCTGTTTGTCAAAATAGCCATTATGTTTACTAAATAGTGATGCAAGTCTTACTGCCCTTATGCCACCACACAGTGGGTATAAATGTATGCATTCATGATGTCACATTGAAGAGCTATGTATTTTTAAAAAGTCCGGGTCAATATTTAACTGATAATGACCTTGATGACTACAGTTTCTCTGCAGGCACAATGTTTTCTAAGCTGACCGCTAAGAGTGTACAATGTGAGCCCAAGTGTCTACATCACTTCCTTGTTTTCTTTCTTTTTCCCCTCAAAAGAACCAATGGTAAGAATTTCAGTTAAATGACATCTGCTTTTGGCACAGGAAATATTTAACCGAGCGGCTAGATACGAATTCAGAGTCTTAATTTTAAGAATCTAATTTTGCCAGAGGTTGTTATGGCTCTTGTTGTTTAATCATTTGTTCACATGCATTTCTGTGGGTTGTTACAGAAGAGTCTTTCTCTTGAATGCACTAAAACAAACAATAGTAATATAACTATAAAGAATCAGGAAAGATACCTACAATTATTTCTAAATTAGATTTTTTAAGATGACTATCTTTGATTTACTGAAATTACCCTTCATCTGCTGTTACACGGTCCTTTCAGAAGTCCTCATTTGCTAGCAGGACAATCCCAGCTGAAGACCTGTTATCCTCCCACATCAATTTGCTTTCTGAAAGTGTGACTTTCATCAGTACCTCCTTATTCTCTCTGCCACCAGAAAAAATCCTGAATTAGCAGTGCAGCATTGAGACTGTTGGTTTATCAGGGATTGTTGTCTGAAAGCTCAGGATGCTTAGTCTCCAGTTTCATTTTGCAACCTCATTACCAGCTGCCTGGTAGTAAAGTCACAGATTTCATCATTCAAAAAGAAGCAGCCGTGCTAGTTGCCAATAACTTGAAAAATGGTCATACCGTTCATTGTAGAACATCACCACAAGCAACGCTGGCAGCTTGGCTTTGCATCCCTCTCATCCTTCTCCACCACTGAATAAACTGTTGAAAGACTAAGAAAAGCTGTTGTGAAGAACATGCAGCAGGTGGTATGGCCTGTGTCCCTCAGTCTCCAGCCCACGTAATTTGCCAGTCAGTTGCGGAGAATTAGTGTGACTCAAAAGCCACGGCTGAAAAGTGAGGTCATGGGTTTTGGCTTACACAGGAGCCTGGGTTTTGGTGGAGGAAGGAAGCAGGAAGTTTATTAGTAAAATAATGGCAGTGGGCAAAGTATTTCTTAAGGGCGCCTAGGAGATTTTAAATGTACATAATTTCTTTCCTTTTTTATTTCTCTCTTTTTTTTTTTTTCTTTTCCCCTTACCATTTACTTTGCTTCACTCTTGAAGAGAAAAGGGAATCATATGCTTTATTGGGTGACGACTGAGAATCCTCTCCCTTGCCAGCTGTGTGCCCCTAGGATAAGGGCACACCTTTTGCATGAGATGTGAACTGTACGAAAACCATGTTAATAAATTTCAGCTGAATGTTTACTACTAGGGCAAAAGGTGGATATTTTGGTCACCTAAGACAGTGTTAATGTTTTTTTCCTCAAATCTTATGCAAAAGCAGACATAGTGTAATATGGTGCTTGTAGACTCTTTAAGCAAAAACCGAGTTCATTAAATTGGAGGCATTGGTCAGCATCTGATTAACACTGACTGACGTTAGCACTAGTCTAGTGGGTTCTGTGAAACCAGCCCCAGGCAGGGGAAGGGCAAGCAGAGAGGAGAGCAACCCAAAATTCATGACACAGTTGTAGGATTTGCCCAGGCACTTTGAACAGTGGTCTTCTAGTCCTGTCCTACCAGAGAGGTGGAGAGCTGAAAGAGTTGGCAAAAAAACAGGAGCAATGAAGACTTGGTAGAGATTTACAGAAAAAGGACATTGTGAGTTGGTTAAAAGATGCCTATAGTCTTCCCCTATAATAATAATCATTGTGAGTGGCTCCCAAAATCTAGCCCTGGGCCTCATTTATTCTGTACACAGGAAATAGCAACAAGATTAGAAAAACATTTTAATTGTGATCATCTGAACAACTGCTTTGGAGTTTAATCTTCCATAAATGATGATTGTTTAAAGAAAATATTTAAAATTGTCTGTTGTCTGCCTCTAATGGAAATGTTTTATGGTCAGATCTGGATAAACGTTTATTGCTTCATATCGCATCTTAGTTCTTGGATAAAGATTATATATATATATCTAAAACGAATGCACGCGTACAAGTAAGGAGGTACCCAAGAGCTGTTGGATGGAAGCTTTGGTGTGTGTTACAGCATACATGACTTTTTGGAAGTAAGAGCCGACTCTAGTAGGTGTGTATTAATACACCTGATTTTGGAGGTAAATTGATTTTATAGCTCTTTTAAACAGATAATCTGGATTAATTCTGCAGTCCACCTCTATTTGGGCATATCACCCAATGGGGTAAAGATAACAGAATCGGGCTGAATTCTAGTCAGCCTTTTTCTGTTGTTGTTGTTTTTTCATTTCTTCCTGTAGCCTAAAGTTTGGCAACTTCCAGCGTATTCAAAAGCAAAGCAAACCCCTCTTTTTATAGTAAACATAACTCCTGATCTGGTGAAGAGTCACCAGCATTGGGGGTTATTTTAATGGACATGCTGTATTACTTTAATCTAAGCCTTTCACCATCTGTTCTGCCTATAATAGTGAATGCAAAAAGAACATATTTTACATTTCAGGATTACATTAGTAAAAAGTAAGATAAAAGTGATTTAAAAGCATGCATATGTTCTTAGTACAATGCAGCCCGCATCTGTGATGTTTTTTCTCATGGTTAAGACACAAATCAAGAGGAAAGCTGCTAATGCTGATGTAGTGAAAGTTTTTCATGGAAAAAAGGACTCTGAGAGGGTTTCACTATATATTTAATGTCTATAATGATAAAAACCTGACTAGGCTGCCAGAAAATTAGGTATCTATAACTTCTATTGTTCGAACATCTGGCATGGTGTGTGGAGCAGGCTGATGTTGCTGCATATGACAGGATGAGTGCTCAGGCCAGTGAGACACCTGTAGGAATGGAAGGTCAGGCAAGAGAAAATCACCTGAGAAATAATAAATTGTCTACTGGCCTAATACACTTCCATGGACTGTCGTAAAGTAAGCTTTTCTTAGACATGGAATTTATATTTTCCTATTTTTTTGCCCCTTCAGCCCTCCCGAAGTTTTTCTTGGAGTGAAAATAACATCAGTGATGGCCTATAGCCCCTTTATATGTCAGTGCTAATCCCACTGGTGTGCTCTCGCTGCGATGGTACACTGGATTAGCACTCTGGAAGACATTTCTAGTATCCAGAGGTGGCAATTCAGTTTCCAGAATCCAGCTGGAGGACCATTTAATTTATTTATTGTTGTTGTTTATACCAGAAGACAATTCAGAAATCACCTGACGGGATTTCAGATGTTGCCTGTCTGAAGTTCTTTATCATGTTTAACTTCTGTCTGCTGGTTAAACTTTGTAAAAAAACCCAAAAATAATAAAATCTGCCTCATAGGAGTCAGAAGGCAAAAATTAGCAGAAAGGAAAACATTTCTGGTGAGGCAGGACTGGGGTTGGAAAAAAAAATTATTTTCACTAATTTTAATTGGCCATAATTTTCATTAAATCTGATTCCATGTTCTATGGTCTTTCATCACTTGACATACGGGAGCCTAATTCTGACTTGAGAGATAGTGTTTCCACTCCCATTTCAGTAAAGCAGTATCTTTGATCATCCTTTCATTTCTCCCCCCGTCAACATGTCACACATGCCCGTATTTGGAGTCTCCACCTGTCAACATCAGATTCCCAGAAGAGGTAGCGGTAGGACTGCAGTGGTAGAGGCAGCCTGACGATGCCAAATAGAGATATGATTAGCTTTAAAGGGAATTAGACATATTTTTGGCCTATGTCTGCTTATTAGTACCTTAAGAATAAGCAGTCATATCAAAACTTGGTAGACAATGTTGGCCACAAGCAATTCACTGTGTTAATTTAATTCTGTCCGTGGCCTAGCAGCTGCTGCGGGTCAGATCTCAAATAATCATCATTTACATCAAGTACAAAGAATATGCATGAAGTATTGTTGGTCTTGACTACATGGTTATATGACATTACATGGTACATTTCTGATATACTGAACATATACCCTTTGAAATGGTTTCCCTTTCTTTAAGAAAAGTGCACGAAGGCCTGTGCAACTGAATCCTTTGTGGTTAGGTTCAAGATAAAAAAAAAAACCCCGAGCAAGTTTTCAGGTAAATGGAGAAATTCCCTTCAAGAGAAGCTATGTTGGGCCCTGAGGTGTCCTTAGAAACAGAGAACTAATAGAAGAATATCTATTAGAGCTAAATGAAATTAAGAATTTTCAGTTTGAAAGAATCTCTGGCATTTATTATCATCATAAATTGTCCAAAAAATGAAACTTCATTATAATATTATTAGAAATTATTTTTCCTTGTCCTCCTCATGAAAGAAATACGTATTATGAGTTTTGGTTTTAATAAGGAAATAAACAAACTTTTAACTTTTTTATACTTACATTTATGCTTATATTATCTTATAGTTCAGCTTAACTTTTTAAATTAAAAAATCTAGTTTATAAAAATCAAATCCAAAAAGAGTGCTAAAAATAATTCTAAAATTAAGAACAGGTACAAAAGTAGTTTTCCTTTTGTGAACTTCCATTTTAACTAAAAATTAATAGTCAAAATCTTGTTAATAATTTCTATTTTTTTATTGGAAACAATTTTAAATTCCGTCGGTATTTATGAAGATATCTTTGTGACTAAGCAGTTGGAAGACATTAGATCTGAAAGGATAATAGAAGACTGAGATGTTTCTGTTGGTCACATAACACTGTGATGGCTGAAAAAAGTTCCTAGTTAATGTATGTTGAGTCAATGGCATTTAAAAGAATTCTTTTGTGCCTCTGTAACTGTCTTACCTCCATGCAAAATCAGATTTATCCTTTCATCTCTCTAACCTTGCGATGAATATGGTGGTACTAACTTGCTGACCTCCTCCATATCTACTGGTAGGCTTTTTGCCTATGGGTATTCTTCTGACAACTAATAACAAAATATAATCGAGCTCCTTAAAGCCATGACCCTTTCTTTCTTTCCTTTAAATAACCTATCGTGTTAACAAACAGTATTCACAAATATAAACTGCAATACTGAAGAATACCCAATTAAATGCCAAAACCACTACCAATGTTGCACAGATGGTTTAAGTTTCTGGAAGTCAAACATCTGGTCAGTACTTTCGATTGGTAAGTGCATAAAACCTTGATCCTGGCTGATAATGAGGAGTTTCATAGCAACTCAATCTAATGAAAAGGAAGGTAAGCTTATGTTTTCAGGAGAGAGGCCTAATGCCTATTAAAAGAAAAGGCAGTGTGGGCATCTGGAAGGTGAGTGATGGAATGGGAGAATTCCAAGGTTTCATGTCGTAGTATGTTGATTTGTGATATGAGTGTGCAGTACTGAAGAGGTGAGCATGTGCAGCTTTGGTCTCATCCCGATCTGTAATCACGGGTGAAACTGATTTAAAGGTGTTCCATGAAGTTCGACAGTTCCAATAAATGAAAAGATTTAAAAATGAGATAGCTAAATCCTAGGATGTTTAATAAGCATTTATTTTTTCTTTCCCAGAAAGTATCTAAAAGTTTGAAACATTCATTAAGAATACGTAGAAATCTGTGACATTTAACTTAACCCTTACTTCTCTCTGAACAAAAGCCCATGCTCCTATTCTGTCTGCTTTTCCAACTGCCTGCTAGCTGCTGCTTCTGTGTTGGGAGGGCCCTGCTTAAGTGAGGCTGCCAAATGCCCGCCCTGCCTGCTTGGGCTAGAGGTTGCCTTTTCTGGCAAATAGGTGCTGGATTTTCCTTTCCCACATTGTCTGCTTTTCCAACTGCCTGCTAGCTGCTGCTTCTGTGTTGGGAGGGCCCTGCTTAAGTGAGGCTGCCAAATGCCCGCCCTGCCTGCTTGGGCTAGAGGTTGCCTTTTCTGGCAAATAGGTGCTGGATTTTCCTTGTTCCCACATTGCAACAAAGCTGTGATTTTTAGCTTCCTACCGATCTGCCACCACTTGGAGCTTTACTCTGTAGTAGAGTTGCTAGTCCCAGGATCTACCGGAGGCTTTCTTTTCCCTACTAATAGGAGGAAAGAAGTTCCAAGATACCACTCCAGGTAAGAAAAAAAATCCAACAACAAACAAAATATGAGGAAAAGAGAGGGAATCCTTAGAAAAAGAACTTGCAAACACATTCAGTTTCAATGTGACATGCGAGAATGCTCTGGGAGCGGTGTTATTTCAGTCCCTTTTGAAAGCGTTTTGCCGAGGAGCGCTGGGGCACCATTGCTGAGCATAAACACTAGCTTTCAAAGGTATAAGAAAAACCTGGGCATATTAAAAAAATATTGATTGCAACATTGATGTTGCTGAGCCTAATGTTACACATCATAAAGGAGATGGCTATTAAAGGTCGACATGGATGTTTTAGACTTTCACGAGGTCTGTCCTGTCATCTGTGAGCTCATTACAGAGTGTTGTACTGGAAAGGACTCGGGGTCCAATCAGAAGGTGCAGACGTGTGGGCACGCTCACAAAAAACACCCCATCACATAGATACTCTGTCTTTTCAGTGCAGTTACTTGCAGATTTCACCCAGACATAGTAATTTCCCCCCTGCTTCTCCTGTTTTGCAGTATTCTGGATTCCACACTGAGAGATCTGAGTCTGACCATGAAAGCCAGTGGGGCGGGAGCCCCCTGACCGATACAGCTTCTCCCCAGCTACTGGAGCCCGCGGACAGACCGAGCTCCCAGCACCACGATGTCTCCTGTGCCTACAGACAGTACTCAGACCGCAGTGCTCTCTGCTACGGTTTTGCACTCGACCACTCCAGGCTGACTGATGACAGACATTTCCATACTCAGGCCTGTGAAGGAGGCAGATGTGAAGCTGGCCGGTATTTCCTTGGCACGCCGCAGCCGGGAAGGGAGAGCTGGTGGGGTTCTCGTTCAGCATTGCCCCTGACTAAATCATCCCCTGAGAGCAGAGAAGCGTATGAAAACAGTATGCCCCACATAACGTCGGTGCACAGGATTCATGGTAAGAGATAACAAGGATTTGCAGAAGTGGCACCGTCTCAGATAAAGCAACATGACACGTGTATGTGAGAGACAGAAAATGAGAGAGACTCTTAGTGTATGTCCTTGTCTCAGAGATCACATCTGTGGAGATGAGGATTACTTAAAATTCAAGTTGAGTTTGACAGTCTGGCTTATATGCAGCAAAATATAATTTTGTTGTATATTTTTTAATCTGTGAAATTAAGGTGGAAATATCTGACTGGTGAGATTTTAAGAATGATCTTAAAAATATAAACAAAATGATACACTTGATAGAAATGTGTTATTTATTTGACTTAAGATCACGCTACTTTCGATGGAATATATTCAGCAAAAAATTAGAGCTAAATCCAAGCTAGATATTAAAAGATCTTTAAAGATTTTGGAGAAATTGTTCTCCAAATGACTTTTTTCTCTGCAATGGTTACTACTAGATTCTGTAAGATCTGCTGCTTATTTTTATTTAAAATAGGCAGTTCAAATTAACATTTGCTTTTGGTTTCAGACATTTATCCCCAGCTATAATTTTTAGCCAATTTGAGTCTCTCCATCCTTTCAGCACCAAGCCTGAAGCCTTGCTTGGTGTCAGGTTGCAAACTCAGTGCATTAGCACATCTTCAGAGGCTGAAACTAGTAAAAAAACCACAGTGAAAGGCTGATCTTGGATTTGGAAAAATCCAAAGGTCCTTGGGTTTAAAGGGTAGGCTAAGAGTTGAAAGACTGCAACTGACCCAAAAGTCAGAGTTCAAGGTTGTAAGGATAGATGCAGCATAAAAAAAAAAGCTTTTCTACTAAAATAATCTGTCAAAACATAGGTTGTATCTAAAGAACTCATAAAACCTAATTACACTAGTACCATTCCATTGACTCACAGAACGAGACTGGAAATCAAAAAGAACTCTACTATTTTACTCCAACCTGAGGAAAATTATGTTGAGATTAGAAAAATGAATAAATAACAAGTTCTAGGAAATACAGTCAGAGGAAAAATGAGGAAAGAAAAGGAGCCCTAAATATTGCTGATGAGGACTGTTCTCCACTTTTCCTGTGAGAACACACCTCCTTCCTTGTGTCTGTTCTGTACTTCTGTCATACTTGTGCTTCTCTAGCTGCTTCTTCTCCAGAAAAGAGAATTGAGTGACGAGAATTTTGCTGGCATATGTTATGTATGATAATTCTTGCTGAGCATAGAAAGATGGTAATGTAGAAATATGATATGGAGGTACAAATACAAAAGTGTTAAATATTTATTCCGTACCTTTATCAAGGATAATCAATGCAAAGGATAATCAAATCAAATATAATTTGATTTTAGTTTGTTCCTTGGTTTTGCTGTAATTCCAGGTGCTGCAGTTATTTTCTTTATTGTATCAAGTCTTATGTGTTTCAGTAGGCCTTCAGTCTGCATGTAGCTTTGGGGGTAAAACCTGACATCTTGGTCTTAGTTGAGGAAAGGAACATCTCAGCTTCCCTTGCAAATGTGCCATTTTCATTTAGATTTAGGCAGTTTCAGACCTTGGCCTTTCACAAATGAAACTCTTTTTGACAACACTGTGTGAACATTGCTGTCAGAGCAGTTTCTTTGTGCAGAAAATATTTTCTTCCTTTTCTGTTCTTTTAATGTATCTTCTGGTAGTTCTGGCTCAGAGTCACCTTACGATAATGACAATTAGCTGACCAGTATAGCAGGCCCTGGATATTGCGTATGAGCCCACGCGTTTCCAGTCACACTCAGGAAGTCTGGGGCACTGCGGATATCGTCTGTGCAGTGAGACAAACTGAGCATGGGGTTTAGAGCCGCGGCCAGCCAGCTCCCCAGTGTGTCACGGTGTGCCTGATGTACCGTATGCTTTAGTGGCTGGAGCTCCCTTCCACCTCCAGGCCCTGGCATTTTGGGTCCAGATCTTAAGAGGATGTGAAGGATAAATTTATGCTGATGAGATACTCCACAGTGCAGTACTTCCACCTACAAATGGCAGGATATGTTTATTATAAAAGCCCATCACTGATTTTTGTCATGAACTCCGCAACACAGCGGTAGTGGTCTGCCACCCAAACAGATCTGTATGCCTTGACCCAACACAGAGCAGGGGGAACTACTTGTGCTAGTCTGAAAATGGGTTTCCTTTGAGGAGTCCTGTAAACCAACCCAACGGGCCTCGTCCCCAGAGAGGACTTTGTATGTGCTGAGGCAAAGGCATCGTTAAGTAATTTGTGCAAGTCCAACACGTGCCCTCCTGCAGGCACATATCTCAGCAAATCCTCTATCAAGCCCTTTATTATAGTGTGGGCTTAGTCGGCTGTTCAGGTTTGGGGGTCACTCACTTTCTTCCTAGTGAGGATTGACAGGTCTGATTCTGTCCTTTCAGCTACATGCAAGCTGAACACCTTCTCTGATATGTCTATGGGCCTTATTTTTTAAAGAGAGGTAAGAATATAGTTATATTTTCCCATTCTAAAAGTTTTATACAGCAAATATTTATGTGTTGGGATATGACATCACATTTTTACAGTAATCCTGTCTAACAGCTATGGGTTCTTATGCTTCTAAAGAAGAACTGCTTCATTACTTGTGTTTATTTATTGTTGTGTAACCTGTGTAAAGTCACTACAGGGCCACAAACTATTCCACAATGCTGTCTCTACGTTTTAGCTCCTGGAAAGGCCTAAGAAGACATGCCGGAATGATGTACTTTTGTAATTCCTTGAGATTTTTTTTTTCACCACGGTCCCAATTCACTCAGACTTTGTTGATGCAAAGAGATAGTGAGGGGTCAGGGGCCTGAACATCAGTGTTGAGGGCACTTTGACATGCCCTAGGGTACCCTGCCTGGCCTCTAGCTGCTCCAGAAGGCACAGAGTTCCTGTAGAGTTGGTGCCATACCTGCTGGGCCTATGCAGATGCTTGGTTACCCTAGAGTGTCTCAGATGGCACTGGATGTCTGTGTTGAGGTGCTTAGATCTCTTCTTTGTATGTTTTCAGCTGTGTTACTTGTTCCATGTGCAGACACTGGAAACTAGATGTTGTCACTGAAAAGCAAGGGGTCTACCATGGTCATTTTTGGTGACTTTGTTACAAGTCACTTGCCTCTGTCTTGGTTTTCGGTCTGTAAAATAAGGTTCAGAGTACTTGTTCTTCAAGATTGCTTGCCTCCTTCAACCTCAATGCTTGTCCCCTTTCTCTCTTTCCTAGGGAGAGGACACTGGGATGAGGACAGTGTCGTTAGCTCACCTGATCCTGGCTCTGCCAGTGAATCAGGCGACCGATACCGTACTGAGCAATATCAGAGCAGTCCGCATGAGCCCAGCAAAATTGAAACTCTAATAAGAGCCACCCAGCAAATGATTAAAGAGGAAGAAAACAGACTACAGCTGCGGAAAACGACCCCTGATCCACTGGTCTCCATTAATGGCACAGGGAAGAAGCACGCTACCTGTTTTGCAAACTACCCTCAGCAGCAGTTGGCAGGGGATGTCTGCCGTGTCCCGACGGTTGCCAACACTCCTCCCTGTGAACACATCCAGCAACGAGATGGAAAGATTATGAGCCCACATGAAAATGACTATGACAACAGCCCCACAACACTGTCTAGGATAAGCAGCCCCAATTCTGATCGAATATCAAAATCTAGTTTGGTACTAGCTAAAGACTACCTGCATTCAGACATGTCCCCTCATCAAACCCCAGGGGACCACCCAGCAGCCTCTCCAAATTACTACAGCTCCCACAGGCAGTACTTTGATAAGCATGCTTACACATTAACTGGATATGCCCTGGAGCATCTATATGACACTGAAACCATTAGAAACTATTCACTAGGCTGTAATGGATCACACTTTGATGTGACTTCTCACTTAAGGATGCAGCAAGATCCAGCACAAGGACACAAGGGAACATCCGTTATAATAACCAATGGAAGCTGACACTTTTTTTCTAAAAACTTTTGTGCTTTAAAAAATAACCTTTGAGATCTAATTGGAAGATATTATATGTTTTCATGCCCTTGTCGTTACCAGCATTTGATATACCACAGTGCACTAGAAAGAATAACCTAAGGTTTGGGGGGATAAGTTAGTTAACACACATTACTTTTAAAAAATAAACATGCACTGGCATGGAAGGTTAGAGTGAATGGAGCTAAACTCAAAGTTGGTGCCATGCAAGCTGAGAAGGGTGGAAGAGGTCTAGGCAGGGAGTGCTTGGGGCAGGCTAGCAGAGTGATTTATGCACATTGTTTAAGAGGTGGTTGTTTGGAAAGACTGCCAAGGGCAGACCTTCTGAACTGCATGTGCCCCACAGGTCCCAGCCAACAAAACTGCTATGCACTCTTTTTACGCAGAAAGTTGGAATATGTTCCTTCGAAATACACATCAAAACGTGTACTTCTTGTGATCTGTTTATTCCCTAATGGCCAAGTGTGTTATGCTGCTCCATGGTATAAAGCATCCGTGGCTAACCAATACTAAATCAAAAAGGGGAGAAAGAAGAGACAACTCCTCGAATTGTTATTTCCTTGTGTACTCACATGCATAGCTATTTACATACGCTTGATTTGAAAGGAGTCAAATGACCAGTATCCTTATGATTAGTACGATCAAATATTTACTTCTACTGTATTTAAAAGAAAGAGGGCCTTTCTCAGTGTAGTTTTGAGAAATACATAGGGCTTGGTTGTCTTGATGTAGATGATGGGAGATTGTCCTCATATTTTTGAAAGGTTGCACAAGGTGGTTAGTGGAGTGAAATGGAAGAAAATTGTCAGGAGAAACGGCTGGAATTAGGAGTGGTCCAAGATAAACACATTTAACCCTATGGCTATGTATGCCATTTAGTAATAATTATAAAATAAGGAAAAGTGGTTCTAAGTGGCTGAATAATTAAGAATTAATTTGAAACACAGAAGGAACTCAATAGAATCATAGAAATTTTGCTGTAAAATACAAAGGCAATTGCATAAGTGTAAAAATGTGGGAGATGAGAATAGACAAAAACTGTATGGTGGTTTGTCCTACTTCTGATAAAGTTTTGGAGTAAATTAAGAAAGTATAGAAAATTGTAACTACTCTGTCTGACATACAGTAAAGTAATAGGTATGACTTTGAAAAAGAGATATACGTTCTTTTCTTGCTTGCAGCAGAAAATTTAATGAATATCAGAACATATTAGGGATATCAAAATCAGTCATATGTACATAAAAAAATACTGAGGGAAATCAGGGTTCCAAGAAATTCAATTGTATTAAGAATGCTGATATTATCAGGGCCTGTCCTAGAGTTATAGAAGACATCAAAAGAAGCAGAGAAACTTTTTGCAATTTTTAATAATCTCATGAACAAAGAGACACTAATTGATTGGAAAAGAGTAAATAAAAAACATATGCTAAAAAAAGTAAAATAGGGCATTTGTAGGCACAATTGTTAGATCTGTCCTTCTTTGTATGGCATTTATATGAAGTCTCAAAGTTGACTGCAATAGGAGCAGAACCGCTGCTCCCTATTATGCCAATGTGGAGGTAAGGGGACTTGAGGTGCTTACTAAAATGAGATTAACACTATGTCTAGCTTTATTTGTAATGTTAAGAAGCTTGACATATGGGACTGAGTCATCAATAGGCCTAAATATAAACCAGCATGCTATGGGTGGGTTAAAAATATCTTTTTTCAAATAAAACTAATCAGAAGCAAAAGCTAAATAATAACATTATAAGCCACGTAAGTAGAGATGTACTTGAAAGCAGAGGAAATTACCTCTCTGAACTTGGAATATTGTGTATAGTCCTGATCACTCCAAGGCAGATTGTGAATCTTGAATTGAGTAGTACCTTACTCCATAAGCAATCTTTGTTGACTGCAGTGTGATCACTCCTGGTGAAATGTACGTTGGACACAAGGAAGAGCAACACAGTCTGGTCTTTGTTATCTGAAGCTCATGATAGAAAAGGTGGAGCAGAGCTCAGCAAAAGATAAAGAGACTGAAAGATCTAGTAGAAACTTTAAATAAACTGGGTCTGTCATCTTTGTAAGGGAAAAGAGCAAGGGGAAATGTCACTGGTGTGCACCAAGCTCTGCACAGAGGAAAGAGAAATAATGGTCTAAAACCATTTGAACTAGCAGCAGAAATGAGAGACAGGGCATTGAATGTTAGCCAAGGCAAAATGAGAACAAAATGATTTGGCAAGAGGTTTATTTGACTAACTGCCAAATGAATAACAAAGGTCATAAAGAGAAGCAGCTAGAGATTTTTGTTTGTTTGTTTGTTTTAAGATAAAAACAAGGCAAATAATTGAGGGGAAGAAAAACATTGACAACTGTTAACTCAGAGGAAGGAATGGACCAAAATGGACTTCTTTCAGGCCAACAATTGTATATATTCCTAAAGCATAGGAATGAGAAAGTATTTTTGATAAATCTAGTTCTGGATACATATTTATTTCACTTATTCCTATGAATAATATGAATAAACTTGTATTTGGAGTCTCATTGTACAGTATTGAAATACAATTTGCAAAGCGAATTAGAGTAGAGGTACATGGTATCATATTATCCCTACTAGTACATATAAAAATAAGTCTAAGTGTCAATATTATTTTGTATTACAGAAGAGTTTCCTAAGCTGTTTGGATGAATGGGATTTTGTCAGCACCCAAGTTTCTTGGGATCACCAAACACTCTTTTTATCAAGCTTTTGATTAGAAGGCAATAGAGTTCTGCACGCCAGCTGCAGTTCCCTGGCTATGGTCTAATGGCCACAAGTAGTCAGGAAACCACAGTTTGGGCACTGTTGTATTTGCATTCTGACAGGCACTTTTGAAAAATAGAAGACTTATAAAACAAACAGACACAATATAAGATGCTTGTACTCTATATGATTTCACCTAGGAAAAAAGCCAGTGTGCTATGCAATAAAAAGTCCCCACTCTTATTTACTGTGATCCCAAAATAAAACTTCCCAAACTGTAGTTATTTTTTCTATTTTCAATAGTTCCAGTCCACTACAATGACAAATGCAGCAAAATGCACTGTAATGAACGGCATATATCAGTAGAGAGGTCTGTACATGCAGCCACGTTGTGCTACAAGCAAAGGCTGATGCTCTCTCCCCTCGTGGGATTCCAGCAACTGGCACTCCTTAGCACTTCAGTGCAGTCTGCTGGAGATAGATGACTTTTGTCAGCTAATTTGCCATCCTGCTTCTTTAGATAGCCAGGATTTTCTTCTTAATTGACAGAAAGCATCGAATGTTGTAAACATAGACTCCGTATGTTACATGCTACATGAAAGTAAGTTTACAATCTTAATTATAGCATATAATATCACTGCAGCTCATATTACATGTACTTTTCAATATGGTATAAAGCTTATTTTTTCCATTACATATTTATTTAATTCAAATTTTCATTTAGTATCCTTCAAGGATATAATCTTTTTTTTGTTTCTTCATTTTCTAAATCAGATAAGATGAGATATTTTGCAAAACTGAAAAATGCAAGGCATTTGTACCAAATACATTTCAAATGTATCACATTAGCTAAAGGTTATCACTTTAAATAAGGTATATAGTTTGTGTTTTTTGAAAAGAAACAATATAAATTGCTGTGTTGCATCATTTCTCTAACATAATACTGTTTTGTTATTAACACCAAATTAATATTTTGTAGCTACACCAAATACAGAGTGACCACAGCTCTTTCAAACCATTTCTTATTGATATCAGTGGATGGTGCATTATGATTTTGGTGCATCATGATTTTGGTATATCTCTTTTGTTTAAAGAAGTAAAAAACCTTCTCTATTCTTTATACAAAATTGCACCCCAGGGGCATGGAGTTTGTAATTTTGGACAAATTTGCAAAGCAATTCTTAAATGAGAAAAAGAACCTTACTCAGCAATTTGTCCCATTGACTCAAATGGGAATATTTGTGGAGTAAGGTACTACTTAATATGTGTAAGGGCAAAAAAGCTGACTTGTTGTGAAGTGGCAATAGGTTTGGGGTTTGTTTGTAATTTTTTTTTTTCTGTTTTAATCTCAAGATGCGAGTGTGGAAACTGTGGAAAGTAATAGCTGTAATGGCTGTGTTTCTATAACAGAGGTTATTTATAAACACTTTGAAAAAATGAGTGCATCTCTCTGCACTGAAGAGCCCCAGAAGTATTTCTTAAGCTTTAAATGGCTTTTGTTGATGTGTCCACAATACTGCCACAAGTTACACAGTGAAATTCCGCCCTTTTAAACTCTTTTAATCACTCTTATCTGAATCTCATTTTTATCTCTGGACATGCAGCATTTATTCATTAATGTCCCTAAGTATGTTAACCACCATATGTTCATTTATGTGAACATCCTGAGTGAGCTGGAAAAAAATAAAAGGTCGCATAGTATTTCTGGAAAAGGCGCAGCCACCCCAGAAAATCAGACTGGCTGTTCCAAAGGTCGGTTAACCTTTCAATCAAGGAACAAAGCTGTGGCATACGCGTTGGTTTCAGACCTTCTGTATACAAAGCTGTATATAATGGGTATTATAGCACACAGTTCCAGGATTAGACCTAGCTATGTCTATTTTAAGGTGGCTATAGTTAATGTCTGGCAGCAAATGGGTTCAGGCTCTGGTCTTTCCATGAGTTGCAAGTTTACTTAAAACACCTAAGGGTCTAAAGGCAAATACAGGCTTTGTTATTAGGAACAATGGTGGATGAACATGCTGTCCTGTAGGTATACTGGACTAGCTCCAGACACCTCCACAGTGTGGAGGAGAACCTATTTTATTTTATTTGCAGTTAGCATTGATGGTTAAATATTTCGGCTGTATGCACTGAGAAGCAAAAAAAACCCCAAAACCAACAACAGAAAAAACAAAACAAAAAAACCCCAGTTTTTTTCTGTAACCCTTCAGTTTGGTGTTAGTAAAGCCTGCTAGAGGGGTAGCTGAGGGTTTAGCAAAGTATTTTTACCGAGCTGTTATTCTGAGGACCAAAAAATTAAATAGTCTTCTGTTCAGAACAGTGAGAGCACTAGCGTGACTCCATTTCACGTTTCCTTAGAGCATTTATTAATGAAAAAAAAATGATGTGAGGTTAAACTTCACTGTGGCATTTACCTTATATATACAAGAGTTCTGTGGATAAATCTGGCTCTAAGTTGCTAGGAATATATCCCCTTCTGAAAAGAGGTAATTTATGACTCCATCTATGAAGCTGTATTTGAAAAGAAAGATCAAATACAGGAAGAAACAAAGCTTTTTGTCTGGTTGTATTCACTATTTAACTCCCCTCTCACACAGAGCTCTCAAGATTTCCTGTTCTAGGATTCAAAATACAGTTTTCAAAGATTTTTATTTATTGCAATTTGGACTGCATGCATTTTTTTCTTTTCAGCTACCGATACAGTGGGAAGTTTGGAAATGCAAGAAATAATCTTGCTCACACATTATAAAACATTGGCACCTTTACATTTCTAAGGAAATAAAGTCTAGTAAGAAAAGTACTTTTAAGGCACTGCAACTTTTTCCCAAGGTAAATATTTCAATGCATAAAAAATATACTAATCTAGCAAAAAAGGCACTTGAGACATAATGAAGCATTTCATGTTTGCTTTAAACCAATGGGTTATATTTATGGAAAAAAAGACACAGATTGCCAGCATTTCAAATACCATGCCTTGCAATGTATAGGGTCTAGTGACATTATAGCATAACATCTGTAATTTGAAGTTTTCCTTTGGAATGTAATGTAGGAAACACAATTTAGCTATGTCAACAATATCTTGCAAAGTGTTCCCATTTATAATTATTTATATTGTAAATAGCTTTCTGAAGTAAATTTGAAGTTAATGTGCATAAGATGTATTTATTATGTGAAGATTTTTTTGGTTTAAAATATAGCTACCAATATGCAATTTTTGTCTGTTTTTCTACATTTTTAAACTAAGGATTGTCCTATGTAGGATACATTTTCAGGAATTCATTTTAATTAATGAGAGTATTTCTCAGAATTGGGAGGGGACATGGGAAAAGCAGTTTATTTTGATTTCTGTGAATCCTAAGTGCTCTCTGAATCTTGAAGGAAGTTTATCAAGTATGAAGGGACACTGATTATATACTGCTACCCCATTTAGGAAAGATGTCTGAATCTGCTCAAATACTATTCTGTCAGGAAGAGCTGTCTCACAGGGGCTTAGTTAAGATTAATTGTCTACTTTGTGAATAGTCTGCCATGTTTCTTGAAGCCATCTACCACCCCTGTGCCTCAGCTAAATCAGCTTGCTGACTTGGAGCATGATGCCCCTTAGGTGCTTAAAATGCTATACTCAGACAAAGAGCAGTGTTATGACAAAGGAATAGGTGAGAAGTTATGCTAAACTGCATTCAGACCTGAGAGCTGGCTATTACCTGGGCTTGTGTGCTTGTACAGTTCAATCGAGCCATGTTAATGTGAGCCACTGTGCAGCAGCTTAGCCGCTGCAACCCTTGCCTGCTCTGGGGTCTAGGTCCTTCTGAGCTTGAGGTGTCAGGGTCACAGCTTACACTTTCTAGACCAGTCTCTGAGCCATCAAACCCTACCCCCTCAGGCAGTCTCACTGAGGCTCTTCCCTGCAGGTGAACAAATGCGAGACTGATGGTGTCAGAGAGTAGTGGGAGCCTGATGCTGTGGTTGGGTAAGAAAGCAGCTTTCTCAGGAGGGAAAGTGGTTGCTCACATATTTTCCATTCACAAGACTCAGAGCAAAACACATAAGCAGTGGGGATGGGGGCGAGATGCACAAGAGCCAGTTTTGAGCCTCAAGTAAATTAATCGCATAAAACAGAGATGCAGTTGTGTCACTGACCCTTCGCTCCTGCACGGGCATAGGCACTCAGTTGTCCGAGATGCCCCTGGGATTAGGGAATGCTCTGCAGCATAGAGTTAGATGTTTAAACTACGTTCATGCTTTTAGCATTTCCTATGGGGTAGTTTAGGCAGCTCCCTTCTCCTTGGCCTGAATTTGGTGCTGGTTCTCCATGCAGACAGGAAATGGTGTCATCTTTTCCCCAAACGATGCTGTTTAGCTGTGCAAAACATGTGTTTTGTTTCTTTTCTTTTCTTTTTTTTTTAATGCATGGGTGAGGGGTTTCAGAAATGCCCATTATTGACCTACCTCACCACCTTTGAAGCCCATGCTGAAAAAGAGACACTGAGATCAATAGGCACTCATGGGACCATATTGTCCTCCATAGGACAGCAGTAGTCCTAGTTTCTTCATGCTCAGCTCTGCAACAAAACTGAGTATCATCCTCGATGCCGTGAGCTGAAAGTCCTGCAACATCCACATACGTTCTTCAGTCTCTCTTCTAGTGCATAAATAGTACCCATTGCCCACCGGTCTCTATTCATTCTTGGCTCCTACGCTTGTTGGCAAATTGCTCTGCACTGAGAAAATCTGCTGTCGTGGCCATTGTAATAAAAGTGTGTGATACCATCAGGAACTTCCTCTATCCCCATATGGTGGCCATCAGAGGCTTCGGCATCAGCAATTTCATTTGATACAGCTTCTCCGACTGTCAGAAGGTCACAAATAGCCTGCTGCTATGCAGCCTGGCGTGCCTGTATGAATAAAAAGGGCTATCCACCACAGCACAAAGCCCAACAGACTACATGGTTTCTTCATGGATGTTAACAGGAGTTTCACTAGGCGTGCACAGAACACACTGGACTATGGTCCAGAGGCCAGGTGCAAGGCTAGGTATACATGGAAACAGCCGGGCCTCACCAGCATCAAGCCTTCTCATCCTCACAGACATCTCTCTCTGCCCACAGTCTGTCATTGCCTTTCTCCCACAGTCCTCTCATTTTCGGCTGCCTCAGGCATTGTCCCTTCCATTTCCCTTTCCTCCCTTCTGCCCCAAGCCCTGGCCTGTGATTTCACAAATCCTGTGATCTAGCTGGCCCAGCAAGTGTCCTCCGTTGATCCTGAAAATCGTGTTTTCCTTTTCATGAGGAAAAGGGCTGTCTGGCAACAGTTTCCATCACTTGCGCTCCCCTTTCCCTTTCCCTTCTTTATACAGCTGGTGTAAATGCCATACTGAGGACCCTGCAATCTTTTTCTCACAGGCATTAGTTCTGCTACAAGAAAGCTATTGGTTGAGGGAATGGAGGTGATGAACTTTTCAGAAAAGCTACAGACAAAAGATGATAGATGCCTTCAGCATACCAAATACACATAGTACTTTAGCTGCATTGCAAAACTATCACTCTTGGCCTGCAAACAGAACATAAAGATGAAAACTGAAACCAGAGGACATATGCCTGTATTGGAAAATAACAACAAAAGCTATTGTCAGATGCACCTGAAAGGGAAACTTAAAAATTGGGTCTTTGTCTAAGCATGCATTAAATTACATTCAAATAATTAAATGTTCATTATTACTGTTCTTCTTATCATTATTATTCATTTGTTCATTATTATCATGAGCTGTCATCAGCTTTGTCCTTTTTATCATGTTATCTATATTTGTCACCTGTTATCTATACTCTTTTTCATCTGTAAATAAAAATATTCTATAATAAAAATAATACTAGCATAAATTGCAGAGCATAAACTGAGGCCTGGGAAATAAAAACCAGAAAGTGTCAGCATATTCCAAGCTTTCAACTGACTATAACCTCCACTATTTGGTACTCAATGTATCAGGTGGTAAATGTCATATGGGAGCCATCTTTCACTTCCAGCAATATTCCTAGGAATTGTTAGTATGACGTATTTGGAAATTATATCAAAGCTATGTTGCAAACAGATAAACTTGTACATTATCAAATGTGCTACATTTACTTGATTTTTTTTTTTTTTTGATAAGGAGAAATATGACAAAATGGTGAAGAAAGCTTAAGGTTCTTTTTTAAGTTGGACACTTTCAATTTCCCCTCAAGATGTAGTGCCAGAGATCATTTGATTCACTTTCAAAGGGCAGACTGGAATCTTTCTATGGCTCCTTCTATCTCCCTTGAAGCTTGAGGTAGTTCTGAACTGGTCAGCCTCTTGGGATCGGCTGGAGCAGCCGTGAGGCTACACTGATTTGTGCCACCTACCATGATTGTCTACATGTCCGTCACATATGAAAAACAATGGCCCTCTGGCTTGTAGAGAGTTTACAAGTGCAAGAGGGCTGAAATAGCGGTGAGCATCTCACCACCATTTAAAAACACTTTTTAAAATTAGTATTGTCTGTTTTGTGAGGCTGCCACCTTTCTCCTGTGCTATTAGCTTCACAAGTGGTAAGAAATGAAAGGAAGAAGGTACCAGAAGATGTGAAACTATGCTTTTTCTCCCACACTGTCCAGCAAAACTGAGTGAACACCCAGAAGACACTTCTCATCATGGCAGAGTAAATGCCTGCCCGGTGGAGTCCTGCTTGCATGCAACCAGATAAGGCAACTTCTGTGGAAATGCCATTTTGCACTGACAGTGGGGTGGCTGGTAAAACCACATCTGTATGTACAAGCTAGTCAAAAACCCATGCGTGAATGCCAGTGTTTTCCACGTTGGTGATGTGTCCTGTCAAAGAACACTAGGATTGCTGTGTGCTGAGCCTTTTGCTGTTTTCCTTTTATCTTCGCATCCATTTGGAGCCCAGGACAGGGAGAGGCGAGACTGCAGAACAGCTTATGCAGTTCTAACAGGAGTCAGATCCATTTTTCATCTGAAGCTTCTTGGTTTTGATTCCGACACAAGACATTTCATCAGGTTATGAATTATTTTTACAAAAGCAGGACCGTGTCTTGTCTGTCTGGTTTCTCTGTGGGACAGTTGTGTCATTTTTTTTTTTAAGGAATACCAGTGAAAGGCATCCTTTGTGTTTTCAGTTTGGACCGCATCAGTGAGGTAAAAAATACAGTGTTAGTGTTATGTCTATTTTAGTCGAGGGCACAACTGTACATTTTGATGTTATGTTTCTGCCTTTTCTTTAATCACAAAGGCAGAGCCTTTCTTCTGTGCCGCTTTCTATTTAACCTCCAAAACAACTGCAAAGTATTAGAATGACTTCAGTATCCTCTCTAGCATGAATGTTTCTTGAGCTCAAGAGAAATGCCCACAGTTTCATTAGGCTGGTTATCTGACAGACTGCTCATAGAAAACAGCTGATTCTTTTTTTTTTTTCACTGAACAGCTTTGGCTTCCTGTGATCAATCTTCTTGGCTACAGCAGTAAATATGCTAAACTGCAGGTGCCAGCAAGCTTTGAGACGGTCTGAGGCATGAATGCTGACCCATGGTTGCATTTTGTGTGACATCAAATAGCCTACCTTGTGTACAAGTATTTGGCCTATTCGTTAACTTGGGTTTTTAACTTAATATGTGCTTATTTACTTAGGGAATTAGATCCAGTGTGGGAGAGATGCAAAACAGCCAGCGGTTTAGGATTTTAGTAAATAATCTCAGCTTTGTTCAGTTTTGCTCTAGGTCAGGCTGCTGCATGGAGTAATTCCATATGGCAACCTGATTTGAGCTTACTCAAAGTAAACCTTAAAATGGATTTTGGCAAAATCCATCCAGCCATCAGGAACCCATTCTCAGTTTCTGCTGAGGATATCCTGATAGCTTTCTTCATTTAAAAAAAGAAACAACAAAAGAACAACAGAAAAAGAGAAAAACTTTGAAACTTTTTTACTGTCTGAAATACCGTTTTCCTCCCTCCCAAATCAAAAAGCCCTTTAGGCGGCTCTAATTTATGCCGAGAGCTATAGAAGTTAGGAGGTGCAAACATGGCTTAAGCGACTTTGCCTCCCCCCAGCTTGCTTTGCTCCATGCCTTCGGAGATGCAGTGCAGCGGGTGCAGCCTCTTGCGAGGGAGAGGTGTGATGGAGGGCACATCAGCTCTTCGCCTTTCTGCCCCAGCTCCTGTGCCCTGGGGAGGAGCAGCGGCTGCCTGGCCCCTCGCCACCTTGGGTGAGGGTGTCACCATGGGGGTGCGTGGGCTATCGAAGCCTCTGCTGCTTGGGTAAGAATAAGAAGGAAGCATGGGGATTTGAGCGGTGCCTCCAGTATTCAGAAGCCAGGGGTAAGATCCTGGCATTAATGAAGTCGTTGACAGAAATACTTTGGTCCCACCAAGGCATGGCCAAAAATGTAAAAACATTTTGAAAACAACACTTCAGGAAGCTCAGTGTGCCTCCATCGATGGAGCTAATGAAAGCGTAAGTAAGAATAAGAAGGAAGCATGGGGATTTGAGCGGTGCCTCCAGTATTCAGAAGCCAGGGGTAAGATCCTGGCATTAATGAAGTCGTTGACAGAAATACTTTGGTCCCACCAAGGCGTGGCCAAAAATGTAAAAACATTTTGAAAACAACACTTCAGGAAGCTCAGTGTGCCTCCATTGATGGAGCTAGTGAAAGCGTAAGCAAACAGAGAGATTTACTTATGTTCGAAACAAACACAATTAAAAAAAAAATGTAGGTAGGGAAATAAGTACACACACAAAATCCTCTCTTGGCATTTAGCTGAACGATGTCAAATGCGAATAAAAACCCTGAGTTAAAACTTGGGATAGAGCGCAGAAATTCTGGCAGGGCTATTTCAATGTGGGGCTCTTAGGAAAAGCTGCTGATTGAAATCAATATAGTAAGACCAGGAATCCGAAAAGACCATTTCTAAGACCTGAGAGGGTCACTGAGCGGAAGTGTTGGTTGATAGTATTGCCTTCACCAAGGTGCTTCAGTGTTTGCTTTAGTGACTTCTTGCGGCCGGTGGCTGAGCATACATTTAACATCCCACCTGGGATAGCCCTGCTAGGGGAAGGGAAGTTTTTAAAGACTTGTAGTTTAAACAACTCCCACAACTCCCACATTAGCACGTCACAGGTTCTGTATATTAATAATATTTGATTAATGTACTGCATCAAATGAATTGAAAAGGTTATTTTTTTGTGGAGAGAATTTAAAAGGGATTGAAGTTCTCTGTTTTCTGCTTCTATTCTTTAAACACGTTCATTCATTTGACTTTTTAACAAGTTGTGATTTATCACATGAAACTTCTTTGAACAGATCTTGGTAAATATTTTCATTTTTCATGCAGTAGTGATGGATCATATTTTGGTATTTGTTTATTTGTTTTATTATGCAGCACTTGATTAGGTAATGGCTTCACAGGGAGGGGCAAAATAGAGATACTTTACATCATTAGAAATCACATTAAAAAATTTCCTGGTAGTTTATCAAAAGGAGATCGAAAAGTGATTAAAATATAAACAGAGAAATCGCATTTCCATTTTTTACATAGCATTGTTTTGCAAAATTGCATTGTTATAAAAATAATGTCAAAAAGTCAAGGGTAAGAAGTGAATTTTTCATTTATGCCAAAATGAACGTACTGTATTTTGATTACAGGGTACTTTTACAATGGCTATTTTAAACTGCTGGTTTTGATGCTAACTTAAAAACATGTTACTTTTTGAATATATGAAGAATTCATTCAAATTCATTCAAATTCAATTACACTGTATTTGTATTACAAGGAGGTGCAGAGGAGAGAGCATTAAGATAGAGTTTTCCCAGCCCAGTGTTTCCATTTTAATTACTATCTATTTTTAGCACTCAGCAGGTCACAACAGCTCACTGAGGTAAGTGAAGCTGTACCAACTTGTTCCAGCTAAAGATCTCCAAATCTCTCTTTCTAGTTGTCATGGTTTCCTATGAGAATGAAGCTCCTGCAACCACATTGCCTCTTTGTCCCTCTGTCAGTCACTTCATCTTTAATATCTTTGCAACTCTTCAGCCTAATTGAACCAAGTTTTCAAAAGAGATGTCAGTCTAAATTCTCACAATTTTTATAGAAATGGGATGCTACAGACAGGCAAGAGACCTTCCCTGCTGCAGCTCAAGTAAAAGTGAAACATGAGCTTTCCTCTTACACAACATCAAAACATGGAAACTCAGACATAAGACACCAGACCTTAGGGAGTGAGGTTCAGTGGGTTATCTTCCCACAGAACTGTGTATTTTATTGTGTTTAAAGATACTTTGAGACTATCCATTCAAATCTAGTTGGAAGATCACTTTATGTGTCTGCACCTTGAAAAGGCTAGATGGTCTCCTGCATCAGGGAAATGTTCAATGTCATGGTGAAACACTGATGCTCAAGTGAAAATTATTTCAAGAGAGCTATATGGTCCACATAAAAGTGTCACTAAGATAAAAAATGGTCCAACACAAATGGTTTTAAATCTGTGAAGTGATTTAATTTAAAAAAAAAGTCATCTGATTTAGGACTAATAGGAAATTGCTCAAATAGGAATTAAGTAAGAGAAAATGACATACACAAAAATAAGATATGTGTATTTTCAAGCAGTGTCCTTACTTTTACTGTAATATTTCAGTTCAGCAGAATTCTTTACTGTAGCTTGGGAATTATTTAGGGTGATAGTGAAGACTGCTATGACGATGTATATAGAAACAGCTAGTTTTAAAATCCAAACATAACTGATAAGAGGATATTCACTGCCATATCAGACATTGCTACAATGACCACATAAATTCCATGAGGTGAAGAAGAACAAGGAGAAAGCATGCAAATTCACAGTGGTACAATGCATTTGCAATATGGATTGCACTTATCTTTTTATTTGCTACAGACAATGTAAATTATGTGCAACAGAATGGAGATTCAAATGATCCAGCATCTGCATACACCATAAATTACATTGTACTGAGTATGTTAGAGAAAAGAAGACTTTACCAGTATCTAGTTCAAATGAAAGAGTGTAAAAAGCAGTGTCCAAATATCAGTCCCAGAGTAATGATGAGCAGACCTTTTCACATACAGAGGTTCAACTACATTTTGGTGTAAGTACATTATACATACGCGTTTTCAAACACACTATTCCAATTCACTTTTACTGTCAGTCAGAGGCAATAATATGAAAATAATAACAAGCACCTGAGGTGACCTGAGGTTTTTCAATGTTTGTATGAGTGCATCTAGCTTAAGATCTTTAGTGTCTCTCCCACTGTACCATATTCCACATGCAGCCTTTTGTCCTTCCTAAGGACTTCCTCTTCTGGTGAATGGAGAATGCTTTGCCAGTTGTACACCTCCATCCCCTGGAAAGTGTGGATCTATTGCTTAGCAATCTGAAGGAACTTCTTGGTTATCTTTTGCATGAAAAAAATAATTTTAGCACTATAACAGGTATGCCCATCTCTACATATCTCACTCCAAAAATATTTCACCAACTCCAGCAACAGTTTTCCCTGAGTAACCAGTGAAACACCAGGTCTTCAGTGAAAAGGAAAGAACAGATTCAGTGTTTTTAAAATAGTCTTTGTCTTATGTGTGGGAAGTAACACAAGGAGACCTGCCTTCAAGTCTGATTACTTAGGAAATAGAAGAGAAATAATAATTTCTCTTTCAATCAGAGTCTATGCTGCAGGTTCTGTTAAAACATATCGTTTATATCTTCATTAAGATGACGTTATTCTCAAATAATCCAGAAAGACAGATGCCTTTGGGTTATTTATATTTTTATATCCTTTTCCATGTGATGATAAGAGAAGACACACTGTCATTTTTTTTTCTTTTAAACAATGGCCTTATGGCTAGCAGACAATGAAATGAGACATATGAACAGATTTCCAAAGGCTGTTAAGCTTAACAGGGCACCAACTGTGTGGTTAAAGACCAGTTTTGCAGCCTTTGTGCCTGATTCCCATCTCAGCTGCACCAGTGTAAGGTGGGGGGGCTGCCTCCACTGCAATCAGAAGCTGTCCACCTTTGTACAGTTTTACAGCAGACTAATTGTGGCAAATTGACCAGAGGTATTCCTGACTTAAGATGGTGTAAAAGAGAAAGAGAGGGAAAAATGAGCCTTTTTGACAACAATATCCACTGGGCTCACTGATTCTTAGATGTTGTACAGTCATCATAAATCAAACAGCAGGTGGTTTTAATTGATGAAATTATTCTTACTAATTTTTAAGCTGTCACAGACAGATCTAAAGCAAGTTATGTGGTCGAGTTGGAGTGGATTGTTTTTTCTTAGAAATGTACAAAACATTCTGTCTTCAATTCTGAAAGTGGAAACATGACTTCTTCCTGGCCTTGCCTGGGCGTGCAAGGCTTGCTCGCTCAAAGGAAGAATGATATTTGCTTTAAGAAAAGGAAGACAACATATTTTAAAATGTTCCAGAAAGATCAGGTCACGTCTTCCCAGAAAGATCCTTAACATCTTTTGTAGTGGTACCAACAGTAACGTGTAGTTTTTGGACAAAGTGTGCCAGTAACAGTGCAAAAAAATTAAATCGATGGCCATCTCAGACACAGAGCTATTGCTCGTGAACAGATTGATGTGTTCACGCACAATTGCTCTGAGAGGCCCTAGACATGTTGGGGTCAAATTGGCAAAATAGGTAGCAACTGTATTCTCACAGCAGCCTCCAAAGGAGAGAAGCAGATGTCTATTCTATCTTGCAAACACATTCTTTTACAATGTGTTACTTCATCTCTTTTATTGCACAAGAGGAAAGTGAGAGACAGAGAATCAAGGATAACACTAATGATAGACCATATGGAATCCATAAACAATGTTGTTCTAGAGTAAGATGGCCTTTAAAGGGGGTGGGGGCCTTATTGTACTTGGGCCAGACATTACCTAACTCCCCAGGTGAAAGAAGGAGAATAGGTGAGAATAGGGAGCAGACGCTGGGAGCATGCAATTCAGAGCAAGGCTTTCTGGAAGATATAAAGAGCAGCTTGAATCCCTTTAAAGGTCTGAGTTCCTTTGTATTAAAATAGCCTGCTCCTGCTCTCTGGGAGCCAAGCCTTCCTCATGAAGACTACTGAAGAAAATACTATTTTGAAAGTGGATTAAGAATTTGGTCTGTTGTTCGTGAACCACTTAGGAAATCCTGCACTTTTATGTGAAGACATGGGGTTCCTAAAGGGGGACGCGACTGAGGGAACCTCGTCCAGTACAAAATGCCCTTGCTTTGACAAAGGGAAGCCAGTAATAACAACAAAGACTCAGGGCTGTCCTAAAAAGCTGGAAAGGAGAACTGCTGCGTTGCCACTTTGACAGTCTTTTAAAGCTCAATTTGGATAACGCTTTCCTCAGCAAGTCACCTTGATGAAAGCAGCCGTTGCTCTTGGTGCTAGCATCTGAGCCAACCTAGCACACGGGCCAGCAAGTGGGACAGCTGTCTGCAGCGAGGAAGCTAAAGGAATTAGTTCTTTCTCTTCATATTGCATCTAACTGGCCAATGTTTTAACTGCATGAGTGTAGAGAAGAATGATAGTGTCTGTCTCCCCCAGCATATGTGAAGGTTTCAGGTTTTGGCCTTGTTGTATTTGACCTCATTTAGGACAAGAATGCTTTTATCTAAATCAAAGCCAATTTCTAGTATTAGTCTGAACTTGTGAAGACCCCCAGTGAACAAAAATATCACAGGAATTAGGCAATACGTTCAGAATGCATTTTGAAGTTTTAAGCATGTGCTTAAGTGCTTTTCTGGCTCTACTTTAATGAAAGATGGAAACGTAATGTGGAAATATGACCGAGAAATTATGTTTCATTAAAATTGGAATGAATCCCAGTGATGAAGAAAACTCTAAATGAAATACTATTTTGAGATTTAAAAGTAGCTTCCCTCCATGTTTGTTCTCGTTTTGCTGCTGTCTGATGCAAGCCCATGGCAAGAACACCACAGCGAGCCTGCTTGCTATGTTTCTAACGTGAGGTAAAACATACTAGTTATTGGACAGTGGTTTGTCGCACTAAGGCATGCTAGAAGGACAGTACAAACAATAGTTGAAGCATGAAAATGTAATAGGAGATTTCTTATTGCTTATCCAAAGTTTATCTGACTCCCTTGAAAAGACTGTAGGACACAGAAATGGATAACAATAAATAGTTGATGAAGAAGAAAAGCCTTTTCTGTTTTCATTTCTTCTTTGGTGTAATTCCATGATTTATCTAGTAACAGCAATAAAATAGAAGCAGGTTGAGGGAGGGACCTTTATCTGATGCAAAACATCATAGCTATGCTGACTTCCGCATGTTTGTTTGGGGGAGAGGGCACAGACACCCAACTCAGCGTGTCCCAAAAGGGTTTCCCAGTCGGACCCTGTGAACGACTGGGGCCTGTGTCTTTTTGCAGCTGTGACAAAGTCACCAAGCAGAAACAGCTGCTCAGCCATCTCAGCCAAGGCCAAAATGAGGTGTCAGAGCAGGGCACCCTTTCTGGTGTCTCAGAGAGAGGCAGGAAAAATCTGAAGGGGAAGACAGTCAAATACCTAGGGAAATAGTGAAGGATTTTAAGAGGAACAATACTCTGTTGTTTTCCACAGGATCTTTTGGCTAGGTTACAGAAGAGGACACTGGGTTTTGTCTCTCTGCACAAGGGGAAGTGACAACTTGGGAGAAGGTAATTGTGCTGAGACTTGGAGAGCCCCCGTCCCGGGAGTAGCTCAGTGCTCACCATACATCCTTGCTTTGGGGGGCTGGTGTTTTTAACAGTACTTGTGAGAATGGTGCTACCACTAGCATGGCAGAATGAGCAATGTGTGAGAAAGGCTGCCGGGCTGGGTCTGAGCTCAGTGGGTTACTGTGGGCATTGACAGGCGACTTAGACAGTCCTCCTCTTCTGTATTTGCTAGAGCTATAGACTTTGACTATGAGCCAAAAGCTAAATGGGTCCAAACCAATGAAGGATAGGTCAGTCAGTTGCTAATACATGTGATGGTCTGGACACAATCTGGATGGCGGAGATGCGGGGAAGGTTACCTATGCGCTCTGTTTCTCATGTGCAGCCATTGTCAGTTACTGTTGTAAAATGTGACAACATAGTCCAGACTTTTTCATTAGTCTTTAAAAAAAAAATCTCATAATATCAACCTGGCACATTTTTTCCTTTTTTAATTTAATAAAAGGTAGGCAGCAGCATCTTTTTAAGGAAAATATTGCACAGTTAAGGATCCTGTAGCACAATAATGTAAAATGGCAAATATATCTCTGAATACGATCAGCTCTTTTTAACATGCATACCCTGGACACCCATGAAAATCCAGTGAACACTACATTATTAAGGGGAAGCACATGAAAGAAAAATGGACCATGAAGATGATATATACTAAAATTTTTCCTATTGTGACTTTTAGTACCACTTTTTTTCACAGCTCAGCAGGAGACCTGAGCGATGCTGAGCAATTGCCAAATGGCATGGTAAACTAACAAGTGGGTTTTCTGTATGTTATCTCCAGTTTAGTGGAACTTTGTAGGGCAACAACCCACTAGTAGATCACAACTCATTTTGGCAGGCCATTTTGTGTGCATTATTGACCTTTTCTTGCTGTCCATAAATCCTTGACAATGCTGACACAGAAACGCACCAACTGACCTTTCAAAAAATGTTGGAAATAATCCGTTCCAGCTGCGGGCTGAGGACACTGACCATATTCAAATATAAATCTCTCCATCAGCACCATGGACTGCTGGCAACAGCAGCATTCACACTTCCCAAACTGATTCTCCACACCAACATGCCTGATGTCTCTTATGAAAAAGAAAATTCTCACTGGCTAAAAGCAGCAGGAGGAAATCCCCTTTTTAAAGCTGACTATGTAAGGAAAATTTAGGACAGCACTGGTTTGACTTTCCTCAAAAGCTGGCTAGCAACTAAAGCATCCTCCCTTGACAGCTCTTAGTGTAAAATGTTCTTAGCACCTGTAAGTCCTGTGGAGCTCAGACTCAAGCCCAGAACAAAGTGTACATTTCCTGTTTTTGAGCTGGCATCCTTTCTTCATGTTTTAAAGCACAAGGCTTTCCTCTCAAAACCCTTTGTGCAATGTACTCTCTCCATTTGCAGAGTGCAATGTTTGTTCTCCCCTTTGTTCCAAAGGAAAAAAAACCCACCTTGAGAACTGACTCTCTGGCTATGATAAACTATTGCAGTTGCGCAGGGGTCCTCATGAGGCTGGATCCTTGAACCAGCTGCCTGGGTTAGCTAAGCTCTGTTAAGAGCCAGTTACACAGGGCTTACTGTCTGTGGATATGCTCTTAACTTGAGGTCAGCAATGGATGAGCTCCTTTGAATGACAAATTTTGATGAACATTTGATGAACAAATTTGATGAACATTTTCTGTAGGTTGAGAGCACTGTAAGTTTGCAAACTGCCTTATCTTTGGGGTACTTTGTTCACGTTCCTAAATTAATTAGCTTTGGTTTATATCCAGTGAAGAACTTCCCCCATGGCTTTCCTATCAAACAATGATGAAATACATTAGCAGATCTGTGAGATAAATATCACATACTTCCAAATAGCTGTGCAAACTGCTGTATTTGTTTGGCAAGGAGGTGCACTAACTCCTATTTCAGGGAGGCTTGTGTGCCTCTGTGGAAAACATAACTTGACTAACTGAGAGAGAACCTAAAACTGAGGTAGAAGCACAGAGATTTGTGCTCAGGAAGTGATAGAGACCAACCATTTGGCAGGGTTGAAAGAGGAACTGTCTTCTCATATGATTAGCAATTACATTCAGGGTGCAGTAGTTAAACTTAAGACTACTGAAAGGAAGATCAAATCTCTCTCACATTAGAATCATAGAATCATAGAATCATAGAATCATTGAGGTTGGAAGAGACCTCTAAGATCATCGAGTCCAACCGTCGACCCAACACCACCAGGCCCACTAAACCATGTCCCTAAGTGCCTC
>NW_008794211.1:293242-320192 GCF_000699145.1 Aptenodytes forsteri | reverse complement strand
GGTGTCAAAGGCCTTACTGAAGTCCAGGTAGACCACATCCACAGCCTTTCCTTCATCCACTAGGTGGGTCACCTGGTCATAGAAGGAGATTAGGTTGGTCAGGCAGGACCTGCCTTTCATGAATCCGTGCTGGCTAGGCCGGATCCCCTGGTTGTCCCGCTCATGCCTTGTGAGCGCATTGTTGAACTACAAAGTTCTCTAACTGCCAAGGTAAGGATAAGACACTGATGGGAGATTCTGCATGTTGCAAGGTGTCTTCCGAGATGTGTGGTGTCAACCTCTGACATGTATAAGAGAAAGTTCCATTTAGCTAAACAGAAAAGACAAAAAGTCCCTATCTAGTTGTTTCAGGATAATAGCTGAAAGAAAATCTGTATCGTAGGTGTATTAATATTGCAAATCCCACTGGATCTTTATTATGGAAAGTAATCATTTTAATAATATTTCACATTATTCAGTCTGTTTAAATTTATTTCCAGAAAATTTATTGATGTGGATAGCCAGGGAAAGATGGCTAAATAAATAAATGGAAGTTTGCAATAAACTTTTTTCTTCTGTTTCTTCCTCATTAAACATCCAGGGTAGCAATCCTCAGAATGGTCTTTTTTCAACCCCCTTGCCAGGATCTGTTTTCCTTTGTCACCCATGGGCTTGATAATACAGATTTGACTTTGCTAATATGCTGCTTTCTGTTTGCTTTGTTTTTAATTCTGGGAAAGAAGTAGTAGTAGCATGTTCTGCATATAAGAGTGCTTCACATTTCCTTTCCAGCTGGCTAGTATATATTTTTTGTAATTGCTGTTTCTACATTTGTTTCAAATTTCCCTGCCTCCTTGAAGTAAGGGATATTAGTTTTAAGAACCAGTGCATGGGTATTAAACTCATCTGTGCAAAAGGGAATTCCAACAGCTTGGATGAGATTCTAACACTTTTTTTTCCTCTTGTAAGGCCAGGGACCATGTAATGAACTAGTCCAGCCTTCTGTATAAGGCCATAAACCTCACCATGGTTCCACAGCTTCTTGTCACTGTGTACTCTCCAAGTACTGCGTAAATACTAAGCAACGGAGTATCTGATAAAGTGTTTCTGAAAAATCGTGGTGAGAAAAGCTCTAAGAACTCTAAATATTGGACCTTTTGGTGGGTCTGCAGTTAGCAGATGCCTTTCATAGCTGCATGTAAACTTTTTGTAAAAAGCCAAAATAACTTAGTCTGCATGACTTTAATATTTCGGAGCCTTTAGATCTTAAAGGAAAACAAAGATTTAAATGTGTGTTTGTCTTGACAGTATACTTTTTGTGCAGAATGCTTCGATACTGTTTCATTGACTGAACATCTGCTTCTTTTCATAGTGTCCTTATGTACATCAATTACTCTTTTACATCCCAAGATACTACTTTATATAATCTGCCTATACTTTCTGTTAAAAAATGTTCACAATTTGTTCATACCATGATTTGTGCATGTCTTCAGCACTTATATTCCCTTGTGATACAGGAGATCTTTAACTTCGGTTCTAAAAGCTCCTCACACAGAAGGAGCTGGAATCTCTAAATCTGAATTACAATTTTTCCTTAAAATTTGTTTTGCTTTGCTTCAGCAACTCATTACTGAGCTCACTGAAGACATTGGTAGTAGACAGCATAATGTTTCCATAAAACAAATACAGAGGTTCTTTTCATCCTCTCTGTCACTCACTCCTCTAGTGAATTTGAAAACATAGAAACAGGTGAATAAATGTGAAAAGAAAGCCATTGGTAGGTTTATTTAGCAGCATATCACCGAAGGTTCCTTTCACCCTTCATGCTCTTTCTGCCAAAATGTTAGGCAACCACAGCCTCTTTAATGAGAGCCCCTCCTTTTATTTCAGCTTCATATGCTTATATTGCACTTACGAAGGATCTAGTCTGGAGTTCTACTTTCATAGTCCAAGCTTCCCTTGGAAAGCCATTTAAACCAAGTCCCCATTTTCCCCTTTCCTCTTTCTCCCACCTCAAATTTCAGTAGTTGAGTTAACAAGAAAGGGGTTTCCCCTTTGTTTCCTGACGATTTTCATCCTCAACCAGTCATAATGCTGATGTCCCTAAGAGTAACCACATGCAGTTGTCACCTCTCCAGAGGATAAACAGTTAGCTCACTACACTACTGGGCTTTGGCCAAGCTTTTAGTGTAGCATTAACCTATACCTAAAGAAAATGCTTTAGCTTCCCTGATAAGAAATTAGTAAAAAAAAAAAATCAATCTAGCATTTGGCAGCAGCAATGCTTAAACCAGCTTAAGCGGTTCCCATCCTTTGATAGATACCCCTCTGCTGGATAACCATGGAAAGAACTGAATCAGAGCCGTGATATGGCTGGGAAATTACCTGAGAAAGCTGTATTTCTGCTGGATCAGCTCCTCGGTCTGGTTCACCGTGCAGCTGCTAGAGGGGAGAGAAGGAGGTGGTGCAAGGAGCAAGCACCTTGGACAGAGATTGCCACCATTAGCAGTGCTATTAGAGGAATAATGCGGTTTAAAAAGTGTATGTTTCTGTATGAATCACTTCATGAATCACAGCTTCGGGATGAAGCCTCTTCATACACCCACAAACTGACAGCTGCCCTTGTACCAACACTGTGATGCCTGCAGGTGCTTCTAGATTTTGTATGAGTCAAAAGAGGAATTATTTGTAGGGATAATGAGTTTAAGATGAACTGACTCGGCTGGCAGAGCCTTCAATTTCAACGAATTTGTTGCCTAGATAACTCGTTTGAAGGAATTATAAAGATAGTTTAAGGAAGTCAAATAGTTTCCAGACATCAAGAACTGATGAAAAGTTAAGTTCTTTTCTGTGGTAAACCTCCTAAAAGTATATTAGTACAATGGAATAGTTTCTTATTAAATCATAACATCACTAACGGTTTTTCTGAAAAGTGCAGTAAGATAATTTAGTACAAGTTGACCATAACTAGAATGACAATTACAGTCTTACAATTGTCTAAAATACTATTTAGGGTTTTTCTTATTGTATCTAGGTGATTTGGGTTTCCCAAACATTTAACTTCACATACTTATCTAAAACTCTTGCCGTCAAGGCATTTTTTTTCTTTCTTTTTTTTTTAAATCTTTTATATTCAGCAGTACTGATTTTATATCTATAACTTAAATGGTCCTTTGAGGACCTTTGAGGACCTTTGAGGAAGGACAGATTGCCCTTTCTTTCACCTCTTAGTTCTGCTGAGCTAACCACTGAGTTTTGTAGCAGAGTGAAGAATGAGTTTCAGACTGAACATGTACAGGGAACACTTTAAGTATGAAATAATTTTTACACAGTCATTTTCTGGGCACTCCAGTTCTTCTAAGGATAAATTCTGGGAACTAGTAACACATAATTTTATTAAACTATGGTTCTAAAATAATGGTATCCATGAAAATGACTTTTATTCACTGGCTAGTAGAGTGCACACATCTACTAGTAGTATAATGGGGTGGGATGATCCTGCAAGAATTTGTAACTTCCTAGTGGCTTAAATTAGTGGCAGATAAAACAGATCTTACTATACTTAATGCAGTCTCTTTGGCCTTAGTATCATCAGAAATATGGAAAGATACTCTGCTTTGACTGAAATAGTAGGAAAATACTAGGAAAAAGGAAAATCAGTATTTCATCCACAATGAATTCTGACCTTGAGCAGTCCAAGAGAAAATAAACTCTGAAAGCACAAGTTACAATTTTTAAATGCAATGTAAATAAAATTGCTTCTCATGTGGGAACAGTAATACCATCTATGGGAATATGTCATCAGTTTCTGCTCTCTCAGATGATTTCTGGCAAACACTTCCTGTGAGCCCACAGGTTTGTTTATTTGTTTCTTCACATTCTTTGATGGAGACAACAGTTCCCAAATTCTGTTGACTTCCTCCGATTGCCCACCTAAAGTCAGAAACTCTATGGATCTTTGCCAATATTCTCTGTTTTAAAGCACCTAGTATACAGGGGTTCTGTGTGTATGTTATGAATTCCCAGGGTTGGATGCTAATGTTTCTTCTCTTTTCAGTAGAGCAGATAAAGCAAAATACTGGGGAAAAAACAGATCTTTGCTTGTCAGAGTGAACTGTTTGAAATTACTGTCCTTTGGCATAAAACAAATAAAAGATAACTTTGGGTACTTAAAGTAAGAAAGCAGGGAACTAGATTCAGAAAACCTCCTGGGAATTTTTTTTGAGCTCTAAACCTTTTAACAGTTCTAGAACCAAGGATGGAGGTGTTGCAAATAGAGTGAAAATACTGCTTCCAGAAATAGACTGGAAGGGTGTACCTAGGATACTAAAGGTCGAAGATTTATAAGTTAAGGCCTCTAGTCAAACTCTGACTGGCCTTTGGGTCAGAAACATATTTCAGGGAACAAGAATCAAAAGACATGGTCACTGAATTAATTCTTCACATTCACAGAGCCAAAAGTGACCACAGAATAATATCAGACTCATTTAGGTAACAATGAAGCATAAGCATTAGGACAAAAGTCAGATCTAGTCCACAAAGAGACATTAAGTGCATTCATTTGCTTTATTTGTACTAGTGCAGCTTAATGTTGGTGATTAGGTAATAAAAGCGGACTTTTCCATGAGGCAGCCTTCATCTGGCATTGAACTCATATTCATGCCAAAGTTCCCATCTGCAAATGCAATGAGACCTCCATTTCTTTGCAGCTTAACATCTAAGGCTTAGGCAAGATTTATCCCTAACAGACTGGCCAGCTGTTAGTGTTTTCTAACATCTTAAAACTTATAATAACTTCTGAATTATCAGTTTTTTCTTTCTCTTTTTTTTTTTTTTTAAGTTAGTATGCATATTTTTGTGGGTTTTTTGTATGATGTATTTTTATTTGCTGAATTTTTAAATTATTCTCAGTAAAGTGCTTAAAAAACCCTCTTTCTTAATGGGACCTGGTTCCTTGAGCTCTATTAGTTCTCAGCACATATATATGGATTAAGAGAGTACTCAGAAAAGGGCAGGAGACCTAGGTTCAGGCTTCATGTTCTCATTCCCCCGTCTCTCTGAGAGCCCCAATGAACAAAGGGAATACTGAAATCAGCAGGCTGTAGGGCTCTGAAAGAATTGTCTTAACCACCAGCCTGGAGAGCAAATTGTTCTATCATCTTGGGAACTGTTTACTCTATGTAAAGCGAGAAAGGGGGGAGGTTCACATGAATGTTCCCTATGGGTAACTTGTTAGGATACTTCCACTGAGGGGTAAGCATAAAGTGGATTTTAATCTCGTGAATGGTGTGGCAAAAGGCCAATATCCCATGGGGTGTACCAAGTAATAGAGAAGATATTGAAAGTCTAAGGTGGTCCTTTCTTTATTGTTCCTACTGGAGTTGCTCTTCTGCATTTAAACTGGTTTTTAAAAGTGTCCCCTGAAACATTATTATGTTTTATACAATAATTTTAGTCATAGTCCATGGGCAGTATTTCTAAGATCTTACATTTCTGTATTGGCATCTTTTCCCCTGACCTGCCTCCCAGTTGTGGGACTAAGCCAGTTTCCAATGAAAAAAAAGTATGGCATACTGCCCTAGCGTTACATGGAACTGGCTGTCTATACTGGGCTCAATTCTTATCAGATCTTCATACTTTTCCAGTGAGATAATAATTCTTCAAAATAGAAATAAAATTGGATCAACTGAAGTCCAAAAAAAAGCTCATGACTTCATTATAGAAGTCAGTAATGAGTGATCTCAAACATACCAAAAAGCTGCCCCATGTGGATCCTCTTTTCCAGTGTTAGCTAGATTGACTTACCTAATACTAGTCCCACTCCCGCTAAGGGAAAGGGAAACACTGATAAGAAAATTCAAGAAAGGGTATCTCTTTTTAGTCCTGCAAAGAGAATAACAGGCTTATCGGTTAACATAGAAGCTCAGTGGACGTACAGTTTTGCTCTCAGTTTTGTAATGTTTCATTGAGATGTCTGCTAATGTTTTAAACATCTTGTCAAGAAATTATTCTCTCTTGCTTTTGATTCAAGGTATAAAGATATGCCCTGGTCAGAGTGGGGAACCTGTGTCATATTGCAGTCTCTTCCACATCAAAGTTAGTTAAGGGGTAGCTGAATGGGAGCAGAGAGCAAATGGGACACTGTGTCTTTCTTCTGTGCAGTTTTGCCTGCTGCTTTTTAGCATGAAGCATTAAAAAATGCCAGTTTAGCATTTTTGCAGATTAATGCTTAAAATGCTTAACTTTTTTGCAGATTCCTGGGCCTTCCATGTTTCTGTTGCTCCATAGTTTCAGTCTCTGTGGTGTTAACTGTTGTCATACTGTCTGCAAAGCTAGACAGTATTTGCGTAGGTGTCGGTCCCCAGCTGCCTGAGGAGTTGCAGGGTTATATTATGCCTCCATATATTCCACAGCTTTCTCATGCTCCTTCTGGGAATACTTGATCACATTGTTTTGTCCTTCTAAACTGTTGTCTGGTCCTCTTAACTTAGTCCTCACAATAGCATGATTTGTTGCAATGGTTGCAACTGGGAACTTGCAGATTTTACCACTTAAAAGTAAGATCAGGCTTGCTGTGAATTCCTGCATAACTCACAACTCTGTGTAAATCAGAGTAAATTTTGGACAAGTAAATCCACATTTCTGCTTCTTTTGCATTGGAATGAACTGATGTTCTTTGCTTAAAAAAATAGGAAATAGAGCCACATGGGACCTTCCATTTCAGTACAGGTACGTCTAACTCCTGGGTACTCTGTCATCCAGTGGAAACCTGAAATCAGGTACCTGGGAACAGGACCTAGTAAACTAAGAGGGAATCTTCTCATTCCATCATGGAAAGGCCAAATCATTAATTTAAAATCATCTGTTTCTAGCAATTAACGCTTTTTCTTCTATCTGGAATTCACTCCCCAATGCACCCAGCTTCCTCCTGGAGCTGGTCACAGAAACTAAATTTCTTGTGCACAGAACAAGGAAAAAGATGTAGAGGGTCATGTAGTGTTCTGCTAATTACATGAGCTGAATGCTGTCTTAGAAAACTCTTTCATATCTATATCCTTAGAAGAGAAGTCCCGTGAGCAATTCCTTAGGCAATCAGTTAAACCTGTTTAGCGTGTTTGATTACAAACAGCTTTTTTAAAAAAACCTTTTTTTTTTGGCAGTCCCCACTTAAGATCTTGGAATTTGAGTTATTGAAATATCTGTCACTTCTTACTGAAAAATAAAGCAGTGGATATCTCCCCTAAATCAGGTGATGAGCACCGCAGAAAAGCAGAGATGAAAGGAAATGTGTCTGTATTCTGTGAAGGGTTTGGATGATGAACATCAAGTAATGATGGGAGCAACCCAATGAACAATTGGTTAAAAAAAATGACTGTAAATTATTATGTACCCAATAAATACTGTCCATGTTGTATGTTGCATGAAGCTGAATGAAATAATAATGTGGTTCATAACGACTCTCTCATACTGTGTATGCATAAAGATTTTGAATTAAAATTGCACAAGCAACCTTATAACTGATATCTCCTGAATTCCGATTGCTTAACTTAGAAACCTTAATGTGCTTACTAAACTAAGCGAATTCAAGCAGTAGTATGGTTTGGATTAAGGAACTAGGAGGGCAGAATATAGACAAGACTTGGATTTACTTTAAGTCAAAGGAGCAAAAACTCATTGGAACTCTTTCCAAAGTTGAGAGTCACACTCTCATCCTGGCTGAAAAGTAATCGTCTTCAAAATAAGAGCAAAATGTGAGAAAAGGTATTGGATTTAAGGTTTAGGTAAGAGAATATGGGTGGAAAGAAGGATTGTTAAGCAAAGGAAATGACATTCTAGAGTTCATGAGGTATAGAGAGAGCAGTTAAAAGGTAGCAGAAACTATCTTGTAAGATAGCAGAAGCTGAGCCAAGTTAGACATCATAAAGGAATTTCATGAGGTATAGAGAGAGCAGTTAAAAGGTAGCAGAAGCTGAGCCAAGTTAGACATCACAAAGGAATTCAAAACAAAGAACAAAAGGTTCTTTAGCCTTATAAATAAAATGAGGGTGAGGGAAGAAGGGAGGCTACTCTGCATTTGGAAGGGGTAGGAATGGATGGAAGGTTGTCCCACCACTAAAATAATACTTTACTTCAATTTTTAATAAGCGATATGAAATACAGGTGAGAAGGGGCAAGACAGCTAGCTACAGGGAATAAAAAGATTGAAGTTACTATGTTTATGGGGAAATAAGCTCTGAATTTCATGTCCTTTCCAGACTTCTGAGAGGACTAGCATATGAAATTGCAAGATTGGTGGCAAGACATTTAAAAATAAATTTAGCCACTGTTACCATATGACTGTAGAATAACAAATGTAAGATGTATTTTTAGGAAAGATAAAAGGTATGTTGTGTTTTTTAAAAAGTTTGAGGAATGTATGCAGTAGCCTTTATTTTTAACAAGTTAAATGTAGTAGATGTAAGATACCTCAACCTGAGTAAACTGGTATTGTGCTCTGTGAGAAATTACTGGTTAGTGTAGGCAGAAGAACTGCTTTGAGCGGAGACTATGTTGGGTGAGTACTGAAAGAGAGGTGTTGGGGTGTAAGGAAGCTGCTAGTGCTAGTCCTGAAGATATGAACTAAATACATTGAAATATAAATATCTTGAATAATCAGCCTGGATTATAATGCAGTGAAATGACACTGAACAGAGAGAATTACAAATTCATGCCTTTGGGGGTTAATAACAAAATTCAGAGGTCATCAGTAGAGGGGGAGAAAGATTTTGCATTAGTTAATCATAAAATGGCTGTAATCCACAGGTGGGATACATGGGAAAGGCAGATTCAGTCACTGTATTTATTATGCAAAACTTTTTCAATAGAGGTGAGGAATTAATTTTACCCTTATCCAGGGTTTTCTTCCAGAATATTGTGCATGGATCTGATTATCCATGTTCTAGAAACCTACAATTCAACTAAAAATTCAAAGTGAGGAGAATAGGGTGATCAAAAGATGCAGAGCTAATGTATGAGAACAAACTAGAGGAGCTGGTTTTGTGCAGCATAGCAAAACAAGAGCTGGGAGCAATTTTACTGCTGTCTCAAAATGTATGATGGAAACAAGCCCTAAGGAGAGAAAAGAATGATTTAAGCTAAAGGACAATCTTGATCCGAGAATAAATGGGTAGAAGATGCTCTTGAAAAGAGGACAATTTTGAGTGTGGAACACAGCAATGTTCTAGAACAAAGAAAATTAAGACAAAAAAATTAAAAGATGTGGCAACTTGTGAGTAGTTATGATTGCCTGCAATAGCAGCTGAGTAGGCTGAGTGATTGAGATATTTTCCAGTCCTATACTCCTCTTAATGTAGCTTGTATATGCAACACGTAGTCATGAGGTACTTATGGTATTGATTTAGTTTTTCTTGAATAACAGATACAAGGGCTGCGGCAATGCTAAAATAAAAATAGCAATAGACATATGCTACAATTGATCAACCTCTTATGATCAGAATTTTGCCTTTATTTGAAACAATAAAACAAGGCCAGAACAGATTCTCCAAAATCCTTCAATTGACCCCACATCAGAAACCTGTCAAAAATTACTAAAACAGAAAGTGACATAAAATTATTCTATTTGATGTTTAAGCCTCAATTCAGGAATCATGAGTCATCTCCTTATGGATTCTCAGTATCACACAGCTGAAACATTTTATTTTTCATCGTGATGATTTGTTTTCCTTCCAGACTTCAAAACTTTTCCCATCTTACTGAAAACTTTTGGTTTGCTTGTTGGTGGATCAGTCCCTATAGTTTTAGTGAGCTTCACTGGATATTTTTCACCCCTATTGATCACAAATATAATGGCTAAACATCCTTCTAATCCTAAATATATATTTGTGATTATCTTGCAATTCACAAAACCATATGGGAAGCCCTCAGGAGACCTGATGTATAGTTCTTAAAATGAGACACCCTTTTCGGAGTCCATGGTATGCAACTTTATTTGCTGTGGAATGAAAATTTTATAATAATGTTTAACACTTTTCAACATGAATTCTGATCTCTTTTGTCTAGCAATCCTCATTAATAAATAAATTAATGTGCACATAACACCTCTAAAATACCTGTGAGAAGTAGATGTGAGTATTACAGAGCAAACCTCATCTGTAGGAGAGTGGTTATCTGGTTGTATGAACACAGAGGGAGTAATTTACGTACTCTGAATAAGACTTTGTGTACAAGTAGGCAACTAGTAAAAGCTTGTAACTTAGGAAGAGAGTTATAGTGAGTTGTAAAGGACTGAGAAGGTGATGGTGCAACTTCAAGAAGGAGATTAATCCTGAGGAGGTTAATCCTTCAGACACTTCAAGAAGCAATACCTTTTACAGTTCACATACTGTGTTTCTGAGCCTTATCACAGGTAAAGAATATTAACTTGAATGAGTTATTCCTTGATAAGCATGGTAGAATCAAGTTGATCTTGACGAAAGGTAGCATTGCCTTGGGTAAGGATAGACAGGTTTGGACCAGATCATTTCCTGAGGTCCTTTCCAGCTGAAATCTTTTTAAAAGTCTATGATTGTACAATAAGACACTATCTGTCTTTATGATATATACATCTGTGTAAGGTCTAACTATTTTCTCAAAGATTTTCAATTTTTTCAAATTTTACAAAAACTTTTTGATATTTGCAAAAAATTTTCTTATTTCTAGTTAATTTTCACTCACATGTAGAACAAACTGTAGATGTATAAACTGCCACCAATGCCAATAGGACCTTTGGAAACCTTAATCTGTATAGAGATTTACATTTGTGGGGAATATTGTGCAAGATAGATAGAAAGGATATAAAGATTTTTGTTAATTATGTTTTTTTAGGAATGAAGCTACTTTGGCTGGAATGCCAATCTTGTTATTGAACATATAAATTTGACAACCCAACTGCCAAGAATCATATCAATAATTTGAGGAGCATACATGCAAATTTCAAATCCACCCCAGCAATAATCTATAGAAATATCTCCACAAGCCTCTTATAGAAGTGTAGGGTGAGATGAATGTGTCAGACCTTTACAAGGGGTAAAGATCTTCTTCTGCAATAGTTCTGTGCTACTTTTTTTCCTAAACATTAGGGTAAAGTTAGTAATTTATATTTTCTGCCTGTCGAGGCTGATGCTGGGTGGAAATGCAAAAACAACTGGTTAGCAGTAAGCAGTTCTACAGTAGCTTCATATTCGAAGAACTACTACTCTTTCTAAATGTAGAAAAGCAGAAAATTTTATGGGCCAAGACAAAGAAAAGCTTTATTGAGGAAGATAAGAATTTTTCCCGCCTGGGAGCTAAGTATGGGGTTTATGCCATGCAGCCAGAGCCAAAGATGTTCTGGCTTTTCAGGACAGATGAGGCGTCTGTCCTGTTGCAGAAGCTCACCTGTGTTTGTGTGAATGTGGGTCACAGAGGGAAAAAGATATAATGATTTTCAAGGACTTAGCCTTGCAAATAGGATATTATGGTCTTCCAGAAACTGTAACATGGCATAAAATATAGTTTTGTCTTTTTGTCTCTCACTATTGGAAACACCGGTTCAGATTTTGTCTCAGGCCTCACAAAGTCACCTTTTTTTCCTCCGCGAGACTACCTGCATGTCACAGCATCCTGTGATTTACAGCAGTTATGCTGTTGTCTCCTTTTGCCTGCTCATCTGCTGTTCATGAATTGTGTCCTTGTCTTTTGTCAACCAGCTAATCACCTCTGCATTTGCTAATCACCTCTGCTTCTGTGAACCTCTGTGGAAAGCCATCAATGCTTGCAGGTTTTCCATGAGATCTTACCCTGACATAGGCAGAGTCTTGTCCTCTTTCATGCTCGTAATCTCCAGTTCTGCTCAAGAGAGTGTGTGATGTTGTGGAAGGAGTACAGATCATGGTTCCATAAAAAGGAAAAATGAAGGTTGGTGTATTCATTAGACAAGCCAGCTTCCAACACTGATGAAATCTTGTAACTTACTGAAGTTAGGAGTGGCTGGATAAAGTCAGCAGACTACCAGTGATATTATAATCTGTATTCATGGCTTGAAGTTGGCAGTGCATGATTAGAGAACAGAGCATTTTAAAAAGACCTCTCTCCCCTTGCCATTTCTATCCTTTGCTGTCATGTTTCTAGTCATTCTTCTCCACTGAATACTCACTCTTTCTTTAGTTTCCTGATACAGGTGGCTACCATTTGTAGAGCTATCAATTTCTTTGCCCGTTTTAAAGCAGCTATTATTTATGCCAGTCCCTGCTTATCATCCTCTTTATTCGTTTAGACAAGAACAGCTACAAAACATTTTAAACAGCTTGAGATAAAGGTTAAGCTTAAAGATCACATGTTATCATGCACAGCTTCAAAATAATGGGTTAAACCTGCTTCAACACAATGTTCCAAAATCATGTCTTTAATGTGCATTTAATTTGTGCCACTCTTTCAGATGTAAGAAATGTGAAAACATGAACCAAGCTAAAAAGCTACGGCCCATAAAGAAAATCATCTGCAGTAGCATAAAAGGTACATGCCACACTTTTTTTCACTAGTCTTCATATGCAAGATCCTACAGAATTGAAAAACACACCCTTTTCTGAATTACTTTAATGACTTTATCTTTTAATAATAGTATGTATCAGTGACATATGTCTCACTAAAGAAATGTGATTGTTGGAAGTCCCGTATTTATTCTTCAAATCATTTTAGAATTTTTTGCATTAGAATTAATGGTAAGCTCACAGCCCTTGTTACAAACAATAAATTATCACTACATGTCTTGCTATTGAAATAGATTACTTAGCCATTCACCATTTGCCACGGGATGCTCTCCAGATGTGTTGCATCTGAATTTCTCTGAATTTTCACTTGAGTACTAAGAAGTTAATCTGTTGTTTAGCACACCAAAAGAATCGTTAAATGTCTGCTAAACATTATACCAGTTTGCAGTGTTCTGGTGTAAGGATTTTTTTCTTCTCTTTCTTCCCTCTCTCCATTCCAGTGATCTTTAACAATACCCCACTGTTGCAATGCTGTTCTTTTTCCTCCTTCAAAGTATAATTTTATGCTAATCCTTGAGCTGTTGAAGAGGGCATTAGCTTTCAGCTCATTTTCTGATTTGTTGTGCTAGGGAAACTTTGTTACTTACAACCTGGCACAACCTGAACTTTCCGCAAACATTACCTATTGCTTCCATAGTTTAAACATTTTTTTTAACTTTGTAGAGATTACATGATAAGGATGCATGGTCCTTCTGTCTACTGTATATCTCACAATCCAATTGCTCAGAGGACTGAACTTTCATCTCTGTGTTGGAATATGGCCCAGATTCTGGATTTCAAAGCAACTAAAAGGAAGACAATCATTAAGACAATGTTCCCTCAAATCCCAGTTCAAATAATCTCAAAGTCTATGCAAAACACAAATGTTGACCTCACAGAACTTCCCAACCTCCAGAATAGTTCACAAAGCTCTGAAAACACTTGCAAACATATTTCTGAAACTTCTTTTTTTTGTTGTGGGCAAAATATCCCTTGGTTGCCATTAGTTTTGCTTAAATTCCGTGGAAATATTCAGAGCTTCCTGGTGTATTCAACAATTCAGAAAAATGGCTCATCATCTCAGTTTAGCTCAGTTTGCACGATTGCTTGCTTACTTAGTCCCCACTTATTTTTTTCAGGTTCACTATCAGGCTAGACAGCTCTGTCAACTCAAAAAGACATGCTTTTTTCAAACTATTGATCTCTGTTGCTCTTCCAAATCCTTTAGTATTGGCTCTTAGGATTACTATAATGCTATAATCATTCTGTTAAGGATTCAGATTTGTGGTGGACTAAAAGATGGTAACATCAAAAGGATTGAAATGCCCTTGAAGCAATCAATTTTTGTTCATCAAATACAAATGCTGAGAGGCTGCTTTCAGCTAATAATTTATAACTGAATTAATGACACATGGCTTCCGTCAGTAATGGTCTCCTCTCTGGGATCTTTTTTTCCCTTTCTGTGATCTGATTTCATATTCTGGGAAAGGAAATCAGAGTGCTAAAGAATTTAATCAGAAATTGGGACTGTCTGAAGTTAAAAGCTTAGCTTTCTTGCTTCCAGTTGAGTGCTGCTGAAATCTTTATCTTTCAGTTTTGGCAAACTTGTATTTTTAAGTCAATCCTACTCATGTGGAATTGCATTTCCACTTTTTTATCCTACATATAAGGAATCACTGAGTTGTGGGAAGCATCTTGCAAAAGTTTTAAGTAAGTCCCTTGCACGTGTAGGTCTTCAAACGTTTTGGTTAATGAGAAATTTTCCATATTAACAGAACGGTGCCAAAAAATGGGCGTAGGCAATTCACCTTTTCTCACTCCAGCCTCCTCCTCCTCCTGCTTCTATGCTGGATTCTGGCAACAGGTTCAGAGTAAAACTGCCACTTTTGCAGTTTAAAACAAACTTAAAATAGTTGACTTTAATTTCCTGTCACAGTTTTGTTTCTCCTTTTCTACTTTTCTGGTGATTTGAGATGAGTCTATTTGTTCAGAAAGGCTATCCAAAACATTGACAACATTTTTTTCTTTTCTTTTTTTCTCCTGAATTTTGTGTGGAAAGGGGAATATGCCCCAGGCTTTCCATCTGTCAAAATGCTCTGAACAAGAATAGCATTAAGAAACCAACACCAGATAGAGTTAGAGAATAAGGGAGGTACTTTTCTGGTGATTTGAGATGAGTCTATTTGTTCAGAAAGGCTATCCAAAACATTGACAACATTTTTTTCTTTTCTTTTTTTCTCCTGAATTTTGTGTGGAAAGGGGAATATGCCCCAGGCTTTCCATCTGTCAAAATGCTCTGAACAAGAATAGCATTAAGAAACCAACACCAGATAGAGTTAGAGAATAAGGGAGGAAAAAAAAAAATAAAAGAAAAGCCTTTGTAGAGGAAAAGTCATACACCTGAATAAGTGCCAAATTATTGGACACCTGACTGATCTCAAGGAAAAAAAAAAAAAGAAAATAAAAGAAAAAAGCCTTTGTAGAGGAAAAGTCATACACCTGAATAAGTGCCAAATTATTGGACACCTGCATAAACTGATCTCAGCTTCATGGTGTCTCCTCTCTGCTAGATTGATTAAGGACAACTTAATAACACCAGCTGTGTGATGAAGTTGCTCTGTGATGTAGTTCTACTATGGTGTAGTCCTTGTTTATAGCTGTCAGATATGTCAGTTAGTGTTTGGGGTTAGTTATGCAGGGGAACGATTGTTGTGGCAGAAGGGAAAAAATAACCATGGTATCAGCTTTAGGAATGAAATATCCCATTAGTCTAGTTATTACCTCTTCCCATCTCTTTTTGTGAAGCACAGATATTCAGAATCACTGAAGTTACTTCTTAAGTGTTGCTTACACTTTTCTTACATGTATGGTGTGGCAAGCTTTACAAGTAATCTTGGGTCTATAAATTATTAGCAAAAATAACAGGTAGGCTGTCATGTGTTCTTTAGGTCTTATAGGTAACATTATAGATATATTTCCCTTTGTACAAACCATCTGCTCATGTCCAATTAATCCTTTTCTCCATTTCCTTTCTCCTTCTCCAGTTATCCTTCACCACCTCCTTCCTCTCCCCCAAACTCTCTGCACTTTATAATTGGTTTAGAAATAGATCAAGTTACTTACATTTAATAGCTGAAAGTACTTACTCAGGATAATTCTGTTACAGCAATTTGTATGCAATTAATACTAAATCTTCAGTCATAGCAAATCTTCAACATAGATCTTGCATCGGAACTTATCTGTTGTGCTTGTGTATTAAAAGTATATGTGGCATGGATATCATCCAAGTATTGCTGAGTTTATTGACGTAACAGTTGATTTTCAGAATTTTAAAACCTTTAATTGGGAACTTAAAAAATGTGCAGAATCTAAACTCAAGGCAGAACAAAAACACTTAACCAAAACTGAAATAGTTAAATAGAAATAAAAAAGAATGCATTGCATAAGTTAGAAAAGCAAGAATATAGTAAACTAACCTATTCATGAAAGAAATCTCCATATCAGATTTGACTTGTACACAAATCATCAATATCTGAATTTGCTGAATCTCAGTTAGAAAAGAATAGCTAACATTCTGCAAGTTGCTTAGCACCTCAAATGAACTGAATATAAGCCTCACACAAAGCCTTGCAAAATCAGATCAATGGATGAAAAACAAACACAACATGAACTTTTTGAAACATTAAAGCACAAATGGTCACTAAATGTTGAAAGTAGGCACACTAACCTGGCCTTGCAAAGTACTCATACTTGATAACACTTGAAAAAACAATGTAGTTTTTAAAAATATTTCAAATAAACTGAGACTTATTCCAAATAAAAGTTACAAAATAACTGAAGAACCATAATAAAAATGATCAATAAAAAAAGCTTTTAAACTAATTGAAAACATTGTAACATTAAGCTTTATGACAATCATGCTCTTTTTCTTAAAGCAGCCTTACACGCAATCTTTCGCAGGGGAAATTTTGTTTTAAATCCCCTCCCACTCTGCAGTTTAATGCAGTCCAAATGTCTTCAGTACTGAGAACGGAGCAAAGACAACATTTCTCTTCATAGAGGTAGCTGGTGGTCCCAAAGCTCATTTATGACATATACCTGGACCTTCTCTAATTTTGTCTTCCAAGTAGTCAGGAGTTTCCATCATCTTTTTCTCCCTTGGTGTTCTCTTCTGTTAGTTTTTCAGTGTTTGAGCTGAGATGAAAATATGCTAGAAGTTATGCCTCATACACAGACGTGTGGAAGCGGCCCTGAAAAGCGGACTCTTGAGGCCTCGAAGATGTTAAACAACCTTCAGCTCCAGAACAAAGGAGAGAAATGTCTGTTTCTTCGGCGGGAGGCTCGGTATGTCTGGGTTCCTTTTATTGTGCAGGGCGTCACGTTATCTTTTGTCTCCCTACTTGCATCTCTGGGCTCACAACATCCCTATGACAATGCTGAGAATGACTGTGATCGCAGCCATCACTTTGCCTGAGCTGGAGTCCTGGAGAAGCCACTGGGATTCTAAGTGCAGGAGATAGCCCCTTCCAGAACAGCAAGTCTGGCTCCCCAGGGCTGTCCTTTTTTCACTTTTTATTACAGCAGCAGCCCCATCCTGAGTCCTCAGAGCTGCAGAAGGAAATATTGCCCATACTACCGGAAGCTGGCTCCAATTACCAGCCTTTAATCGAGGGGCCTGAAGATGCTGAGGTACTGTCATCCTACAGACACATGGGTATGAACTTGAAATCTGCAGCTAACTTCAATGGGATGGTTTACATGCCTGAAGTTCAGTTAGTGTGTAGCTTCCTGCCGGAAGACCGGTCATAAAACTTCTGAGTACTTCAATGACTTTGGGGGCAATGGACCACTGAGTGTTAGGAGGTACATTCTGTGTGAAGGCATAAGAAAAGCGTTCAAAACAGCTTAATCAGTAAGACAGTAAAAGTACTTGAATATGCTGTTTACCTCAGCAGTTCCTGGCACGGTTGTTAACTGGGTTGCAGTCTCAGTGACATCTGAGTCTGTGTTAATGGTAATCTTCAGAAGCAGACACCTTATAAAACAAGCATCAGTGTAGTAGGATAGTACACAATGTCTTCCCTGTCTTGATTGGGGTTGTGGGGCAGGTGTTTATCACTTGTCAGTTAATTCACGCAACTGAAAACATTGTTAAGAGAAATCTTTAAAACTCTTTCACTAACCTTGTTTGACAGTAAATGGTCCCAGAGGTTATGGTTGATACCTAGAAGCTATAACTAGCTTGAAAAGTGTTAGTGAAACATCTTTTTACTTCTTGGCTGGCCTTTGAAACACAAGAGAAAGGGAAATGCTGCGTTACCAGATATGCGACCATATTCAATAGCCCTTTGAAGTCTTATCTGCTAGAACAGGTCCATAAGAGCCTTTCTTTGGCCTGTAATAGGCATCCTTGGTCTGAAGAGGGAGAACGAGAAATACTGAGGACATGTATTCAGCTTTATGTTAAAGCTGAGGTCCAGTCAGGAGCACTAAAGGGCACAACACTTTCTTCTTGGGATAGAGTCAGGTAGGAAATCTCACGCCTACTCTGCCAATCATAGGTGAGAAGTAAACATTTGCCTCTGCTGTGTGATATGGCTATGATTGAAGGTAGCTGTGAAAGAGTCTTCATTCAAAAGTCCGATTTTATTTACTTTGTTTGGGAAGAAATGAGGAAAGGCCTCAAAGATCTACCAGGTTGCTAACATGTTCACACTTGTCAGGATCTGCAAAGCATCCTGTTGTCTCAGATAAATGAATGTGGGATTATATGGTCAGTGCTTTACAGGCTCATATTTGTTAAGCAAAATAAAACAGTGGCTATTACGATGTTTTTTCCCCATCTTTGTGGCATGCAGTCTAAAATAAAATGCCATTATTTTCAGAAGGATGTCCCATCTCTAGAACTTTTTCATCATATGTAACAAATAAATCATAAGTTTTTCATCCAATAATGATAGCGGGGACTGTGATATCTAAGATGGAATTATTTTTTGTGGGGGAAAAATATATCTAAGCCTTAAGACATAATGTAAAAACCCAACTCAGATAGAATGTCTGGGTAAAAAAGTGAAGTAAATTATACTCATTGCTTCAAAGACTTCAAAATTTTTACTATTATTAAGTTTTTCTAGTCATATACCCAACAAATTAAGAAAGATGTTTTAGTCTCATATTTCTTTCACACAGGCACCAGCAGAATAGTATAAAGTTAATATATTGAGAACACAAAACATGGAGCAAGTCACTGAAAAATATATGACACTTTTCCCCATCAATTCTCTTTCTGAATATGTATTGCATCCAGCTTGGGTGGAAGTGGCGGTGTCAATATTAATGCAGTCTGGAGGTTCCTGAACAGCCAAAGCAGCACGATTCAGCAAAGGAAGCACCATTTATCTCAGCACTGGTTGTGAAATGAGGGGCAGGGGGTGGGTGATGTCATTTTCTGTCGTATGAGATGGAGTCTGTCAGGTTGACCTGAGCAACTCCTTGTGTGCCTCGCATTTTGTCACCAGTTAATAGAAACTGACAGGTACAGTTGCAACACACACTCCCTTTGTAAAGCAAACTGCGTGCATCTGAAAGCCAAAGCAGTGCAGGGCTTAAATCCTCCCGGTAGCACTTTAACAACCACCAGCGTGGGTCTGATTTTCCAGCTTGCTTGCATTTGCTCTGAGTTATTTTTATAAGGATCTCAACACACCGAGTTCATTCTTTGTATTTTTCTATTGATTTTTCCACAACTGATGTGAAATAGAAGTATCTTTTAGGCTCTTTGTTTAACTGCATTTCCTCGTGTTTTCCCCCCTTAATCTTTGTAAACTTAGATCTTCCTGAGGTTATGACAGTATGTTTGTTATCGCTTCTTGTCATGTGATATTTATCTAGCTGTGACTGTGATACTGCTGGTGTTTCTGAAAGGGCATTGGGTTCCTCTGTTATCTTTCTGCAGGTGTTGGATTTGCCAGTCCCAGTGAAGTTTGGTATCCTCAGTAATTGCTGATAGTCTTTAAAACCAGCAATCTGGGATTTTCCCAGAAAGTTTACCTCCTGATAAACTGTTTGGATTCTTGTTACAGAATGAAAATATACCCAAAAAATAAGAGGGGAAAAACAGCTCACTAAATTTTTTGCTGCTTGATTGGTTAAATCAACCGCACATTTCAAATCCTAAAATGCAAAAGGAAATAATCAATATAGCAACTTGAGACTTAAACATGCTGTCAGTTGCCAGTTTTTTTCCAGGGAGTACAATTCATCTGCCCAAGGTTCTGTGTTCAAATTACTATATAAAATATGGATCATCAGATTTCATCACTTTAAAAATAGTCTGGCTCCTCAACATGAAGAGTTTATGCAATGGAAAGCATTTTAAAGCCTTCACTTTTCATTACATAGGACGTCTTACAGAATAAAACCTTGTGTGCTTGTTTTTCTGAAGCGTATATGGAAACTTGTAAGTTGACGACCCAAGGAAAAGTAAAAAATAGTTACTTACAAGAGCTGACCTTTATCTAGAGGTTGAACAAAATGTAATCTTGGAGAATCCTAGAGGTAGTTGTTTAACCATGGGTGTATTCTGCTGGAGCTGAACTTACTGTTGGTTTTGCAGCAGACGGAAATCTATTATCTACCCAGAACCATGGGATTCTCTTCTACTTTTTGTGATGCCGAAAATATAGTAGTAGCAGCAAAGTTTACTCACATTGCAAACTTCATAGAAATAAGAGGAAAGAAAGAAAACTTTCAAACAACACTATTTTGAAATAGACTGACCTTCTTCAATAGTTTTCAAACATCAAAGGATTGTGTATTCTGTCTGCAAGTTAGTTTTCTGAATAAATTATTATTTGATTCATCTTCCCATGATCTATTTTTAGTCTTTTGGGAGACTTTTGAAAGCAAAAGTGCTTCCCCCCCCTTGGTTTGGATCATATGGTTTGGAAGCTTGCAGCTCTTTCTTACTGCCTGACAGATTCTCACACAATTACCCTTCCAGCAAATTCACCCTTGCTGGAACTTACTTCTTAGGCATTCCTCCAGTGCCCCTTGCACTCATAGACGTCTGTATATTCTGCTGATCAAAGAGCGTTCTTCTCCATCCACTTATCAAATGGTTTATTTTTACATAATGTGCCTGTTGACACCACAGCTGCTTTTTTGAACTGGGGAGGGGAGAACTGCTGTGGAATAGAGAAGATGACGTTAAAATTGAACTGTACATTTTTGCAAGTAGCTGCAGAGCTGCAGCTGTGCTTTTGGGGGTCAGTAGTGGTGGTGTTGTCTACAGCCAGGTTGACTACCAATGTAGCAGTCTTACAGCACAAGTGGGGTGCCTGATGGATGCTGTTTTAGTAGAGCTCCCCAACTGCTTTGCTGAACCTGAGGCCCCTACTTTATAGTGCACTATTTCCCTATATAAAGTTAAACTTAATGTAAATTCAGTGGAAAAAATATGCCTCCTTTATTGGATAACATGCTTTAAACTGGTATTTACCAACATGTCACTCCTGACAACCACAGACTGGAAAACAAGCTGCAGATAGCTGTTACAAACCTACGTGAATGAAGACTGTAGATTCTTGAATAAAACCATATGATTTTTTTTTTTTTATTAATTTGGCTGTAGGCAGATCTGGTTTGCTCTATTGGCAGTAACACTTAAGTACAGTTTTGTGGTATCTCTTCTATTTAAGGCATTTTAATCTACAGCCTTTTAATCTTGAAATATTTATTCCATACCCATTGTTATGCTGTGAGGGATAGTAGTATTAAAAGCAAAGGTAATTTTCTGTCAGCTTCCTGGATCTCTGAAGTAGGCAAAGTAGGTCTCTGTTCCTCTCAAAAGTTTTCTCAAAAACGTGATGTAGACCATACCAATTTCTGAACTCACCATACCTTTGCCAGGGCCTAGTCCCACCAAAATTTCCATTTCTTTTAAGATCATAGGATCAGACCTGTAATACAAAATACAACCTGTGAATTGCTTGCGTTGCTCTGTCTGACTTCCATTAGTTATGAGGCACGTAGGCATAAAATAAAGTCTCAGAGCTGCTTCTCTCTCTATTGTCAGGAAGTTACTGGGAGTGATCTATGAATCAAGGATGTGCCTTCTCCTCCCCATGAAACATGAATACCTTTGCTGTATTTAGAGAAGTTTCTATTTTATTCACCTCCCTTTATAAAAATTGGATTAACAACACTTCCTGGTACAACCAGGATTTTGCGTGCTAATTTAAGTATGATTTTCTAAAGCATTTTTGCTTTTCCATAATGCCAAATACCATCGCCCCGCAGGCAATTCTAGTTAGAAACAGAGGAACGTTTTTCAGCTTTATGGATATACAACCTGAAGTATGCAGTTGGTTGCTTATTGTTTTAATGCACATAATAGCCCTCTTAATAGTTTTAAGTGGCTGATTTCTACATATCACGTGCATTCCTCTCACAGTTACCTACTTTGGAGTCAGGGAAGTACCAATCACCAAAATGTCCCAAGTCTGTCCAAGTCCCTGCAGATGACCTATGCTGCCTGAAAGATTTTCCCACTAACCAAACTCCTCTTTGTGATCTTGCTTACCTGCTATAACCAGGATACAATGCGTACAGAAACCAATTGTATTTTGGGGAAAACAGTCTGCAAAATAAAAAAATCTTGCTTGGAAAATGGCCAGTTTTGCCATTGAAACAATCAGTAAATAAAAAAGTGACAACTGTCCATCAAGATTTTTTTTTTTTAAAGAGCCCACCAGAAATTGTTCCATTCTTTGAAAGCAGTATACATTTACGTTACCAACTCTTTGATGTGAAAATCAGAATGTGCTTGTACATCTTCTCAGCCAAAATCCTCAAGAAATTATTCATAACAAATTAAGATTCTCTGAGGAGCTGTTGAAGCTGATAATACAACAAAATGTTTTCAAAGGATAGTCAAATACCGGGGGAATTATTGTTCTAAAAGTCTTGCAATTATTTTATAAACTGCTAAGCCAAATTTACCACTGACTGAACTGCTGGCATAAATGATAAATGCCAGTACTCTGTGGAGGCACTTACCACAAAGGAGGCAAAAGGGTAGGCTGACGTAGGAAAAAGCATTTGGAGAACGTGATTTAGGTAGAAAATAAGCAGCCCTATCTCTTACGTCATTTTATCTTATGCTGTCCTGCTCATGATATGCCTAGTGCATCTCCATCAATCTTTCTTCTTTGATCCTGTGGTACAGCTCTGGTACCACCTGTGTCTCACCCCACTGACTTCTTCAGCAAGAGATTACTGCCACGCAGCAGAGGGAACAGGCCCTTCAGGCCCTCCTCTGCTTGCAGAAGATTCCTGCTAACTCCCATGGGATGCTGCATATAAGATTTCACTCCTCAAATTATCTAACTTCATTGCAGTAGTCCTTCTGGAAAGTGAGGAAGGGATGCTGATGTCTCTCTTACTCCAGGCTGAGAGAGGAGAGAGGGGGCTTCCCTGATGTTTGTCACCCATGTGGTTGGCTTAGGCTGAGAGAGGAGAGAGGGGGCTTCCCTGATGTTTGTCACCCATGTCCCTCTGCTGCCCATTCCTTTGGAGCAGGATGGGTGTTATTTAGGACAATATCTTTCTGCTAAACGGGAACCATTTTTCTGTCTTTCTCTTCACCACTTCACCTCCCCATGCTATTGTCTCTTCTTTCACATCTGAGCTTGGAAGAGATGTAAAAACTGGTGAGGGTGGTGCTTCACTTCAGGCACTTCTGCCTTTGCGGGGGATCCCATTACCCCGCGTGGCAGTGCAGCTGCAGTTTCACCAGCACGATGCCCAGCTGTTGCATAATATAAGTCAAAGTAATTTCCCTTGCTTGCATGCTCCATATCTGCATCTCCACACTTGGTTTGGGGCTCTGAGTCTCCCCCCTGAGCCGTCTTGCTGCCTGGGGGCACCTTGTGGTGAGGTTAGCGAGCTCCCTGCTCCAGAGGAAAAACCACAAAGAGATGAAGGATATAACTTTATCCAGTACAGATTGGCAAATGCTCCTATGGCAGAATTCAGCAGCTCTTTGTCTGCTCCTCTACATCAGTTTAGGACAGAAAAGAAGAGCAGTATTGCTGTCATTGCAAAGACCATTTGAGGTAGGCAGAATTTAAGTATGAAATTCTGATCTGGGCAAGTGGCTTAATCCCTCGCCTCTCAGTTTCTTACCTGTAAAACACTGATATAACAAAAAAAAAAGATTGCTGTCAGTATAGCTACATTACTTTCAAATCTGAGCAGCTTCACATTTGTTACTGTAGGCTGTTTATCTGGCCTTGACTCCTGGTAAAATTCAAGTTAACAAACTTGTAGCATATATTCTGAAGCCTGCAAGCAGTCAGCACTTTGGTTTTCCATCTGACCAGTATGGTGCCTAAACTTTCCTCTGTTCATGTGTTATTTTGTTACTCAATCAATCACTTTTTCTCCCTGCAGAATGTAACCTACTCAAATAACTGTGATTATACATTCATAATTACAAAGTAAAAAAAAAAGCCTAGAGCATATGGAAATGATCAGAATACGGTGTAATAGCAGCAATGCCATTTACTGTATATAATCAATTTAGCACACCAATAAATACATACGTATATAAACCTCTGACAAGCACACTATTCCTTTCTATAAAACTTTTCATTTAAATTCTGATGCCATTGTTTTGGAATAAATTTTCTTGTCACAAAGATATGGCTTTTTATTTGATTCAGTCTTATTGCATCATTAAAATATTGGTATCTTTTATGTTTTGCAAACATTTGTGGACACACCATTAACCAACATAAAACACAATGCAGTAACAAATGCCTGTTTTATGACTGCTGTCAGACTATATATTCTCTAATGGTCTAACATTATCAGCAATCTAAGCCTAAATTATCACAACTAAAAGTCTATGAAATGCAAGACACATATATAATCTCCAGGAGTCAATGTATTGAAACATTAGAATTAAAGGTTCAGGCAATCAATTCAGCCAAAAATGCAGTTTCGCGGAGGAATTTTTCATTCAAGCAGCAAAAAGGAAACGGAAGGAAGCAGCAAGTTATTACTGAAAAGATCGCCCGTACCCAAAGAAGATATAGTTTCTCTGGACATTTATGTACTGTCAGCAGGAGGAAGGGGGAAAAAAAAAGGTGAGATAGAGAAAGAGAAAAATAATTCGATAAAGGTGCAGTGTTTACGTCTTTATTGCTTTTATTGTAAATGCTTTTTGATCAATGAAATTGTTCCATTACCTGTTTGTAAGATTGATTTGTGTTGTTCCCTGACACTTTTTGTTTGGCCTGAGAATTTTACTGTGTGTCTATAGGAGCAGAAGAATTTAAGACAAGGATGATAAATTGCTAACAGCATATGGTTCATTCCAAGTTGTGTGCAAATACTCTCTGCGCTGCTGGAGAATGCAACTAATGAAAGTGTATCAGGGACGCTAGATTTAGATAGTGACAAAGTCCAAGGTGTTTTGCTGTCTACAGCGTGGTCGGCAGCGGTCGGCGGTGAACACATACAAGGAATGAATTTGCCTTTTGCATGATGACCATTTAAAAGTTTTTTTGCATCTCCTGTGTAAACCCTGGAAATGAACTTTTTCTTTTGGTTGTCTTCTCTTCTAAAGGTGATGACAGGATCAATTTCATTGGCTTAGAAGGACAATATTAATCACAAGGGTCTGTCAAGATACATAATGGCAATATATATTGGAGAAGCGTCTTGGCAGAATGCGCTTCTTATTATGAATCTCCCTTTTATTGTAGTCTTTGACAGCAACAGTTTAAAGGGTAAAGAGAGTTCTAAAATCTTGGCACCACAGACAGACAATGTCGAATAAAGAGAAGCAGGGAGGAAGAAAAGCAAACAAGTTTGAAAGAAAGTGTCCAGACTCTCAAATGCATTCCTAATCAAACAGCAAAGGGGAATCGTGATTTAGTAAGATTCTAAAGTATGCCATTTACTCTCCATCAAAAGGTTTGTGGTTTTTTTTAACTTTCCTTTCTAAACTAAAAAGGTAGAAGGCACACAAAAGTCTGCTACCTAAGATGGTTTCGAAATACAAAGGTTCTGTGTTTAGTTTACTTTTTGGATTAGATGTGTCAGTTCCAACAACCCCAACTAACCTATGCTCTCGCCTATCCTCTGTGCATCTTGTCCTTCTTACAGAGATTATACCTCATCTATTAGGCTCTTTTTTTATTTTTGTTCCCACTGCTTCCACAGATTTTCTCCAAACACTTTGCCACTTTTGAAGATCTACATTCTTTGTCATTTGATTATTGTCCTCTAATGAAAGTATTGGAGTTGTTTATGGAATACAAATTAAATCCTCTTTACCCCTTTCCCTTTGGAAATGAAATGGAAACATTTTCCATTGAGTCAAAGAAAAATAAGTGGCATGGAGCTGATTTATCCTATTCACACTGTAATTTGCTAGACATCCTCTTTTCCTTGCCTGCTTCCATTTTTAAGACTGTATGACAGTAATCAGAATTTGAGAAATATTTGTTCTCTATATATTTTTCTTTTCCTGATTAAACTAATAAATAAAAATTAATAAGTATTATTATTGTTTAATATTCTACACCTTTTTTTTTAACTCTTGGGTCTTTGCAGTGATTTATAAAACTGTGTTATGCTTCTTTCTGTTCCCATCTTTTCTGTGGAATACAATATTTCATGGAAATTACAATAAGATTTACTGTAAAATGGGAGTGGGAGTTTGTTCGTGAATAACGGTACAATTCTGCTGAAGTCTCTGGAGGTGCACTAGTTTTATCTGGCCTTAAAAATTTATAGTAACTTAGAAAGCTAAGTGCAGGATGATCCATCATGGTCTAATGAACTAATTCTTTTCCAGCTGTACTAAATAAAAACACATAGCTGATATCTGTTTCTGCAGGGAAGCTACAGACTCGGCATTCAATATCCTCCTAGACTAGACACTTACAAACTGCATTTATGTAAACTCTCTTGAATTTGTTGGCTAATACCTATTTGAGTAAGGACTGCTTACCCAAGAAAGGATTTTCAGGCTCGAGTCCTGCCTCAATATTCTCCACTTTAACCAGGTAATTATCTCACCCTCCTGAGCAGATTACAAATTATGCAAAACCATAAACAAGGTTGAAAGGGCAAGAGGAAAATAGAAGTAATGTATGAAGTATGCATCATGCCATTAGAATTCTTAAAAGCAACATGACTTACAGTTTGGATACAGCATAGTATTATTGTGAAGATGAATACAAGATCCTTTGCTAGCTTGAATATTGCATCTGAAACTTTAAAAATGGAAACAGAAAATAAATGGAGAAGCAGCAGAGGCATTGTGTGCTACATGCTAACTTGCAAAACAATTTTTGTAACTTAAAAAAATAAAGGTACAATATACAAATACAAAAGTTGATTGATAAGGA
>NW_008794211.1:284815-293226 GCF_000699145.1 Aptenodytes forsteri | reverse complement strand
TTAGCTGATATTTGTTTCTGCAGGGAAGCTACAGACTCGGCATTCAATATCCTCCTAGACTAGACACTTACAAACTGCATTTATGTAAACTCTCTTGAATTTGTTGGCTAATACCTATTTGAGTAAGGACTGCTTACCCAAGAAAGGATTTTCAGGCTCGAGTCCTGCCTCAATATTCTCCACTTTAACCAGGTAATTATCTCACCCTCCTGAACAGATTACAAATTATGCAAAACCATAAACAAGGTTGAAAGGGCAAGAGGAAAATAGAAGTAATGTATGAAGTATGCATCATGCCATTAGAATTCTTAAAAGCAACACGACTTACAGTTTGGATACAGCATAGTATTATTGTGAAGATGAATACAAGATCCTTTGCTAGCTTGAATATTGCATCTGAAACTTTAAAAATGGAAACAGAAAATAAATGGAGAAGCAGCAGAGGCATTGTGTGCTACATGCTAACTTGCAAAACAATTTTTGTAACTTAAAAAAATAAAGGTACAATATACAAATACAAAATTTCATTGATAAGGAAAAAAATGCTTTCTATTTCATTTTTCACAGATTCACAAGTTTCTTTTTCTGCTGTTTTTTAAAGAGCTGTGAGTTATTCAGGGTAAAATTGGATAGGTGCGAATTTAGGGAAAGCAGTGATACTAACAAAGGAAAATCGAAGTTTTTAGCATGTGGCACTGCAGAAGCATTTTTTTTAATTTTTTGATATTTTCTGATGAATAAAAATGTGAATATCTTTGTTGGAAATATTGCTGAAGAAAAATGGGGTCTTTCACTAATCAATGAACTTAAATTGGATACAAAGACAGAAACAACTCTGAGAAGAATTAAACTGAACACAGAACTGGTGGCTGATCAGAGAGAGGAAAACAGGTTTGTGAAAAGCTGGTGATGAGGAGCTTACCAAGGAATCTGCTGCAGCTATACTGAGGTTTAATCATCAGGCAGATATGAGTGGGTTTTTTTTTCTTTCTTTTGGAACAAAATTATGTCCTTTCTTGAGCAACTGAAGCTCTAGCTGAACTCAGCTAAAGGTAGATTTGAGAAGAGAGTATTGTCCTTTTTTTCAATTTACTAATCCATTACATTTAACATAAACAGTTTTTGATAACTCATCTTGCAACAGCAGAAACTTGCTACAGTAATTCCAGGAAGGGAAAAAATGATCTTCTTGTGGTGTTGGTCTCATATGCTCTGAGTTAAAGGTACTGTTCAGAAAAGTTTAGAACAAAATATTTTTAATTTCTCCTGGACACTTTCTGCAATACTGTTGCACGCATAGAATTGCATGCATAAAATTGCTCGCATTAAGATCTTCTAACAGAAATCTACATCTTGGCACTTACACCTTTTTTAAACTAGAGTTTTGGAGAAAAAGTCTGGGTTCTTAATGCTTTTATTCAGGTGTAGGGAAGTCAGTTCAAAGACAATATCCTGCTAATTAATACAGTGTGGGGCAATTAATCTTTTTGGTGTGAACAGTTTTCCTTGATTAACTTTGGCTATTTCTGGGTGAAGTGCTCTCCAATGCAGGAAAAAATACAAATAGTTTAATCATAATTTAGTGGAATACTACTTTATTTGTATACATTTCATTGTATAATATGTAAAAATTGAGCATTACTTTAGTTATTTGATACACAGAGTTAAGTTAGTCACACCACTTGGTCTGTATGCCTAATCCTCTCAGTGGTATAATACCATTTCTGTTCCTCTTTTTGTCACAAAAAACAGTCCAAAAGACTACTGAACAAATTTCTTCCTCTTGCCTGAAATTATTTTTATGAACACTCTTTAAAACAGAATTTTTCTTAAGACATGTGCCCATGGAGACATGAAGATTAAAACAAAACCAGCATGACTAGTTTAAATAAATATTTTGTAAGAGTTTTTTGTGTTTCTCACCCACCTCTCAGATTTTTAAGTACTATGGCTTGAAAATGGTTCCTGATTTGACCCTCAGCCCTCTGCTCTGAAACAAAATATTAAAATGGAGAAGTTATTCAGACTTACTGTTTCGGGAAGACTTTGTAAGCAATAAAACTACTATAGTTCTGCTGCATAGAGAAGAAGGATGTGGGTAACAGTGTCTCTGTTCTGCAGATGTGTTTCATTTGGGCTTCTTTACCATTGGCTACAAGAGTTTTTGAGAGACATGGAATATTAGAACAATTAGATCATTAGCTACAATAAGGAGCTTGCTTGCTTCCCCCCCCACCCCACAGTTTTATATCATCTAGTTATTTACTATATCTTTTACAGATTGCATTACTGAAAAGTAGAAACAGGTTTGGTTTTTTTTAAAAAAGTTGAACAGAATGCCTGATTTATTCATACCTCTCTAGTAACAGATCTTTACTCCATGTGGGATCAACATACAGTGCCACAAAATGTATCTTAACCCCTGTCGTCCCAACTAAATAGCATAGGAAGGTCTCAGTATGACAATCCCAAATTACATACCATCAGTCACTACACTTGTATCATCTCTGACAAAAAAAAATCTGATTTTAACCTAGCTATCATATTAAATCGTATTAAAATTCATGAGTAAAAAATGATAAGGAGAAGATCTTTCAGATCTGGAGTGAAGATGATATAATATGTACTAGCATTTACAGTAAGAAAATGTATCTTTATCTGGTTAAGTGATGGAAGGTACTGCATTTCATAAAGGGGTTGAGAAGAAGGGAGTCCAAATGCTCTACTGGCAAGTGGCCTTCTTGTGATATATCTGTAGGGTCATTACATGTGGCTTTTAAACTTATTTTTAGAGGCTCATTATGATTTACTTTAAAAAGAAGAGAAAAAATTAAAAGCAGCTCTCTTAACAGACCCTGGTAATATTTTTTGGTTTAGACAATATTTTGTAAAGTGTTCACGTACAATTATTTTGAGTTTTTATATTATATATTATTTACTTTCATTTAAATTATATTTTGATGGCTTACTTTTCTTTAGCTATCCTGTTTTAAAATATGGATTGGGTTGGATTGGATTATAAAATATTGGATTTCATGTATTGCTCTGCTAGATTTTCACATTGCTGTATTTAATGCAGTTTGTTCTGCTTCTATGCATATAAAATACTCTGGTTGTTTGTAAGAATTATTTTTCATACAATGAAGATAGGAAAAACTGGATGAAGAGAGACTGATGACTCATTTTTTTCTCTTCAAATTCATACTAGAAAAAAATAATTTATTTCTTTTAGGTCTGTAGTTGCTCCTGAAAGCATGATGCTCCTTGAGGACTTTGAATTTTCCCTGAAATGGTATTTTGTGCATAGGTTTACTCACTACAGACCATGTGTTTGTGTGAGATTTCTTCCGTGGCTATCAGATTTTTCCCTTATCCCAAATATTTGCTGTCATTATGTCTAGGCTTTTTGCAGTCATAGGCTTTTTGTGAAGATTCTGTAGAAGAATGGTTTATATACCGCTGCCTATTATTGCACAGCAGAAAAAGCTAGCTAACTATAACTATTGATATCACTGTGATACGGTGATCTGGCACTCTGACACTACAGTCTGAGGAAAGGCTTGTACTTTCGTTTTCAGATGTACCTATATATTCCCATGACAAACAGCACTCAGCCAAAAAAAGGGTAAATAAACATCACATCAAAATTCCTTTTTCTTGAAGGAGAAAAACAAATGTCAACACCCCCCCCACAACTAAGCTTCAAATACTCTAAAAGTCTGTCCAATGAAAATGATGTTCCGTAAAATTTTGAACTGGAGTACTTAGTTTCATATTCATTCATGTTAACTTTGATTATGTAAAGGGAGATTAGGTGCCACTTCAGTTCAACTGTATTGTAAAGGCAACCTTTTAATGTTGATTACATTTCAAGGCTTGTGAAGGGAGAAGGATTCTAACTTGATGAACTCTGATATCAAACAAGTTTTTTTTCTATAATTCTCTTAAAGTTATGAACAATTTTCCTATTTGTTATCAGAAGTGAAGCATTAAACATTAGAAAATGAACCCTGTCTTTTTGTTAGAGAGAGATAATGCCTTGAGTTTGTTAGGAGGAGGAGTAGCATGTTACGGACTATAATCTCTGTCCTTTGTTATGTTATGAATTTAATTAAACTTGTTGAAATAACTTCTTATGAACAAACCCAGTTTGTTTGATTATTTTACTATTTCTACTATTTATACAGTGGCTTGAGTTTTTGTCCTTACATTTCTTAAAGTTTTATTTTATTTAAAAGTGCAGCACATCCATCTCTGAATAAATTGCCTCCTAAAAAGTGGAATATTGGATTGATCAAAAAAATCTCACATATACAATATGAATTTGGAATCTAATTATAATAACTGAATTACTATGATAAATTAAAAATATTCCATGAGCCATATTGTAGTAGCTAGTATGAAGATTCACCCTCAGAACATTGCTTACAAAGAATTAATCTACTGAACTGCTTATATGTCTGTCTTGCCTGGGTGACAGTGCCCAGGGACTGAAAGGCTCAGTAAGGGTCCATATGAGTCCAGGTGCATACAACACCTGAGAGTGCTGTAAGACTGAAGCCATAAATTGAGAATTTCAGTCTCTAAACATTTTAAGAGACACTGACCACTTTGATCTTTAACATAACTGATTCAGATTTTCTGTCCTTTTTCTATTTTAACAGTTTATTCACTTTTGCTTTATTTTTTCTTCACTTGCAACAATTACAGGTGTTGAGAATGTGGTCAACAATGTTATAAAGAGAAACAGAAGTCTCATATTTCAAAAGTGTGACCAGAACTTCCCCAATTGAGATGCCTTATTCTGGGCACTTAAATTCAAAGTTTGAGAGACAATGCCTGTGGGCCACACAAGGGCCAATTTGATCACTATGAAGTTCACAGATTTGATGAGAGATGTTGAAGAAAAGCCAACAAGAGAAAATTGAAAAAGCTTGGTCACTTAGCTGCATTTCTCCTAGTCAGTGATTTAATGAAAAACCCAAACCTCTGCCATCTGGGAGACAGTGGGAGTTACAAATTTAGTTTATGGAGCCATTAACTCTAACAATCCCTCCCTCCCCTTTTGTAAACCTGAGGATTTGGTATAACTTTAGTTACGTGGGAGGTTTTAAATGAGTAAAAAAAGGCATGTAATGCATTGTTATGCAAAGGATTGGGAGAAATGTTCTTGGAACAATATTCAGTTTTTTTATTCACGTGGAAGAAATAAATCTCTCTGTGGAGCTAGCTGGTTGGTCTGCAGTTTCATCTGAAATTTGGCCTATCTGTAAAACTCCTCAGTAAGATAAATTGAGTGGCTAGAGAGGTTATGGATGGATCAGGGATTGCAGAGAAGTGGTAGAAACAGGATGGCTGTACACAAGGAAAGAACAGAGATGTTCTGGGAGTATGACCTTGAGAAAATCTGAAATGTAATTTTTGGGTCAAGTGTTGCCTGAAAAAGAAGCTTGTATCTGTGGGCAAATCAGCTGTCTCCTATCTGAGTTCTTCTAGGACTTCAGATATGCTCTGTAAGTAAACAGGAGTTTATCTAAGAAACACCTTGACAGAATCAGTGTCTCCTTCTATCACAGCAAGCTGCAAATCTGTTAAATTTGGCTAATCACTCACATCAGAGAAAGGCAACAGTATGGCTGTAAGTGGAAAAGCATCTTAATTTAGATTTTTTCTAATCTGTACATAAAATTAGAGTACTCGGACTGAAATGGTTGGTTCAAACTTACTTTACTGTTAACCTTTTTAATTACTGGAACGTGGCAGTTTCCACTTTATTCAAACAACTCATTTCACTCCATGTAATTTTTATCAATGAGGTATATTATTTGTGAATGTACAGGGAATTTTATAGAAGGTAATGAAAAGTGTCCCATATTGTCCTTAGCCTATATTCATGCATACAAAGATGACTCAAATGCACCATGCAGTGATCACTGAGCATTTGAACATTCCTGTAATACCTTCAGCTGCTTCAGCCAGCTTGCTAGGGCGGGATTTTTTTTTTCCAGACAGTCTGATGGCCTGATTTTACCTTTACTGTGAATCAACAGACAAATGACAGTGAACTAAGAGTCTTGAAAAAAGTACATGTTCATCAAAGTCATTCTGGTAAACAAATTGTGGCAGCTCTATTAATCATGTCAGTTTTATGCTCCCTTCTTGCTCCCTTCCCCCCGTTCAGTCTAGTTGTCACGTGCCATGTTTGCCTTATGTCAGCACAAGGATATTGGAATGAAGACAGACAAACCAATGCAGAACTAATATATTATTTAAGTAATTCACCTGAATCACACACCCTGTATGGCTCACGGTCAGTAAGCCAAACTGTTACGTATCAGTGAATGAGGACTGAGCCATTTTTTCCACTAACCTGATTTAAAAAAAAATATTAATATTACAATTATTTTTATTCCTGAGCTGGTTTAGAAGCTGCATGTCAAGCTGTAGCTTCAGTATACATGGAGTTTTCTGTGACTGCTGTCTATGTGCAGAAGTTGTGATTTTATTTTACGCCTGCAAATTTGCATCACTAAGTAACCACATAATTTTGCACGTGTAAATAGAGTTCCCATAAAACCTTACCATTCGTGCACACGGAAGCATTTGTGGGAAATTGCACACTCGTTTTACAGTCTACACTCCTTTTTTTGAAATTAGCTATGTGACAGTAAGATTGTTTCCAGATCTGTAAGTTTTTCATTTTTATAAGAATACTGTGACCAAAATCAGAAAATAAATCTGTGGCTTTTTCTTTATGCATTCATATTTTTCCATTTTGCTGTGAAAACAAAACAAAAAAGCCTTAAGTAGAACTTCTGGGAGAAACCCCACATGTATAACCATCTGTTTTCTTGCTAGCTATTTTTTCCTAGCAGTTAGGGTGGCTTCTTTAGCTTTTACCAGTTGCCAGGCTCAGGTCTTCCGCCCTGAGGAATTGCACACCTTGCAGACAGATGTGGGTATGTAAGAGTCAGACCGGCTCTCCCGCCCTCCCTACCTCGCTTCCCTACACATACTCACATCCCCACGCACAAGTGTTTACAAGGGGAAGCCTTGTATGACTTTTTAACTTTGCCCCATTAGGGCCAGTGTATGAGCTATTGGTGTAGCACAGCAAAGAGCAATTTCACCAGGTGGTGATCTTGTGAACTGTGGAAATTAACCTTTCTGAGCAGCGGCCCAAGCATTAATAATTCAATGGCTGCAGAACTGCAAGCGGCAAAGCTTATTTCACCTCATGCTGTAACTTGTGAGCTCCTTTAGGATGCGGGTAAATATGCAAGAGCGGACAATAAATTGAACATTGTGCAACTGCTGTTTGACCTCCATATATTTTAGCACGTCAAGAAGTCTTCTAATGCATATTAGGGGGGGTCAGGCACAAACCCTATCTCCATTCAATGAACTGGCTCTCTTAGGTTAAATGGTAAAGTTTGCAAAGTATTTAAGTGGAAAAAAGGCTCCAACCTATAAGTAACGCCCATTTCAGAGTGACACCGCTTATCTTTTTAAACATTTAAAGCACAGATCTAGTTTGCGGTAGAGGTTTTCCACTTCCTCTCCTGCTGTCTTAAGTGAATGTTGGCTCTGATACAAGTAGTGATAGATAGGGGAGCTTTAGCAAAGAAACACAAGAGCAATACCAGCAGCTGCCGGTGTACTTGAGACATGGATTCAGCACAGCTATGCAACACTTCTTGGATATTATCTATTATAAGAATACTGCAAGGAACAATGGGAATGGCAGATTGACAGCACAGGAAAAATATGAAAATCAGTGCTTCTTACTGGTTTAATATTACACAAAGGACTGATTTTTTTCAGCAGAGATACTTTTAAAACATAAAATACTTTTAATACCTAAGTATTAAGATAAGATAATTTCGATACATAAAAGTATGTATTACTCATTCTAGCAGTGGTACATTAACAGAATATGATTTTTTTTCTCGAGAAAATATGAAAAGATGTATTTCCTTGCAAAGATTAGCTAGAAGCATAGCTGGACTAATGCTTTGAGTTAATGATTTTTACAGTATGCATATAAACACTATGGTATGGGAAAAAAACCCACAGTCCAAACCAGCAACTTGATGTTGTATTTCACCTTATTTTAAGGAAACTATAGCTATAAGAGAGCAAACATAGAAATAGCTAAGGACCTGACTCTCATTCCTGCTCAAAAATTTTTATACTGCTCCAGCATTAAGTGAGAATTAGCTTGATGTGTTTCAAGGTCTGAAGAAAGAAAATTGTCTGCAGTTTAGGTTAAGAATGATGATAATTAGTCTAAGGCAGGCTCTGGTTTAAGGGAGTCCAGTTGTGGTATTGTCGTGGTTTAACCCCAGGCAACTGAGCAGCGCCACACAGATGCTCGCTCACTCCCCCCCCGCAGTGGGATGTAGGAGAGA
>NW_008794211.1:227639-284716 GCF_000699145.1 Aptenodytes forsteri | reverse complement strand
ACAAAGCAAGTGATGCACAATGCAATTGCTCACCACCCGCCGTCCGATGCCCAGCCAGTCCCCGAGCAGCGGCCTCCCCGGCCAGATTTCCCCAGTTGATGTACTGAGCATGACGTCACATGGTATGGAATGTCCCTTGGGCCAGTTTGGGTCAGCTGTCCTGGCTGTGTCCCCTCCCAGCTTCTTGTGCACCTCCAGCCTTCTCAGTCAGCAGAGCATGGGAAGCTGAAAAGTCCTTGACTAGTGTAAGCACTACTTAGCAACAACTAAACCATCGGTGTGTTACCAACATTGTTCTCACCCTAAATCCAAAGCATAGCACTGTACCAGCTACTAGGAAGAAGATTAACTCTATCCCAGCCGAAACCAGGGCAGGTATTCGTATCCAAACTTCTGTAGCATTCTGTAGTTGGGGCTTGTGTCTATTAAAAGCTTTACTGATACTGTCAGCTGTGATACCGTTGAGTAGAAGTTAATGGCTGAATAAAAGTTTGAAAGCTAACCCAGCTGACTTTGATCAGCTGATTAATTCAAAGTTATACGAAAGTAACCAATTAATATTACAAAAGACCTGACTGGAATAACAATTTATTGGAGCATGCTGCTGCCATTTGCAATAGCACAAATCTAGCATGCAAAATTAGTTACGTATTTTTATACTTTATTCATCGATTACAGAGCATTTACAGTATTACTTTATTTACACGTTTTTGTTTTAAAAACAACAGAAGATTAGCAAAATGTTGGTTACCAGGATCAGTTTTATAATATTCCATCTGGCATTCTTAAGATAGGAAATGTGATGTATACACAACATATAAATCCTCTAAGGACCAAAACCACTACTTATCCTGTCTCCTCAATAAAGGAGAAAAAAATGGGACTTAGTTTATGAACTGTTAGGATAGTAGACTAAACTAAAGGTTAGGGGAATTTCAACTAAATCCCAAACATAATGAAGGTACCAGGAAAGTTTGATTCAAAACTTAAAAGGGATGTTACAAATTATATTTTAAATAAAGTAGTAAGTAATTAAGATTAGGAATGAAATCATCCAGTTAACAGTACAGGCCAGCAATACAAAACATAACAGTAAAAGAGAACGTTCAAAGTCCAGAAATTCAGATGAAAGTACATTTTTTTTAAGAATCCCCATTTACCTTTCGGAAGATTTTGTTTTTCTCTGGGAAAATAAGCACGGCAATTATTGATGAGGCAGCAGTGTCTGATGAGCAGAATCACTGCTTCTAGCTAACAGAACAGTATATGTAATAATATAAATAAAATGTTGCAACATTTGGGGTGAGAAGTTTGGCTTCATGTAGTATGCTTGTAGAGTCTGCAAACTGCTTGCTCTAGTTTTAAGGATGTGTGAATAGCATGAGAATATATTTAGTGCTCAGAATTAAAATTGGCTCCAGAGAGTTACTGGCTTCTTATGTCATTGTTCAGAAACTTGTTTTAAGGCCCTTTTCTTTCTTGCAGGTTCCTCTGATTATTGGTCACTCCCATTGAAGACAGGAGTAGGCATAACTCATAACCACCAAGAGGACACTTACAAGTCCTTTTTTCTTTTTATAGAGTAGGAGTGCAAAGAACATCAGATGACTCATGACTTTTAATAATAATAAAAGAAAGGTAGAGACTTTTTAATAGGCTGAAACATAAAAAAGGTGTTAGAACATTTTGATGCTTCATGGATCAGCAAACTACCAGAACCAGATTATATTATCTAAATGATGTCAACAAAATCCTACAAAAGGATGTAAGGTTTAGCTGCTTACTTGCAGCTGTGGAAAGCTGCAAAAGTCCTACTCAACCACTGCCTAATCTGGGAGGCAATGTAAAACTGAGAGAAGACTGTGCTTTTGGAGTTTTATAGGCCCTCATGTTTTGTTTCTCTGTGGACCTGGGAGCATCTTAGTCTCAATAGCACTGAGCAGCTTGGAGCCTAATTCCTAGCCAAACCCCACTGTGATTCACAGGATTCATTCCTGAGGGGCTTCGTCAGCTAAGTGTTCCCAAACCATCCATAAGGGATCAATATGTTGTGTGTGCTCCCCCCCAACACTCAAAAGTATTGCAATTGGGATGCCTCTTGCTCTTTTCTTCTAGACGGCATCTACATTGTCTTATTAACAAGCCCCACATGGTTCCCTCAGGGGTAGGTTCCCTGGCCTTCTGTTGTGGCCTTGACCCATGTGTATTACGAGTGGGGTGCTGGGAACCCTGCGGAGGTGGGAACCTCAGATCTGGCCTTGCAGCACCCTCCTACACGCAGCTTCATGCTGTCTCAGGAAATCCCCCTCTCCCCTAGATTTCCCATTTGAGGAATGAGAAAACTGGGCTCACCACTGAGCATGCACAAGAACCCCCACACTCTCAGGTCTTCTGAAAACTCCCACTGCTCAGGTAGTCTTCCTACCTGAAGAGTTAGTCTGTACAGTTTATACCTTCCAAATCTGCCTACTGCATCATGTATCTGGATGACATGAGTTAATCACAACTGCATGACATGAGGTAATCGCAACTTAATGACAACTATATGCCTTGACCACTTACTGTACATAGTCCTGGTCACTGTTTGATTGGCCCTGCCCTGGCAAAGCCGTTTTCAGCAGGTCCGAGCATCTCCTATCTCCAATGTGTACAGTCAGGCAGGAAAACAGATATAAGCTTTATTTGCATTAAAACAAACAAACAAACAAACAAGAAAAAAAGTGTTTGCTGCAAAGAATCTATTTCAGCTTGCCCATTTCCCCATCTCATGCTCTGCAGTTGCAATGCAGGCATGAAGCAGAGGAGAAAACTACCTCAATATCAGAGATGTACGGGGCTCACATAGTTTAGTCTGGAAACACACACCTTGAACCAGTTCCGGGCAGTGAGGGTTATTCTAGCAAGCCATTGCTTTTTCTTAGGGATAGAAACCCCACAGGAGACTCATCATTCTGCCTTTCCCTGGTGACTTACTCATGTTGGTGGCATCCACCATGTTGAAGTATTCATTGCCTTTGTGTGTTATTGTCTCCCACTCGTGGCTTTTGCATGTAGCACAGCTCACTGGGGTCCAGACTGAGGAATGATGAAGCTGTTGGGGTAGCATTGGAAAAAGGGCTTCTCAGGGAACCTTGAAAGGTGCAAATCCCCCCTGGGGACATTGTATATTGCAGTGTTATATCCAGGACATAACTAAGGTGCTATGCAGGTTTCAGGTGTAATCATTTGGATTTGAACTGGTGCTTGAAGGTGTTTTCTGGTATATTCCTTTTGCCTTCTGAAGTGCTCATGAATGATTTAGCTGTTTGCTCTTTTGTATTTGATGCAGATGTTTGTCTTAGAAAAGACCTTCTGAGGCCATTTACAAAGCCAGCTCTTAGATGGACTCATCCTGAGATGAGCTACAGGATTGATGGGCAAAAGTGGAAGCCCAGGTTATGAAAAGATCCATGAAAAGATTTGAGTGAATGTTTTTTTCTTTACATTTTTCCCACTAGAGGGTGAGTTGTTCCATGTTGAACTTGGGTGTCTGAGCAGAGACTCCTTCAGCCAGGCTGAAAGGACAGAGTGGATTGTGTAGTTCTTGGAGATTCACTGCTGGTTCAGGCCAAAACTGTTGGCAAGGGGCTATAGTTAACTGGGGAACCATCACCCAAGATGCTCATCTCAGTGCAATCTGTTTTTCACATCTCAGAGCCCTAACGGTGTGGAGCTGACTGCTGATTTGGTGCATATTTTCAAGCAGGTCAGGAGACAGTATCCCTCTTTTCCAATGCCTGCTGTAGCTGCTAGAGGATTGTAGCACATTTACATCACAGGAATTTTGCCTGTTCTTTTCCCATGTCATTTGTGGGTGAGAATAACAGGGTGCTTTATCTAGGACAAAGATAATGTGCTCATCAAAGACAAAGGGTGTCATCAGGTCTTGTCTCCCGCTCAGTGGTGGCAGAAATAAGCCCTGGTTGTCAAATCCCTCCTGTCTTGAGATTAGTGGTTAGGACAGCTTGCTGGAGGAGTCCTTGCTCCAGTAAATACCTGAAGACACTTTTATTTGATTTTCAAAGCTCTGCAGTAGTTTTATTAATATAATTAATGCACTCACCCACTGAGGGGCAAAGTGTTCACATATATATGAAACTGGCTGAACACTGGTTTCTATTTCTGACACAGGAAAAGACTTCAGAAGCAAGCTCCTGGTTCAGGTACACTGTTTTGATATGTATGGCATTGAAGTTGTTCCTTCATGCAGGCAATATCAGGGCCCATGTGACAGAAAGCACTGAATAAGCAGCTATGTTGTTGTACTCAGAATCATTGCACTTGTGAGACTAAGAGTATGTTACCAGCTTTGTGTAACCACTTTTATGAGTAAATATCCAAAGCTATTGCTTTTTATTTATTAACAATCTAGAAAAAAGGCACAATTAGAGAAGAGGCAAATATAAAAAATTAAATTAGACTAGCAGTACTTAGACTAATCAAGATTTGATAAGAATGGTAAAAAGCATAGGGAAAATAAAGCACAGTGCCAGTTTAACTGCTCCTAAATGCTGAGATGGAACAGTCTGAATGAATTCTGCCAATTTTAAATTCAGTGCTGGCATTCAGGAAAGTAAACCTTGGCATCATTGAGTTTGCCTCGATGACACTCATCTCAGTCTGCAGCTACAGTGAAACCAGTGAAGAAAATGTTGCAAAAAAGAGGGGGAAAAAAATCACAATGTTTCTGTAGTGCCAATAATAACAACTGGCAGTATGCCCTCAATTGTGTTCCATTTTGGATATGAGATCCTATTAAAAATACTTCTGACATACATACAATATTTTTGATGTTTATATCAGAAATGTTGCAGCTGGAAAAATAAAATTATTGAAGGAATTATGAGACTTTGAAGAGGTTGGTGAACACCAGAATGAGAAAGTAAAGACAACATAAGTTAACATGCTTCTGATTATGAGCGAAGGGATTGTTTAAATAATTTAAAAGTTGAAAATTTTCAGAAGAAAAGAAAAACATGGTACAATGTAAAATCTCTTTCTGGAATTAATTGCTACAAAATACTGTTGCCTGCAAAATCCCAGCATAATTTTAAAAGGTTTGTATTTATTTGGAAAATAAAAAATAGAATTAAACAACAGAGGTTAAGATCAAGTCTGAGGATTCTGTATCAGAATGAAAGTCAATTACTTCCTAAAAAGTTAAGAGGTATTTTCTCCCATTATTAACCCTTTTTTTGCACATTTCAGAGGACCTTGTGCCCTTTTGTGGAATATCTGACACTGGCCACAGTTGGATCAGGATGTAGGACCTCCCATTTAACCCAGTCAAAATGTTTACATTTCTAAATGAGAATTATACTCTTAATAGTGCTCCCCAACAGGTTATTGTAAAACCTTGATACATTTTGAAGAGTCTCCATGTATGCCTGATTTGTGGCTAACTTCTTATGGAGAATAAAAAACATGTAGCACAGAAAAAAAATGCACAAGCAATAAATGGCACAAATGGCGGTGGCTGTTCGCTCTCCCACTAATGAGGGGCTGAGATCAAAAGCAGGAAAATGACTTGCTTTATGTGGGAACCCTGTGACTGAGCAGAGGTCTGCATTCTCCTCTGTTGCCCTGTCCTGGGTAGAATTAGCCTGGTCTGCAGGTAGCTCTGGCTTGGCCTTTTAATGCAACATAATTGATTGCTAACTAATCTGGATGATTTCAACCTTTTTTTTTTCCTCCTTATTCCCAGTGGGTTTTATTTTTATTTTCAGTAGTTCTGGGTAATCCAAATAAGAAGTTTTTCTAATCCTCTCTGACTGATCATGCTTCCTCTCTGGCACTTAACACATTTTTGACAGGACATTCTTTTTGTTCTGAATTCACTTTTTAGGGATTTCTTTAGTAATACAGCCAGGAAATCAACCAGAGCAAAATGCCTTCTTTGATAACCAAAGTTCCCGTAAGACATGCTTTCTCCTTGTAGTCAACTTAATCTCAGTAAAATATGAAAATTAAACATTACCCAAATTTTTAATGAATATTGCAGTGAAATGCCTGAAAATAGATTTGTGCAGTATAGATTTGCGCAGTAGCTCATAAGTTAAAAGCTACTGCAATTTAAGAGTTTGTTTTGTCTTTTGTTATAATGCAGATGCTGAGATTTTGGGAACTGGAAATTCTAGCAGAAGAAAAGAAACTATTTTTTTGTGAAATAAAGTAAAAAGGTATGTGAAAAAGGTGCTTTTTCATTGCTGTTCCACATTTATGCTGACTTGTTGGCAGGCATAACGTTATGCTGAATCACATGACAATTTTAAGAGTAAGATGAGAAATTTTCCTTAGGAGACAAAAAAAAGTTAATAAAATTGGTAAAAAATGATGGCAATTGAAGTTTTCAGAGTATGCTCTGTAAGCTCCTTGCTTTCTACCATATCTGTAATTTGGATCAGCCACCAGGACAGTATGTACTTGAATAGCAGAAAAGTGCCAGCAAGGCTCAGGGAGAAAGCTCTGCAAATTGCTAGCTCACCTCTGAGCTCTGGTGTGGATTATAGGATCAAAAGTCATTACAATACACGCTTTGTTTGCTGTTGTATGAATGAAAACTAAGTTTACTGTGCAGAATGTTTGGTGGTTGGATTTTTACACACAGAGTTGAACAGGCTTGTTCGTATTTCTGAGTGACATTTTCAGGGAGGTTGAATTTGTTTGGAAGTATCTCCATATTTGTGGGTTTGTAAGTTTAGATCTTCACCAATACACTAGTGAATATGGGTAATTTAATCATAACTACCCTTCACTGAGCAAAGGCCAGGCAAAAATGCAAACATTTCCATTTCAAGTGGCTGTGCAAGACTTGAAAGTTGGATGCATTTTACTGGAAAAATTTCTGGTGAAGGTAATTCTCAAAATCCCTCAGTACTGTGCTGACTATGCTCATCCTTGAATCAGTGGTAGAAAAAGCAGACCAATCCATAATACTTCAAAAGTTTATTCTAAGAGTTCACTAGGTGTTAAACACCAATGAGTGGTCCAGGCTGCACTAAGAATTATCTCCCCAATTGCAAATTAAGCCACATGCATGACTTAAATGTACCTTCAAAGCAGTAATTGGGGTTGGGGGGAGTGAGGATATTTATAGCTGTTCAAATGATGAATGCATGTTGAAATATATAGCTGTTCAAATGATGAATGCACATGTTGAAATAATAGAAATAAGGTCAGTGAAAATAAGTTGGCATCAGGGAAAAAAAAATATATGGACAAAAGAACACAAAATAAAGTAATCAGAAGTGCTCAAAAGCAGGTCTGGGTCAATCGGGGATTTTTCTAATCCTTAAAGCAACAATCAAACCTTCCTGACTTTGACCCTTGATGAAATATCAACCTGTAAAACCTCTGTGAACTGATTAGAAGAAATGAAATCAAATGCAACCAGTGTAATAATTTTAATCCTTTAAAAATACCTTGGTACTTCAACATGAGAGGGATAGTCATGTGAAAAGCAAAGTTTTTATTTTGATGATATTTGTAAAAAGAAACTTTTAGGCAACTCCGAATCCATCTTTTTTGCAAGCTAGCGTGTTCAAAAAAATTACCTCTCTGATCAGAATAGTTTGATTAATGTTTTTTAATCCACCCAAAATGTGGTGTTATCATAACATTCCTGGCCAGGTGACACAGAAGCATTTGGATGGAGGATGACTTGGGACAGAGCTCCTTAACTTTGCTAGTCATTCTAGCGTGAGATCTACCAGCAACCAGCTCTATTGGCACAGCTCAGTGTCACAGGTTAGTAGGTGTGCATCACATAGGGAATGCGGTGGTTATTGGACCAGGTAGCTAGATGATAGCCTTTTTTTTTCTGCTATGAAGCACAGCTCTGGTGGAGATAGAAATTTAGCTGATAGGGTCAAATTTTGGGAAAAAAAAATCCTTTGTTTTTTCATTCATAGTAAGTTTTTTCCCCCATATTTTACGTCATTTTGACGTTTACCAATCTAGCTACAGCTGAGGTCCCTAAGAAGTAGGATAACCAGTATTATCAGACCAGGGGGATTTAGAGGACAAAGACTACTAATTTATAAGACAGATGCATAATTAATAGAGATTAATACCTCCTGGCCATGATTCAGATCTTAGAGACTTGGGATAATTCTTTTGCCCTTTCTTAATTGACCCCAGACGAAAGTTAAGAGTATGTGTGCCTAGTCTGAACATGTCAGTTCAAATGAATTAAAGCTGGGCAGGATGAACATGGGTCCAAATACCCAGAATATGAAGTAGAAAAGCTTTTGAAAGCAGAGTGCTCTGTAACTGCAGGTGCTTCTTGGCTGAGCTGTGAAACTATTTTTCTTTGTTTTCTGTACTCTGCATGCCATGTGTGGGGTTTGTTATTGTTCCCTGTGCCCTGACTACTGCTACAAGGTAACACAGTCTAAACAATAAAAGCAATCAAACAGCATTCTTTTGGATATCTGAAAGTTAAAACTCTTCTTGATTCACCAGAAACAGTTTAATATGTTTCTGTTTGGGAACACCTCTCAGTAAATTCTTTTGTTTTTGGACTACCACTGCAGACTGTATTATTTGCACATAAAATGTCTCTGGGCCTCTTCCTTCAGTTCTACGCCACAACTGGTTTAAATCAGTGGGGTTACTTGAACACGGACTTACTGCTGGGCCCTGAGGTATAATTAGTAGGACCCGAGTTCCTAGGCCACCTAGACCTCTTCTAGAAAAGACCTCCCTTTGTCTTTACTTATGAGAGAGCGGTAATCATCTTCTATCCATAAGACATTATTTTTTTCTAAAGAGACATGCCCATATAAAGCACACATCAGTCATGGCCTAAGGCTGGCGAGAAAGCTAATTCTGTCTTCTTTTTGCTGGAGGAAGGAGCTACTGAAGAGCTGGTATAACTAGAGTCCCAGAGAAACAAGGGAACAAATAATCAAACACGTTGAATGTAAGCACCTTGAAGATAATAACCTGTTAAGTAACAACTAACATAAATTGTCAAACCAGCCCAGTATTTCCTCACACCAGAGTCCTCTGACATAGAAGGGAGGGTTCTCCTGGTTTTGTGTTGTTTCACAAAGATGGATCTCCACCTGGCTGGCAGTTCTGCAGAAAAGAGCCTAGGAATTAGAAGGGACCCCAAACTGAGCATGTATTCTCAATGTTAAACTTCTACCAAAAATATTTTTAAAAAACCAAACACTGTATCAGGATGTATAAACATGAGTATTATATGTAAACCAGCTGCTCTGCTGAATACTGGCCTCAGTTGGAGCATTACTGCATCCAATTAGAGGCACCATATTTCCAGAAGTTTGTGGACCAAAAGAAGAGGAGGGCAAAGCAGAGCAAAAAGATTGATCAGAAACCTAGAAAATGTGGCTTTAAAGAAAGAATTGGGATGGTGGAGTACAAGGAACAGAAAACTGAGGGGTAGATATAAGTCTTCAAATATGTAAAAGGCTGCTGCAAAGGTGCAATTTACAAAATGTTCTCCAGACGTTATTTAGGACATTGATCCATTGATCTTTAGGATGAGAAATAGCATGCTAAAATGCAGCTAGAAAGATTTAGGTTAGACATGAGAAAAGATTTTCTATCAGTAAGGATAATTACACGGTGGAAGAGATTTCTGAGGGGAGCTAAGGAGTCTCACTTGCTAGAAGTTTTAAAGAAAACATTAGACAAACATCTGCCAGGAATGGTTTAGGTATAGTTGATTCCACCTTTAGACTAGTTGACCTCCCTACTAACTCTGTGATCATGACTGTTTATCCTGAGTGATTTGTAAGATACTGCTTTAAAGGTGATAAGGTCAAATGTGGTGGATATATTGATTTCCCACTGTCACTGGCTAAGCTGGGTGCTGGTTGGGGAAATGATGAGCTAAATTTATCAGCAGTCAGAGAAGACAGTGGAAGAGGGCAGAGTCTGAGATGAGTACTAGGGGTAATTTCCTCTTCCTCTCTTGACCTCCAGTTTGAACTTAGCTGATGGACTTGCCATCTGTACTTGCTTCTTAAAGGAGCATGCTTTCACCCGTGTGCTGTAAGAAATGGCATTTCCAAGTTCAGAACTGATCACTTCAAGTGGGAAAAAAGTAGGGTAAGAGAGCGCTTGATAAGTAAGAATGTAGCAGGGAAATAGCTGTTACAGATCCAAATTTCAGTAAGACAGAACAGAGAGACAGAAAGTGGTAGTTCACTATCAAAGTAATTTAAGTTACAACAAAAGGTCATTTGAACCTTGGTGGAGGTGGGAACAAGCTGAATTTGGGATCTGCAGCCAAAGAGATGAAGCTGGCATCTTACCATCCAAATTATGAGACATTGTACCATATGGTCAAACTGTATTTTTAAACTGCCCTTATCGCCCAAATATAAGAACCCTCCACTAATGCATTAAGTGGGGTGATTTATATCTGCCAGAGGGGTTTGTTCTTTTGATCATTCCTTTTCCTGAGGGGCACGGTGTTGTTCTGGTTTAGGAGTTTTTTAAATGGTATGACTGATTAAAAAAATGTTCCCCAACACATGACTTTGATATTCATGTTTCATTCCCAGGAAATCTTTAGGATTTATCAGTCCAGCCGTGTGAAGCTAGTGAATTTTCACTTCGCTAGTTTTGTTATTTTATTTCGAATGATTCTGTGACTACACAGAGTCTACCTTAACTCCAAAAAAATCACAATTTTGGGGTCAGAAGTGTGGTAATTCTTACTTTTAAATACTTCATGATCACAAGTACTTACTAAATGTAACATCTAAACACGGGAAAAATCTAAGAAAGGTAGGATAATAGTTTTCCCTTTGTCAGGAACTTTTTCTTTTTTTTAATATATAAAAGCTAGTGCATTTTTCCCCACTTCTCCGTTAAAGAAACAATGCTGATGTTCTGTAGCTCACTGGTTGTCTCTTTATGTCGTGGATGAACAGCTTCTGTGGAGCTATGCAAGCTGACATCAGCTGTAATCTTTTAATATGTGATCAGAGAAGTTCAGTCATTTCTGGACTTCAAGTCCTTCCTAGATGAAGGACTTCAAAATTGGGTCCAAACAGTCTTTCAAAAATGTGGGTTGCTACTGACTTCACATGGAATTAATCTCTTGCCTAATAACAACCAAAGATTGGGTTCAGTTAGTTACTGTTTGCAGCAATAATTCCAGGAGGTTTTTCATATCAGGTCTAAATATTAAGTACTAGGCATTGCCGAGAGATAAGTTTTGGCACATTTCTATTAATGACTGTGTGATTAATAATTTCTGGCATATTTTATGTCCATCCTAAGTTGTTTACAAATACTGCTTTTCACCCGTCATTCAAACTTTACTTTTGTCAAAAACAAATTGGCTGAATTGGCTACCTTTACCTTATTTCCCTTTACTTCGTACACACACTGCACATTGTCTAAAGACCTTTTATTCTTCCTCAGGTTTTTAGAATTCATATGCTTGGATTCTGATGCTCCTGCTGGTTTAAAGAAGAAATGCAACACTAATAAATTATAATAAATTGTCAGTCTCAACGGGTCTGTGACCTTCAGTCAGTAGGGGGTTATGTGCAACACTTCATTTCCCCTTCTTTTAGCTCTGGCTGTTTCCCTTGCTGTTAGGCAGCATCCTTGATTTATGGGTGGGCCACCAGCAGGATATCTCACCTGCAAAAATAGTTCACACTGTGTTGTTTATTGTACTAAGTAGGCCTCATGCTGGCTGAGGGTTTTTACAAGGGAAAGGAGCTGCTGTCAGTCTTTCCATCATTTGAGCAAAGCTGGCTCCAAAGTTCTCTCAAATTTCTACATGAAGTCTAGGAACAAGAAACCAGAGTGAGCTATTGGCCCTTCTTCAGTGCGTCAGTCTCTTTTGGCTTTTTTGACTAGATGTTCAACAGAAGATGAGAACAAAAGTAATGAAAAACAGGGATAATTTTTTTAAAAATCCACTCTTAATTTAGAGAAAATATTTAATGCTGCCCACATAATTTTCAATATCTGATTTTTCCCCATGTTAAATTATTACCTGCTGTGTGACACATTGCCATTTCTTGTGATTAAAACAAAAGGTTTTGATTTGCTGAAGGAAAAAACCCCAACCTTAATTGTCCCAGTGCTGTAATTTTAGTGCAAATACAGGACAGAAACATTAGTTACATATTTAGTTTCCAAAACATGAACTAGGAGGCCAGAAATGCAACCAGTAAGAGTTACCTGCATGTTATGTTTTTTCTGTCTTCATATTTATGAGATTTTGTGAAAGAATAATATTCCATGTTTCACCAAGACAACATTAAAGTAAAGAAAGGAAGTAAAGACACTGGGAATATCTACTGATTTTGCATATATTTACATTGCCAAGTTCTGTAATAGGACTTCATATAAAGACATCACTGTGTCACTCCAAAATTGGTAAAAAGTTCCAGAGATTGTCAACACTTTTGGAGGGATGCTTGCTATTGATGGCAAATAAATCATCATATATAGTCCAGAAACACCCCTTTTTCACCCTGTTCCTCTTTAGCTGCTTTGTGCTGCTGTGGTGAGAAGTGACTGGGTGGCTATTGGCTGGCATGGTCAGTATTTTTGTATCACCAAGGCTGGACTATTACAATGCTTTCCATATTATAAAACCTTTAGCAGCTACTTACCTGAACAAGACCAAATTCTTGGTTGAGCCAGTAGAAAACACACAACTGTGTAGTGCTTTCTGAGCATTGCCTCAAGTGCAGTTAGGATGTGATGTCATGATGGCCCATTTTGTTGCTCTTCACTATTTATTCATTTTCTTTATAAGTCTCCAGGTGTTTCCAGTCTCTCTGATAAATCTTGCTGCTACATTTCTGGTGCTGTGTTTGGTTCCATGTAGTTGAATCAAAAATTATTGTAGACACTTTTTTTTTATTGGTATGGGCATTTTATGTTTTTGAGAGTGTAATTATGGTTCAAATGAACAAGCAGCACAACAGAGAGAAAAGAATTTCTTCCCAGCCCATCAAAAAAGTTGACTGGGTTGTGAGGCATCCTAAGAAGACATTGTACATGAAATCATGCTGCTTATCTCATTAAACTAGGATGAACTGGCATATTAGCAAACATGCTGTGATGTAACGAGACAACATTTCTGAAGTTAAAAGCACAGGTTAGAACTGCAAACCCTAAAGATAAACAAGTTAGGATTACATATGTATGCTGTAGGCACTCTGAAGAAAATAATGATATCCTGCTTTGCTAGTTCATCATGTTTTTGTATACCCCCTGATTTTCCTTCCTTTGCTAAAACACATACAGTCTTTCACCTCAAGATTTTTTTTGTGGTTCTTTGGAAAAAGCTCTAGTCACTTACAAGCAGAACACATCTATCTATCTATCTATCTATCAGTCATCTACCTACCTACCTACCCACCTACCTACCATACAACTTTGCTGAGAAAGAAGTCTTGCTGTGAGTGTATTTAAACCTACTTAAAAACTGGCATATTCACTACCTTATACAAAAATATTGTATTCATGAAAGAATATGGTTTGTTAAATACCACTTAAAAATCTAAATTTTTTTCAGAAAAAATGAGGTTATAAATAAAGTAAAAAGTACGACCTCCTATTTCTTTGTCCAAGTATTTGTTTTCAAATGCATACATTTTTGATATGCTGAATTATAATACCATTTTTAGAAATCCCAGAAATGGAGAATGATAATTCCATAAAGTGATTAGTCTTTTCAGTTCCCCAGTGTTAAATGTGTGAGATTTTATCATTTATTCTGGAAAGAATGCAGCCAGAAATGTCATTGTAGATTACTACAGAACAGTGGTTTTCAAACATTTTTCATCTGTAGACACCTTGAGAAAATGGTGTGTCTGAATTCACTTTTTTTCAATGTGAAAAATGAAGCTGACTGATGTTAGTCAGTATTCTTTTTAATTTCTTTTCTCACATCTCTTAGAAGTAGTCAATAGACCAGAGAGACGATCAGGTCACTTCTTCGGAAATATTTGTTAGCCTGAGTAGAAATTGTCCACTTGACAAATTGTTAAGATACAGTTGTCTCTGTTCCCAAACAAGCTTAAATAATAGTAACATGAATAAAATTCTGCTGGTTTAGGTCCTTCCACTGATGCAAAGACAAGTAGCAACTGTCTGTGATATATTTTGTTGAACGTAAATTAAACATAATGTGAAATAAATCTTTAAGGCTGTGCTTTCTGGGTTAGCCTGGGTGAATAAACATGTCGTGTTGCATAGACTTCAGTTTCAAGAGATCTGACTCAAAATCAGGGCTCATTGCTTGTCAACAAACAACAATACATTTTCTGACCTGATCTTGAAGGCCAAGGGATTTTCCACTTCACAGAATCTCCTTGCAGCTTGGCCTGCTCTGCTCAGCCTAGGAGACATTGGCAGAGACACACGGGGAACTCTCATGTTGCGTGCATGCATTACGCCTGGTTCTGCTATGTAATGACTACAGCTACACTACTGTCATTTTTCTAAGCTGTTGATTTGAATATACACAGTCAAAATATCTAAAGAATTTGATAGTCCTTAGAAAGAGTGGGCTTTGCTTGCCAAGTTTAAGCATGATTTATGGTAATGTGTATTAAAACTTTGAGTCCTTCCACATTGTGTTAAACTCTTCAGCAGGTCTGTGTGATACATGTGTTGAACAATATATATGGTTTAAACCACACCTCAATTTTAAAGTCTGATGCATCTGCACATCTCTGTTCATGACTAAAAAGAATAAACAAAAAAGGGTCTGTCTGGATATTCAAGGAGATGGCAAAGTCGATTTCTCTTGATGGATGTTGGAGGCTGGTATTTAATTCCTTGAACACTGCCTTCTGACCTGTCCTGCAGAGATGAGATGTCAATCTTTTCTTCTGCCACTCTTCCTCTCATACCCAAATAATCCATGTAGACCTTAGCACGTAAAGTGATTTTTCTTGTCCGTGCCTGTCTTAGAAACTTTCTAGAGGTTTCTGTAGTATCAAGTCCTTTTTGTATCCCTCTTCATAACCACTTACCCATTGTTGGGTTTTAATGTATCTGTATCCCAGTCTTCCTAATATTGAAGATCAGTTTATCCACTTCTGCTCTTGATCATCTCCACAGCTGATATCATGGTGCTGGTCACACAGGTTTTCCTCCATAAAGAAATCTGCAAAGCTGTTAACCAGCTTTCATCCAAATCCATTTCTGATGATCTCTGCTGAGTGCTACAAGTAATCAGCCAGCGATGACAGACAGGCAGAATTGCAGTTGTGGATTGTTCATTTCCAAAAGGAAAACTTGAAATGAAAAAGAAAACTAAAAAGAAAACAAATACCCTGATAACTCCTCTTCCTCTCTTTTCTTGAACCTGTAGGTTTTCCTGGCATCAAGTAAAATGGGCTCACAATGTCTATTTTGAATTTGATTTATATGAGATAAACAAAAAAAATAATCACCTTAACCAACTATATAAATATATACCAACTATAAATAAAATTAATATTAAGTTGTGTTTTGCTTTGCCTGCTGACTTCTTATATTTCAGTTCTTGTATTTGTTGTCCACTGTTAAAATGCAAGATGTTTTCCTCCCAGTGAAATAGAATAGAATAGAATAGAATAGAATAGAATAGAATAGAATAAATAGAATAGTTTCAGTTGGAAGGGATCTCCAACGATCATCTAGTCCAACTGCCTGACCACTTCAGGGCTGACCAAAAGTCAAAGCATGTTGTTAAGGGCATTGTCCAAATGCCTCTTAAACACTGACAGGCTTGGGGCATCAAGAACCTCTCTAGCAAGCCTGTTCCAGTGTTTGAGGAGGAAGAAAGCCTGTTCCAGTGCTAATTATCTATCCTTGTCCGACGCCTGTTCACAGGGACAAGGAAAACTAACAAGATGGCATTGGCATAACTAAACTTGCCACCAAGATCCCTATACTTGGCTTACTCTGAACTCCAGTGAGAGCAAGTGTCTGCTTGTGTAACTCCAAGAGCCATATTTGTGATATGAAAAGAAGGAACACTGGTTAGTAACTAACACTTCACTTTCATCACCTCTGAAACTCAGTGGGTTTAATTCTTTGGAAATTTGACTGAAATTGGCTTCCTTTATGTTTGTAATTTCTGCTGAATAGTCAGTTTTCTAAGAACGCTGAGTGGATTTTTCTTTTTTTTATTGTTAAAGATACTTGTCACATTTGAGCTATGTATTCCAAAGTGTTTTGGAAAGGAAGTTAATATCATCACCCCTATTGAAAAGCATTTTCTTTTGGCTGTCTTTCCTCCAGCCCCCCTGAGGAATATTTGGCTCATAATGTTTAATATTTTACATAATATTTTACTTATTTTCCTCTTGGCACTGAAACAACAGTCAAGTAGGAAATCTGGAATATGTTCCACATTTTTCCCTTCTGTCTGTGATCAGTAAGCTGCAAGAGATGAAAGGGATTGCGACTTGAATGCTTCCTTTCTGTATTTTTTTTGAACCCTGAAAATAGTTCTGTATTCTTTTTCACTCATTCATTTTTCTGCTATCAGCATAAATAAAACTGATTGGAAAAAATGGCAATTGTCTTCCAAAAAATTATCACTGTTTTAGTGATTTTAAAAAAATTGACACTGATTCACAGGAAAAAGCAAGATTAATATTTTCAGGGAAGTTTAATAAGCATGATATTTTTGACAGTGTATAAATGTGAACTGCATATCCTATGTGCCATAATATTACATGTGTATCTTAGGAGAGCAGTGTGCAGAGCTAGACTCTGTTCTTGATTTTTTCTTGAATTCTTCCCTCCTGTATTCAGATTTTATATATTACTGTGGCCAATTAAGAAAATCAACACAAAGTACACACACTAACTGCATATATTAATGTCTATGTTAAAGTATGATCATCCTGTCCTCTTGTAACTATCAACAAAAAATGACACAGACTTTAAGAATTATAATTTAAGTTTCATGTTGCATAGTTGTAGCTATATGCAAGTACCAAACTGTGATCAGACAGCTGTGTACATAAATCAGATAAATGACTGAATTTGCAGAGACCTTATTAAATAAATAGACAACATATATCATGAATTAGATGTAAGTGGTTTGGAAATTACTTTTTTACTTCAAGCAAAAATGCTTGCTTCAGAAATATAAAATACTCTGGAATTCAAATAAATTATATACAAAAATTTCAACATATGACCGAAGTCTGGAGAAGGAACACTAAACGCACAACACATTTAGAATAAACTAAATAAATTTCATTACCTTTTTTATTTTTCACAGTGTATGATATTGAATTTTCTTGGTGTTTTTTTCCATTCCCTTTCCTTATTTACATATGAAATAAAACAGGAAAAGGCAATTCAAATAATTTTTCCATTGTCTTACAACTGAAACTGCAAGAGCTCCATTTTAATCCCCTCCCTTACTTTAGAATAAACATATCATTTCCCTAAAATCGCTCAGAGATAACACCATGTGTATCTGCAGCCTGCCTGGCAATGTGCCATCTCTAGCATAGTGCTGTGCAAAGGTCTGCATTGGTATTTGTCAGTCATTTCTTGGCGATTTATAACTGAGCTGAAGTCCTTCCTCCTCCCCTCCCCCATTCCCACTACTGCAGGAATTTGTGATGAATAGGATGGAAAATCCACAGCATGCGTATTAGTTAGCAGGAGGCTGTGACTACAGTTTAAATCTGAACAGAAATTGAGAGGTCTCAGAGGAATTAAAGGGGTTTTAATTCATTTAAACTGACCAGCCCTGGTTTAACTACTCTACGATTGTAAGCCTTTATCATCTAGGATATCTATTACACTCTACTAAGCATGAGAAAATATACATATTTTTCTTCTTTACAGCAAAATGATTAGCCTCCTTATTCACCTACATGTCAGGCCCTTTTGAGTTACAAAACCTACAACTACATAATTCAGCTGAGGTTTAAAAGCAGAAAATATCTATTGAGAAACCATGGAAAGTTATTATGCAGATACCGTGAAATATCCGGCTGTGTCTGACCAAAGAGCCAAAATAAAACATTATGTAGATCGAGTCCTCTAACACTTGGACTGAGTTCAGTCTCATGTTGAGTGCTTCCCCTTAAGCCAAAGACATTTTCAGTAGAAGATTGGCTAGACATCTAGACTGTGGAGCAGGTGCATTCAGTGGTGCAGAGTGCCCTCCTGGTTCCTCAGATGTTTGGCTCTAAGAAGGTGGTGGTTTACCTTGTGGCTCCTTCCCAGGGAAGAGAGAGAGATGCTGTGTTTCTAGGTCTGCCTCTCAGCAAGAGGAAAAGCATTGGGAGCAGAGGCCAGGACATTCTCCTGACCCTCTGAGACCATGTCAGGGTACTGAAAGAGACAAAATATAGTTTGGTGAGCCTACAACTAGACATATGTCTTTCACTAGAGCATATAAATGTTTATCTAGAACCAAGTTAATAAAATCCACAAACCATCATGACTTAAGGCTTAAGAGGTTTTCTAGGCATTATATGTGTTGTGACACAGAAAATAAAGTTTGGCAAAGACAACAGACACAAAACACAAATGAGAAAACCAAAGACTAGCACCAGCTACTCTTCCAAGGTCATGTTTTTTACAGCCCTGTGTGTGGATAATAGCCAGGTCATTTGCAGTCCTTTAGCAGTCTGCTCTCAAATGTTTCAGTGTAGAATTGAAACAACAATGATTATGGGAAACTTTATGATGAAGTATGCAAAACTCAGAAAGTATAGTCCTGCATATATTTGGCTAAGTGAATTTTAAACCCTCTTCATGGTTTAAAGAAATAAATTTTTAGGGGTGTTTACAGGATTTGGCAAGTCTGCTAGAGTCTCACCTCTGGAAGATGAAGTCATCTGGTCTGTTATCACAACTGTAGCGTCACAGAGGACTGTTTCACTGCTTTCAGGAGCAAGATCTGGCTACAAATATCGAACCAAATCAATTCAGGCTGTCAGGATTCTGGGGTTCTGCATCAGTGATGGATGGCTCCTGACTGCTGGTATTCACAAGTGTATTTTTTTCTTCAGGCTTGACTGTTTTAGTTCTATATTCCCAAATGATATGGGGTATTTTTATATCCCTTTGCAGCTTGCAGCAAGTCAAATAAATATCTTGAATTGGAGGTTGACCAAGTTCCTTGATTTTCCTACAGTGAGGAAAGGAGCTTTCAAGCTATCTAATCTATCTAGCTAATGTATGCCTAAAGTACTTCTCACATTTAGTATTTCTCTTGAACTGGCAGTTGACCAACTTCCCTAAACGTGTCTTTGTACCAAAAAAAAAAAAAAAAGTCTTATCTTCATTATGTCCAAGGAATTTAAATATTATTATTTGCTAAGTACTAAAAAAGCCGAAGATCTATTAACAGCCCTAGTGCCAGAGCAGCTGCTGCTGGACATACAATATTAATGCACTTATGTCACTTCAGAGTACAACTCTACCTCCACATTTCATCATTGTGCTGAATGCGGCAAAGCTATCCATCCAAACTTTGCTAACAGCATAATAGAAGTCTACAGGAACCTGGAAAAATTTCTTCTCACTGGGAACACAGGGATACGCTGTGGCAAATTTTTGACTGCAGTTTCCTCACTACTGGTATTTGGCCTTCAGTGTGTGTGCAAAGCAACACAGTAACTGTGGAGACACTGGGGCCAGTGTCTCCAACCCATTTATTACTCGTTGTCGCTAGTTTCAGTCATCAGTGAATGCTCACTTAACTAAAGATGCTGTGTATTTAATTCACATCTGTCTCTACTCACCTGTCCTTAGAATTTATTCTGTCTAGGATGAGTCTGACACAGGAAGAAGATGAAGAAAATTATAGTAAAGCAAAGCCTTGTGAGTGAAATAGTATCTACAGCATTTTTGTAGCCCTGCACATCTAAATATGTGCAATAGTGTGTTTTCAGGCAGTAGGAATAGGAAGATCAGTTAGGGCTATCTATTGACATCCTTGAGAACATCTTTTGTTTCTTCTACAAGTAATATTTCATTGTGAATATAAAGAAGATCATTCAGGCAAATTTATTAGCATACTTCTTAATAATCTGTCCCACCTTATTTCAGAGATAATAATAGACTACGTATTATATGTTTGCACCTGACCTTTATCACTGATACTGATAGAAAAGATACATAATAGTAGAGATCATACATAGGCCTGCTAGCATGGGTTTTCCCTTGAGCTTTACCTATGCAAAAAGCATAGGATACAAAACAACAAGATTAATTATAAGTAAAAGAAGAGGAAGTCCTTTAATCACTTGCTTGGAATGCAATGTCAAGAAACACTTATACAGTATCATCTGTTCAAAAATATATTATCAGTGTTACAGTTGGACGAATGGTATAAAATGTTTAAGAATAACAGTCAGTCTTTAAATGATTTAGCTTTGTCTGTTTTGTCTTGTTGAATATTATTGCAACTGATCCTGTCAAATCTGTGGACAGGAATATTTCTAAAACAGTAACTGCTTACTCCAATCAATAGGTACTATCTGCTGTATTTCTGAAAACGAACATCATAAGAAAGCTCTAAATTGCGTATGGACATTCTGTTGCAAGATAATTGTTAAATTATGTGAATCCAACTGCAACTATTTGGACATTAGAAATGCAGTAACAACTGTTTCATAGCAAAAGTTTGAAAGGGTCACAGCATTACAGCACTTCTGTGACTAATAATCACTCTTAGCTGGAGAGAAATTCCATTAAATCAGTGGTAAAATCATTGTAATAGAAAACATACATTTTCATTTGAATCAGTGTGAACATGATTAGGAGGCTCAAGTCAGTATTAGTTTATACTTACTTGCATGTCAAATCAGAGCATTACATAATTACTTGCTTATGCTCTTTTGTGCATGTTTGCCTACCCAGACAGTAAATTTACTCTGCCTTCCCTTATAATAAATTCAACCTTGTTGTATTAAGTTCTCTGGGTAACAAAAATAGATTAGATTTATATCTATTCCCTCTACAAAGCAACACAGAATTCCTAAAAATGCTGTCTTCTTGAAAACCAGGCACTGGAAATTTCTATCAGAACTTTTATATGAAGTTGCTTTTTTAATTATAATTTTTATTGAAAAGTTTGGCTTTTATAGAAACATTTCTTTTCATTGAAAAAAATAAATTACAGAATCATAGAATCACACAAGGGCTGAGGTTGGAAGGTACCTCTGGAGCTCCCTAGTCCAAGGCCCCTGCTCATAGCAGGGTCAATTACAGCAAGTTGCCCAGAGCTGTGTCCAGTCGGGCTTTGTGTTAGCGTTACAGTTTTTAGCCTGATTGCACTACTTCAAACTCCTGAGATGAATATCTCCAAGGATGGAGACTCCACAACCTCTCTGGGCAACCTGTGCCAGTGCTTGGTCACCTTCACTGTAGAAAAGCTTTTTCATATGTTTAAATGGAATTTCTGTTTGTGCCCATTGCCTCTTCTCCTGTCACTGGGCTACACTGGGAAGAGTCTGTCTCTGTCTTTCTCATCCCCCACCTGCAGTCAGGTTTTTGCACGCATTGATCAGATCCCCCTGAGCCTTCTATGCTCCAGGCTGAACAGCACCATCTTTCTCAGCCTTTTCTCATATGACAGGTGCTCCATCCCTTCATCATCTTTCTTGCCCTCCAGTAAGTTCATGACTGCCTTGTACCGAGGAGTCCAGAACTAGATCCCTGGGTCCTCTGCAGAGCTGTTTCCCAGTTGGTTAGCCACCAGTCTTTACTAGAGCCTCCCTAGAGTGAGAAATGAAATGTTTTCATTGGCTATTCAACCTGCAGCAGATTTGGAAATGTTATTCTGTGATGTTTTTCTGTCCAAATGCATTGGTCAGAACCTAGCATGGGCATAAATAAACTGCCATGGGCAGCCTGAAAATGAAAATATATGAAAATGAAACTGAAAGTAAGTTAAAAGAACTGCTCAAGTAAACCATGTCTATAAAAAAATTAACTATTGGGCTTATATATCTTCACATTTATCCTACAGAAGTGATTTGAAGCTGGGTTGTCAAAAAGGTTTGTGATGATAAAAAAACCCCATTGGTGTAGCTCTACCCTTATTTTCTTCTTTAGGCCAGAAAAATATTCATTTTTTAATGTTTCAATTAATAACCAGAATTTGCATGTGGCAACTATTAGTAGTGCTATGCCTAAATCTCAGAAATCGAGAGTTAGATTCATCTCGTCCATCTTTACAGGAGATTGGACACATTCACCCCAGACTCCCTTTATAATCAGTGAAGGGAGATAAGCTGCAACTGTTTATTGCTCTCTTCAATAAAATACATAAAATAAAAATTGAGATTGCAACTTAGAAGTTTCGGAGTCAGTATTAGAAAATGACTAATTTATTTTCTGTCTTAAAGAAAATAATATTTTATTTCCTCAGATGTACATTTATACATTTGGTAATGTTCACATTTAGGTAGACAGATCCCACTTCAACCGTTGGACTAGAATTCACACCCTTTAGGTGGATATACTTTCTTTACATCCTTCACAAACTGGAGACTCATAATGACCAAAAGGAACAGCTATTCTGGCCCAGTGTGAGGGCAGTCTGATCTGTTGTGATTTCTGCAACAGGCTTCACTCACGTCTGTAGTATTTAAAGTACCGCTGGCGAAAGAGTGTGATAGCTCCACGAGCTCCTATCCTTCCTGCTGAACTCAATCCTCTTTATTTTGGGCATGCTCAGAACAGACCTTGGAAACAAAAATCCAAGCTTAGGTTTATTGGCACATTAACAGATTTACACCAAGGTCAGCAAAACTGGAAGGTTTACTATTTAGCAAAGTAACTTTCTTGTAAAAAACTTGGATGCCAGGCAACTAGGTGCCTAGATGAGATGGTAGAAAGGGGCAAGCGGATTCAGCCCATACTCTTTGACACAGATACTTAAATTCTGCCTTCATTTTATCTGTCTTTGTTCCTCTTATTAAATTAACGTTACAGTTTTTCGCCTGATTGCACTACTTCAAACTCCTGAGATGAAGAACAAGTCACTTACTGAACAAAGGCCACGTAAATAGGAACAGTGATACATAGGCTGTGTAGCCTGAGTCTCAGACTGACATTCTTTGTGGTGTTTGTCAAAAGCACAGGTTTCCTAGCTGAAAGCATGATTTGAGAGGTTAGATGTAGCAAAAACACTTGACCCATGAATGTATTCTGCTTTTTGGCAGAAAAAGATAAATAGTCATTTTCCAATTAGCTCAAAGTAGGAATACAAAGACAGCATATTTGAGAAACAGTAACAACAGGTCATAAAGCCAGTAAATCTTAAACAGGAAACTGTGGAAGAAAGTAGCAGTTCATGGAAGAGAGGTAGAAAGAGAGAGAAACACCATGCCACAGACTGGTGAGAAATTACCATAACATTGAGTGTGGGAAAAGCTAATGAGACCGGCTTGGTTGTTAGTTTTCCTTTGACTCAAATGAGAGCTATGTACAGACAAAGGAGGCACAATCGAGCTGATTTAAAACGTCTTAAGAACCTTTATGATGAAATATAAGGTAGGTAAGATGGAATAGGTCTGCCCGCGCTCAGATTCTGGAAGAGCAGTTCCCCGAGTCTGGGGCCGACATTTTCTGCTCTGTGTCTTGCCCCAGGGATGTGACATAGGGCATTGAGAAAGGAGGCATGAGCACTAAGGGAGAGTCTTTCTCAGGTAAAAATCTCTGGCTCATGTTTGAGCAATCATCTGCTCATGGAATCCCAAATTATATCTGGCAGCAGATGTTCACAGAAATCTCCTGCAAAAAAGTTTTTGTCCAAAGCTTACTGAGGCCAGTGAAAGCTTTTCTGAACTTAACTTCTTGCCTAAAAACATCCAGTCCCTACCTTAACTCATGCCAGTCTTGTCACCAGTAGCAGCCATATATAGTTCTCTGTGTATTTTCCTACATTTTCTGCAATGCATGGATAATTTTTACCACCTTTATTTACAAACCCATCACCTTGTCCTCATTCAAATGCTTTCTAAAGCACCGTTTCTCTTTAAACACACAGAAGTGAATTTAAGAGAAAAGAAAACCCTCAAACCCAACGTTGCTAACCTTAGCATTTTCTAGTGGGTCCAATCCACTGTGTATCTGAGTCAGAGTAGAGGCATGGAACACCCTTATTTGTGTATTGTATTAGGTAAGGATACTGTCAATATTAAATAACTGTCAGACAATAATGTTAAGAGATCACTTTTACACCTGTCCATCTTCTATATTGCATAATGTTGACAGCCTCCTTTCTCTTCAAAAAACAATGGTCTGTAGTTTGTACAAGTTTTTTTCCCCGTTACAAAATGGTTATCCACTTTTTGCTTCTTGCTGAGCCTAGTATGGTTTCTTTAATTCAAATCAAATGTGCACGCTGCATTTTTCAACACAATTAAAGACTAGCTCCTGATAGAAAAATAGCATTAGAATGAATTAATTGTTGGTACTAGTTCGATACCAGATACAAAGGATCTGTTTTTAATTAAGTGTCCCTCTGGTGAAAACGCTGTTTTATAAAAATGACAACTCAGCATGCATATGAATACTGCATTATATCTTCTATGTCATGTTTGCATAGTTTACTGTTTTATGAAATGTATTGCTGTGCTCTGCCCTACTGGAATTGAATTAAATTATGAAACTCAAGCTGGCACAGAAATAATGGACTGAGGATGTATACAGCATTAGATTCTTCCCACTCCTCCTAATAACAAATAAACTGAAATGTCATCTGGTTCCATTTTTTGGAGGAAGTGGAGCGGTATAGAAAAGTCAGGAGGGGTGCTTTCATACTTTTTAATACTTGCATTGCAAGATGATGTAAAATTCTGAAAGAACTTTTGCCTGGCTGGAGGAACACTCAGAGGAAAGCGCTTCAAATGTAACAAACAAAATCTCTTTTGTTATGATTTTATTTTTAGAAAAAATTATACTGTGGAACTGTCAGTGCATCTGTGACAGTATAATTCAGGACAGAAAATATAGAAAATACATCTCTCCTTCAAAATTGATACTGAGCTCTTAAGATCAGTAAAGCTCCATGAGACTTTTCACAGCTGCAAGGCTTTAAGTTATGGTGTCCCAGCTATTTTGAATGAGGAGGGTTTTCTGCTTATCTGCTGTCCTCCCTCATCTCTCCTAGCCAGCATGTTACGCTTTTCCTGTCATCAGCCTCTGCACGTGAAATGATTCTTGAACTTCTCAACCTAGTTTTGGATTCTTCCTCTGATTTAGGCAAGGGAAGAAGAACTAATTGAAAACTCATTGTTTAATGTGTGACTATGTGATATTTAACAGCCATTTCTGCAGTATTTAATAGTGAGTGAAGTGTTCCACTTATCTGATTGGGCTTTTGGAACCTCAGTGTTTTGAAGTGTCTGGGAAATACTGAAATAAAGGTGCTTAATATGCATGAATATTTTTCTACTTCATCCTGGAAAAAGCAGTTATAAGTTTCTTGGAAGCATTTAGGCTATATTTTAAGTGATGTAAAAGATAAGCAAGGTTGCATGTCAGATTTAAATTGCTTAGAAAAGCTGTATGACTTGTCAGAAATATTTATGCTGCTTCTAAATAAAGCATTTCTTTTAATCATTGATCATTTTGTGGTTGACTAAAATGAATTTAACTTACCAATCATCTGTGTAGGAAATTTGTTAAAACAGGTGTAAGATAAAGCTGTCGTGGAGATCTTTTCCTTGCTTTTTCTCAATTAAACACAGCATGTTTGATCAAATTGATTCCTTTTTTCTTTGGGGGAAAAAAACCCCACAACAACTGTGAAAGAATCACTGGGAGAAAAAATGTCCTTAACATTCCCTTAGAAGGTTATCCCATATTTCCATCATCAGAATGAACATCTACAGAACTTGGCGAGCAACCCATGGATTGTTCCACAGCCATCCCAGGAAAAGTTGGCCATCTTCTGTTTCAGGTGAAAATCTGTGCCTCTGGTCCATACTCCACCCCAGAAACACCTGGTAGGATGCCTGTTAAAAAGAGACAGTATCTAAAATGTACTACCTGACATAGAAAAGTAAACATATGGTCCCTATATACTTGTAGCATTCACAGTCTAATCTCACACACTGAGAGCACGCATGTAGAAGGGGGAAAGCAAAAAAGGATAAAGGAAGGCAACAGTAATAAGATTCGAGATCCTTAGTCGCTGTTTTTTTTCTTAAAGTTGCAGAAGGAGCAGAAGGCAAAGGGAGGTTTGAGTGGCCAAGTACCAATAGCTAGGGTTATTGAAGTGAAACTGGAGTTTAAAGCTTACAGCAGAAGAAGATGAGATGGTTATAACAGATGGAACTTACGCTGCCAGACTATAACTACCTTGAAGTTCAGCATCCAGTCTAAACTAGTTGTCCAGTCTCCATCTGTGGAGGTTGCTAGGAGGCCTTGCATGACCCTATCTGAGGCTGATGTATAAAGTGCACAGTATAAGTAACAACTATAGCAGCAGTTTATGTGCTACCATATTAGCCCATTATATCCTATGATAATTTGTGTAATAACATTGAAGAATCTCTTCAGAAGCATTTGGAGTTTGATACAGAGCATTTATGCATGACTAGAAGTTTGGGCAAGAAACAAAAGACCAGTCCATACAATAAAAATATCATAGAGGTTTTGATTCTAATGTGTGACACAACATAGGTGAGTGATACATAATATGCACAGATCAGCCTTCCACTTGGATAAATAATATAAAATTGATTTGTTAACAGATTAAATGACCAAACAGCAAGTAAAGCACCTGATAGGAGCAATAAGCTGAATCATTGGTTACTTAGGTATTTTTCCTCTTGGAGGAAAGGTTCTATCTTTATCTAAATATAAGCAATAAAATCTTTGTCAGCTGATCAGTTTTCACTCAAGGAACAATGCCAAATCACCTTCACATTTAATTCAAATGGACAATCATTTGCAAGTAGCCACACCAAAGCTGAGGACAACCTAATTTAGACTGCTCATAAAATATATGTACTGTTCTTTCATGTTCTTTCATGAAGTCACAGTCTGACTTCCTAATTATTTTTGGCTCTTTTATTATTGCAAATATCTATAAATAGCCTTGATAATAGAACTATAAAATGAACAAAACAGGCTCAGACAACTGTACTTTGAAGGTTATCTGTAGCGTGTTCAGATTCTGCATCTTTTCTTTGTAGAGAGTCTACTGCTTTTAGGATGTTATTTATTCCTGGGTTGCGTTCTTCATTTTGTAACTTTTTTAATATGAATAGCAGGTTGGCTCCTGAAAAAAGTGTTGCTAAACCATAAGTGAAGAAGGATTTTTTTAAGTTTTAAATCCTGCTTGGTCACAAAGAGAGACAATAGTTGTTGTTAATGTTAAATGTTATTCAGAGAAGCAGGTCAACGTTTCCTTACATATGGAAAAGGGTAATCAATGAGAAAGGAAATTAATCACTGAAAATCAAGGAGGTATTAATGACTTAGAATGACTGGAGCAAAACTAAAAGGGTAAAAACTTTCAGGGTCACCATAGCAGCCTGGGTATTGTCTCATGCTGCTATAGTAGCTGATTTTCTGGCTTACTTGTAAGTCAAGCAATTTTACAGATTGGGAGAAGATTCATCTTCCCTCATTTAGGTGTTAAAAATTAGTTGTTTAAATTCAGGTTAGTCTCCCTAGGGACCATGTATAGTCAATGAGAGAAACAAGCAATTAATTTCATCTTAACAAGCCATTAATTTCATCTTAAACTGGTTGTATTAAGATTGGCAACATGAGTTGTTTTCTGAAGTTATGTGATTTCTCCTATTGACCATAAAGGAGACCAGGGTGACTTGGACTACTAAAATGAGGAATCTTAGATTACAGAAGATGAATCCCAATCTGGGTGTATTGCTACAAATCAATTGGTATTTGAGTCTGTCAGCTTTATTTCCCTGTTTTGGTGGGAGGGAAAAAAGAGCCTTGCAACTAAATTAAAAAATAATATTGTATTATTTTTATATTGCATGTTTTGAATTTTTAAATATAACTTCAGAAGCAGAATATTTTTAAGACATTCCTTACATTCTGATAACTGACAAAAGATGGTAGAGATAAGAAATACAATAAATATTTCAAAACTAGATTGAAGCTTGTTATTAGTCTTTGAATAATAACAATTATTGTTGTTCTCTGAATGATAGAATTAAACACAGTCTGTTCAGATAAAGCCTGCTTAACAGTGCCACCAGAGAGAAAGGTACAAAATACCCATGGCTGCTAGATAAATAATAAATCCTCTTCTGGGAAGTCTCATATCGACCCAATGATTAGTGATTGTTTTAAAATCTGAAAGATATGTTTGTATGTCCCAGTTACAATTGTTGATAGTATTAATTAGTGTGGTGCTGGATATACTTGTTATCCTGTAATATTTGATTCCTCTTTAAAAGATTCTTCTTGAGCATACCCATGACAGTATTCTGTCCTTTAATTACTGGTTGCATGAAACTTCTTTTTGATAATCAGGTATAAAGCCACAGGTTATTGATTAGCAATGCCAATACATTTCATATATTGTGTTTTCATTTTCTTTCTGTTTTTTAAAAAACATGGCTTGCAGAAAAAGCTTTCGCTTCTCTAAATGGAAGTCCAAATCAGTATACTATGTGGTATTTCCACAGATTTTAGCAATTTGATTTCTCTGTACAAAAATCCATAGCATACAAATGAGCACGAAAATTTGGAAGCATCAACACTAATTCCTTTTATATCTGTGACATTATTTAAAGACAATAATCGTTGAAGAATTTGCACAGATTTAAAGAAGCAAGATGTATTTTTAAAAAAGTGTTGGTACAGTGACAGGTTTTTCCCTATTTACTCTAGATTACAGAGGATGCAGCTGTTGCCTTCAGAGGGTGGAATGTAAGAGGTATATTTTCAAAGCATGTTCTAATAGCATGATTTATTTTAGACCCTGTTATTTGTTGTCTGCAATGCTTGGATAACTTTTTAAGGATAACTTTTGAGTTTACAGGATAGCATTTTAGGAAACAAGGTAACTTTAAAAGAAAATAAATCTCAATAGTGTCTGTATATGAAACTAGTTCAATTAAAAGAAAAACCTTGAAGAGCTGGGCTTTGACACTTCTGCTGCTGCAGGCAGTCAGATATTATGCTATTAACTCTGTGGGTGCAGAATGTGCCCTGCTGTAGTTTTTGGATATTGACGAATTATAATTATTCAGTCCTGTACAACTAACTCTGAGTTGCTTTAAGTTTTTATAAATAAATCTAGCAGTTACCTCTTTTTGTTTTTACTTTAAGAACTGTATGGTGATCATACAATTTTTTCTTATTCTGTATTTTTGCTTTTGTGGCTCATTATATAGATCATTTGAATAAAAATGAATTATATTCGAAGTCACAACAGCTTTCCAGACTCAAACGTAAGCATTTTTGTTTATTTTCTTCCTCTCATTTTATCACATTCCATTTATTTTATAATTCAAAACTAACCTGTTTTAATTATATGCATCCTGAATTTGGTGCTCTGCCACGTATGCATGGAACATCACTGTGTTCAACAAAATGACAATGGGATGACAATCAGTTCATGGTCACATCTCTCACAGCAGTGAGTGGGAGAAGGGGAAAGTGCTGGGACTTCAACAAAGCATGACAAGAAAAGAGTTTCTGTGTATGGTTTTAGTGAAATTCTAGTTCCTAGTTTCAAAAGTTTCTCTCTGCATATTTACAGGTTCCCAGAATAAATGGGAAATAGAAAGGAAACATAATCCTTCAAGAGGTAGGACAACCATCTATTCAGGGATGCTGTGGTCTTCCAGCATTGTGAAATCTCTGGACATTGATATGTGAAACCACAGAGTTCTGCTTGATGCTGACAGCATGATATGGACCTATTCACCAGTATAGCCAGAGAAAACTTTCACAGGCTGCTGATAGTTTGCAAATTCACAGAATAATTCTGCCTGGGTTGAATCATCCAGTCCTTTCCACAGCCAAAGTGTGACATATCTGTGTGTTATATTTCAGATCTTTGCTGGGAGTCAACTTTTGTAAGAAATAGTGATCAAGATAAGAAGAAGAGATTTTGGAACAGAAAGAGTAAGAGCAAGATAATTCATACAGATTTCAGTGTCCCAACAATAAGTTTATGTAAGGCCGTACTCTGAGATATGTGGGAAAGATGATGTTAAGTGAATATGCAGAAACTGTAAGTGGGAGGGAAAAAGGAACTGATATTTCATATCTTTTTTGAGTGGGTGAGGTATTAGTTTAGTTGCAACAGCGTTAGTATGAACAAACACATAGCCATTTACTTTCAGTCACATATTTATTAATTACTTATTTCCTTACACTAAGGTATCATATCTGTTTAGACACTTGCTTTTGTTGGAGTGAACTGGTCTAAACACCACTGCAAAAATACTAGCAAACATGGAACGGGATGGTCAAGTGTAGCTGATGGATACACTGAATAATAACTCATTTACTTAAAAAAGGATTCTGCTTTTTTTTTTTTTTTTGTAATATTTTGATTATACTAAAACTCTTTCTTACCTGTATATCCACCTTCTGCACCTTTCACCATCCTACTATCAGGAATTGCTGACACAGGAGAAACATTTCACAACAAGATCTGGCAAGAGGTGAATAAAGACTGCATAAACAATAGAATACAATGTCATTTTGTTTCCAACATCAACCTAGTGGGATACTTGGATTTTTCTTGTTGTTTTTGGTAATGGTAGCAGTAAGGAGTTTCACTGTAGCTTCCTGGGGCACTAGTCATAGGCAATGATGGTGTTGAGCTAGACACTGTACTGACAAAGAACAGAAACACAACTCCCACCTCAGAGCTCACGGTCTAGTTGTAAGGAAAGAGACAGCAGATGGATTGAGTCATACGGGGACAACGAGGTAGCAGTGAGACAATCTGCAGCCTAAACAATGTCAAGTTTATTGTTGCTTCCTGTATGTGTTGTGGTAAAAGGGAGTTCCTAAAGGTAATTTAAAACATGGTTACATGTGCAGGTATTTACTTCAGAATTTTTTCCAAAAATGATTTGATTTCAGCTGCCTGCTGCTTATGTTGCAATTGATGCAGAATGACACAGTGTGAATCTGTTTAATTTGAACAGACTTTATAAACATGTGGGAATTACTGGTAATAGCAAAATGAACCCTTCAAAAAACCCCAAAACTGTAATAAACACCTGAACAGATAATCATACTTTGTGGTATAAATTAAAAAAACCCAACCCAAACAAACCCAAAAAGAACGGAAAAAAGCCTGTAATTAAAAGTAAATCCTGTCACTCTGACTCATATGAGGACCCAAAAGTTTAGACTATGCATCTAAACATGAATTGCTCATATAATTGAGGAGCACAAACTTGAGGCACTATTTTATGATACTAGAGCTCATCTGCATGTGATTTGCCACACTAGTTGAGCTGTCCCTGTATTGTTCACTCAAGTTTCTTATTTTCTTCTCTGGAATTCTTTCAGAGAGTGAAGTAAACAAGAGTAAAATGCCTTTGAAAAAAAGCAATGAAGTTATTCTCATAGCAAAAGACATTGGGTAGGTAATTACAATCAGTTATTGCTGATTTTGGCTAATTTTATGGTTGACTGACATTGTTTTTGCATCTGTCTCATCATAAAGTAATCTTTGAATACTTGTGCAGATATATTGATTTCTTTCCTGGAAACTGACCCAGGAGGTTACAGTAAGAGGACATTGTTTTTAATAATGAAGGAATAAACAAAATTGTTGGCTTGGAAGCATCAGTGAAAAGCAACGACTCTTTTCAAAAGGAATATGTCTTATTAAAAAAAGCAAAAGGTTTCCTACTCAAAAGACTAAAATATACTGTTTTCTTTATTAATTTGCTGAAACTAAGCCTATTGGATTTACTTCAGGTCATTTGTATCATGGGATTACCATTAAGCTACAGACATTATGCCAACATCGAAACTATTTATTCAGACCAGTGCGAGTTGGTGTAGTCTCTTTGACTGATAAAATATCGCTTTGTTGAAGTAACCCTATTTCACTCATGTCTATATAAGTGCAATTGCCTGTACATTGCCGCATGCTCAACCCAGCTAATGCATATTCTACTAAATGAGGAAAGCTGTGTGTCATTGGATGGTTATTTCCCTCTCTGCAGCCTCACAACCCCAACGAGGTGCCAGGGAGCGCATCCCTGCTCCCTTTCTCAGCACAACACCCTGCTCTGGTGTCTCCTCCTATTCCTTGGGAGGAGAGCTGCCTATCTGATTTTGGAGCTCTGGCAAAAAGCCTGAGCTCATTGATTACAGATCACTGTTAATAAAGAGCATTTGTAATGCAGCAGTGGTGATACAATCTCCACACGCCAGTTCATGATGGCCCTTCAGTCTCCACAATTAAGTCGTCCAGCAGGCATGCCCCCTGTTGCAGCTGCTCTGTCAATCTCATTTTGTAGTACAAATGATCTTAGACCCAGTGTTTGACATGGGGTTTTAACACCAAAGAAGGCAATTCTGCAACTTCAAATGAGCCTAATTGGTTGTGCGCTCAGGCGTTCACTCAAGCTGCTTCAGTCCATCAGAGAGAGATTTCCAACTAATTGAACAGCTCAGAAGAAAAAGAACCACGGAAATCACAATGCACTGGGCCGTTTGAGAGGGTTTTTCATGATAAAAGCCTTCAAAATAAGATTTTTTTTTTGTTCAATCAGCCACCTGTCAATCTAGAAAGTGGTTTCATTGGTACAGAAGCTCTTAATGAGGTATGGCCTAAAAATCGGTGTTTGTTAATAACAAAGTCTACAGGTAAATGTAATTTTTTTATATTAAAAGATTTTTATTTTGGATTGTCAAAGTATTTTCTTTAGACCGGCAAGCTTTTCTTATGGTGCATAACAGTTATGTGGTAATGGACAGACTCTGCAAATACAGGACATTCCTTACCCGAGGAATGCCATTTGAGACAATCTTACTGCTAAAGTGTGTAAAGTTATTCATGTGTACAAGTGTTGGAACTGGGCTACTGTAAAGTTATTCATGTGTACAAGTGTTGGGACTGGGCTGGGTGAGATTCTGCTCACGTAAATATTTGCCTTTTTTTTTTGCACAGCTGAATTTAAATTTGCATGTTTGTTCTAGGAAATTATGAATCTGGTTTCTCTTCTGAATTGCACCTTTCTTACCTCTTGTTTTCACTCTACTGATTTAAATAACTTTCCTTCAAAGGTCAATTCAGAGACTTTTGCCCTAGTGTTTACATACTGTGTGTCTAATAATTCCATATCTATTCCATGAGTGATTCGAACATATAATTTATGCAATATTTGTATTCGACATTCAAGGTAGTAGTTCACATCTGAACTGATGACAACTCAGTAGCTACTTTTTTTTAGAAAAAGGAAGATAGAACACACTAAATAATATATATTTCCTTCCTGTTTAAAATAGGAAAAACCTGAAGACTTCTGCTTCAGTAAATATGAGTACAGAACTTCATTTATTGACATGAAGGTGTGTTCTGGGGAGGAGCTGATTAACCCAGTCTAATAAAGCACTTCAGCAGCTGTTTAATTGTAAGTAGTCCTCTGATTCCAAATGCCAAGTTGCCTTTGCCACTATTTGGACTGTGGTGGCATGGAGGGACTGAACCCATCTTTAAATCCCTGCTGAATGGTATGTACACTTTAGACAGGGACAATGCTTACCCCAATGAGTTTACAAATCTTGGGGGGGGGGGGGGAGTGGGGGGGGGGGGATGTGTGTCTATATATGGATATATACATCTATATATATCGATATAAAATATAAAGTAATTGTTCCATCTTGTGCAAAATTCCAGAGGCTCTGAGGCTTCTGCCTGTACTTGATTATTTTTCAGCAATATTTACACAATTAGACTCTAAAATAATGATATATCCCAATAAAATAAGACCTCAGTTGACCACAGGGAATGCAAAACTCCATGAAGTCAATGAGAGGTAATTAACAACCGGGTAATTATAGCAGCCTTTATATATTGTTGTCATCTTTAAAGCCCAGTGGCAATGAAACTAAGCCCAAAGCAGTAAACATTTTGGTTGAAGTGTCATAAACTCATATATCCTAACATTTTACAGGCATCCATAGAAGTTAACAGCAACACTCTCATTTGACTTCAGTGAGAATAGAATCAAACACTCCAGTTTCATGATCAAAGACTAAATTCTTCCAGCTGAAATGAACAGTGAAGAATAATATCTGCATATTCAGAATGTACTTTTCACAATCACTTGAGGTGTTTTATTGCTCTGGTGTTGAATCATGACTCAGAATTTTAAAATTCCGGCATATGTAAGAGGATATAAACATAACATGGTTACTTAAGTAAAATATCCTTTTATTTCAGGAATATTTACTAAATTAAATTAAAACATCATGATGCTTATCTCTCTGAGGATATATTTCAGTGTGAACTATACCCCAAGAATATTTTTGTGTAAAATCTGAAGGATTGTACCATACATATGATATCGAATGCACTTGTAATCCTATAGTAAAGACAGTAATTGTTAAGTGCCTTCTAGGTCCCCTAACAGTGGGGTGGAGCTGCAGCTACAGGGATCCCTGTTGCTGAACTCAGCAGACAAGCTGCCCATGTGATTCCAGATGTTTCTGGGCTTTTGGGGCAGGGGACCTCCCAGGATCAGAATGCCAGCATGTCTGAGGTAGAGAAGCCACCCTTTGACACTGGAAATGCAGTAGTCCTAACCCTATAGCTGTGCAAGAAATTGAGTTGGATCCTCAGGGGCAGATGGGCTAAACAGATCCATGTTGTCAACTTCCTTAGCCAATTGCATCTGCCAAAAATCTCATGTTTAATTTGCACGCACACACATGCACACAGAGTATATTTCTAAACCAAGAGGAAAAAAAAAGACAAAAAAAAAAGAAGCTGAAAACCTTATGCAGAAAAACAGCTGCACTCATTTGTGCTATGAACCAGCTGAGTCAGCCCTTAAATCGAGCCCTAATTAATTTGTGCACACGGTGTAACCAACAAAGAATGGCAACAGACAGAAGAACGGACTGTGTTGAGGGGGATTAGTCTAGCAGAAAGGGTGCCTGAGAGAGAGAGCCTGATGACAGCTAATTGCTGCCAGGAGGACTAAAATAATGGGCAGCCTGCAAGAGAAAGAGCAAAGAAAGGGCTGGTGGAAGTAGTCATCAGGAGTTTGCGGTGATGTTCATTGCCTGCACTGTTTACTCTGGTGTTCAGCCTTAATGCCCATTTGGAATTGGCACAGCGAGGAGCCTTGTTAAAATAATAACATCTGAGTGTGTAATGTATCGATGGAGTCAGAACTCCATGCAAACGTCCCCTTCACAGGGGATGTTCAGTCTGACTGGCATGTAGGGTTCAGGCACTGAGCCTTGGAAAGAGCTGAATAGCCTGATGTTTTTGCACAGCAGCTCCTGCAGACACTTAACATCTGTGCTTAATACAGCTTCCTCTAATGGCAACTGTTTAAGTGGGTGATGTCTGAAGAGATTTTTGCCCTTTAAGATTTGTTCATTCTGTTAACATCCTATTTTTCATCTAGGAAACATGGCACGGTGTTACTAAACCACTAGTAACCTAAACATTACTCTGCATTATTTTGAACCTGCCTTGCTAGAAGCAGAAATAAGTTAAACATACTTCTGTGGTTCCATTTCTTAAAATCCAAACAATGAATGTTTAATATTTGATAAATGTACAACATATTAGACTACCCTTGTGGTTTGTCATGTGTGAATGTGTTAATATTTAATAAGGAAAAAAAAGTGCAGCACTACTACTGGTCTTGAAGTCGGTGTAAATTGTCAGCAATAAGTACCACTGAAATTCAAGCCCCAGGTGTTGTAAGGTAAGCACTGAAAACTGATGGTCTGCAAAATCCTAACTCTCTGCTCTCATAAATGTTTTCAGTATTTTGCTTTACAGCAAAATATTCAGTATTTTGCATTACAGCAAGACTGGCTTAAACTTGTTAGCTGAGAATTGTTGAACAGTGCTTGCTGGAGGAATGAGTAGCAATTCCGAAACAAACCAAAATATTTTCTGTGATTAGAAAGTCATCCCAATTAGAAAAAGACGTGGGAATGTTGTGCATAATGTATATGCAGACAAGTTATAGAAACGTGTTCATGTGTATATAGGTATATGAATGTTTCATCAACAATAAACAGCATCAGTGACTGGTAATAGACAAGGAAAGCTATCAGATATTTAAGAATTAATACTTACAAAATAAGAGAAAAAAAAGAAAATCCTACTCTTCATATAGTTCCAGTAAGAGATAAGGGTAGAACAGCTATCAAATACAGTGCAAAAGCTACCATCAACTCGCAAGAATGTTAAACCAAATCTAGTATAATAAGACAATTTGAATCAACATGACTGGAAAACCTACATCCACCATACATCAAAGTTAGCTCATTAATTTCTCGGTCACTATTCTTGCTTTGTAAGAAACACAGATACACTGTCCTGATGTGAAAAAAAGAGAAACAGTGTATTTTGAGTATTCAAGCTGGCTAGTCTTCTGATCAAAGCCATGGAAAAGCTCATATCATGCATAGTCAAATAACAAATTAAAACACGTTTACATAATCAATGCCAGCTGACAAAGTTAACTGTATTGACATCATATACAATGTAAGAGCTCAGTACCACATTACGTTCTGGTTAAAAATAGTTTAATAAAAAATATCATGGAGCCCATATGAAAGAAATTAAACTGGTCTGCAAACACTAATTTTAAATGGAAAATCTGCATCCAAAAAGGGACAAAAAGTCTAGTTAGGTCCTGCAAGGCCCTGCTCATGAATGATATATACCCCTTTTCTGTTGTGATGTAGAAGAAAGTACAAAATCATTGCTTAGAAAATGACGATGATGATAAAAAGAAATTGAATGACAATAAAACCATGAGGAAAAGATTGCCTGACAATGAACTTCCTTTGCATGGAGTGTGGAACAAACTCAGATCTCAGAATTTGCCTTCATGAATTTATACTATGAACTATGAACTTATACATTCTGCATTAAAGAAAAAAAATAAAAAATATTTATTTGACTATATTTATTTTAATTTAACATATCATTTTAATATTAGTTGCTTTTTTAACTCAAAAAACCCCCCTTCCAATCAGAAAAGCAAGTATCTTGCTCTCAAACTGTAAATCTCAGCATTGCCTCTAACATCTTTCTTCTAGAATGTAACTCCCGGAAAACCTTTATGATTCTGATAGAAGTGCATATTCAGGTGGAATATTAGTCCATCAATTTTTCTCCAATTAGTCCTGCTAATGTAAGACTACAAAGTAGGTCATGAATACCAGATGAGCGGTGTTGATCTGGAATTAAGTGACATGGAAAAGAATCCAGAGCCACAGTAATGAATCAGCTAGGTATGAATGAGGAATATCAGCTCGGGGTTAGAAGAGAGCACAACAGGCAGCATTGTTTAAAGTTGTATAATCCACTGTACAAAAAGCAAACTGAAAACTACAGAAATTTTAGAAAAGTTACCAGAATTATTGGAAGTCTGAATAATGACTACAACTTTACCTGGAGACCAGACATGGCCAGGACTAATCCCTGGCTCCAACAGCAAGTAGCACAGGACAGTTATGTCCATAAAGTTAACCTCATCTACACCCCCCTGCCCACAAATCCCTGTTAAGCCTATTGGGAGCAGACCACATCTTGTGTCCTCCTGAATGTGCCAGGCAGTGCTTGGACCTATGGGGCACTGACTAAAGCTGTGCCAAGGAGCACAATAACAATTAAACGATATGGAAAAGTCTGGCCCTGGGTAAGTTTATTGGGACAGAGGTAGCCATTGTAGTCACATAAAATTAGCCTCCCTTCTCCTTTATTTTTTTCCCTGTTCACTATCGATTGTCCTATACTTAGAACCCACTTGTTCTCATGGCTGACTAACACCACCACCAAAATGGTTAAGGATGGTGTTCTGCTCTGTTTGTCATTAATTTGGTGCATGGCTTTGGGCTACTGAATTAAGCTGTTTCGCCAGATTCTCCCTACTTGATCTGGACGTGAGGTGTGCTGGCTCTCTCCAGAATGATCTTATTCCTCTAGTGGCTACACTGCGCAAACCTGGGTGAGGTTCCTCGCTAAAGGATGTGAACTGAGTAGGATGGATCCAGACCTTTGCGCCTTAGGTTGTTTATCCGTAAAAAAGACACGGAGTTATGTTCCTGAGGTGATGAGAAAAAATAATTACTGTTTTCCAGTCTCAGAGAATTTTCCATGAACTAATCTAGTACAGCTGCTGAATGTTTCTTCTTTGCTAGATAGTGATAGTGTGCTTTGTGGTTTTGCAACAGACCAATTTTGTATTAGTAGATTTCAGTCAATTATTCAAATTATCTTCTGATGAAATTAATATACTTAATAAAGCGTAGACAGCTTTAACACCAAGCAAAGGTACTTAAACCACATACAGATAATTTCCTTTTACAGAAATCCTGTCAAATCCACTCACTTCCCAAGGAATTTCTGTCTTGGCAAGTGATCTTCATCACCAGCCACAGCAGTATGCTCTGCCCCAATCACTAAGCGCTAAGCTCTTTCTACCTGAGAGACCCCTAATCCAAAGGTTAGACACACCAATAACAGCCTCAGATGTTTTCTTCTGCAAAGAAACAAATTGGTTTTATGTCTGTCCTTCGGCTGCCTTGGCTCAGCTTGGGTCCCCCAGGGTATATTGAGCTAGTGAGCTTGGGCAGTGAACTTCCTTCCTGCTGCCAGATTGAGGCAGCATCCAAGAGTTTGCACAGCTCCGACTGCAAGATGGCCTTTTTTACGTGGATGTAATGGATGAGGACTCAGGGGCAAATGGTTGACCATTTCATAACACAGACCCTATGATACGCAAAGCTTTCATGGAATGAGGACTTATGCTTGATTTCAACTCTGCACTCTCTGTCTGTTCTAATATCCTTTCAAATCGTGTGACAGGGTTGAGAGACACGGCAAGAGGAAAGTGCGTTAAGAGGTTTACAATAGTTCTCTTTTTTTCCAGGAGCAGCGTTAACAAGAAAAGACCATGTTCCTGGCACAGTCCCATAGTAGACATTAATCTCAGCCCTCTGGGATGATAAGGGAATGAGACCCTTGAAGAGTCAGTGTCTTTTATAATAATCCAGCTAAAATGACCAAACTGTCCAAATCATGGACCGGTCCAAGCCAGAAGTGTCCTAGTTAAATTGTTATTTCTTGTTTTTCGCTTTCTCTATTAAAAAAAAGTTTTTGAATGCTCCCATTCAGTTTAATCATCCTTGCATGTTTTTCTATACTGCTTGTGCAAACATTTATGAAACACTTGGTATTCTCTTTTCTAAGGTGACCTAGTGGCAAGAGCTTATCAACATTTCTCAAGAGACTTTGGAGTTAAAAGCACCAAGGCTTTCAGTGGCAATGCAAGCAATCATTTCTATACGTTGGCATTTTTTTCTCCATAGACCTGGAAAGCAATGTGATAATGAAAGGTTTATTTGTGATGGCTAGATGAACAAGCTGCAGTTGAATAGAGGGCAAATGTTGTGTGGTTTCGCTATGTTCCTCAAGGTGTTTTTCTTTGTCTGAAGGCACTAACGCTTGTGTTGTTTTTGGTTACTTGGCACTGTTCTTGTCTTGATATATCAGATTTTCTCATTCTCTTGGCTTTTGTCTATTTAATACATCTATTTTGGTGATTAATGCTGTGGACTCTTCTATCAAAAAATCCTCCAGCCAGGCAGCAGTTGGAATGAAAAGCTCAGGGCTCTGCCATTCAGCCCTGATCGCAGGACTACGAAAGGAAATAAGAGGATTTGCAGGTTCTGGTCTGTAGCTCTTTTTCTGTATATATTTATCATATTCACGTCTAAAAGGAAAAAATCATGTTGTCTTGTTGCTGAAAGGGTACACAACAGAAATCAATTTAGAGGAAAATGTGGTTATGGAAAAATCGACAAAAATACATTCACAGAATACAGCCCATGGCTTCTGTATAAGCTCAGAATTATATATGATCACCTGTCATATACATCCTTCTTTTTAGAATTATAAGATCTCTAAGCCTCTTTAATCCCACTTGTTTTAAAATCTCAGATTGGCTATTTACTTAATTATCCGAAATGGAAGAAGAGTCTCAGGCTTCATTCATTAAGTGCAAATATTCAAGTCAACATAAACTGTGTGACATGCTGTGTGACAAGCCAACCCGTTATGCAGGTGATCATCAATGCCTGGATACTTCAGGCAGGTAACTGTATTTGCAAGTACTTTCTGGCACATATAAAAGCTAGTTTAAATATTAAAGTGTTATTTTTCCTCTAAGCAAAGAAAGTACATCATGCAAGAGATATTAATAATTACTTGTTAGTATTTATGGAGGGCTAATATATTGTTATGAAGCCAAACACTATTTTTACATATTCAAATAACTCAATGTTATTTCCTTTTTAAATTGATATTGAAAGGGTTTTGGTTTGATGCTGATTTTGATTATTATGTGCTATAATACATGATGGAACTTATATAAAAATGCTATGTGAATAGATGATATCGTTACTAAGAATCTCATCAATTGTTGATATGACTGAAAGATAAAACCAACAAATGAATTTAAGTTGTTGGACAGATACGAGATCCTTGGGTTTTTATGCTTTCATTGTTTTAGTTTTGTTTTTATCATATTTCTTTTGCTTGCATGGCCTGTTAACTATGTAGTTTCTATAGCAACATCCATTGACCGTTAAAATAATGAAAGCCACAGCAACTCTCCTGCAGTGAAATCCCTCATGCTGACAAGCACAACTCTGATTTTCTTTGTCCAGTGTTGCCCGTTACTTACATGACTGACTCATTTGTCAACATACTCGAGACATTTGCTAATTACTTCTGAATTTGACTAACGTAGACAAGACATCTAACATTTAGTGTACCTGCAGACTAACATTCTAACAAAGAGTTAAAATAGGAATCCTTTTTGTGTGCCAGAAATATAATTTCTTAACTGTGGAAGGATTTCAAGTATGTATTTGCGATATTTAGAAGAAAGAACTGGTTGAATTTTGAAAAACAAAACCAATCAAACAAATATTAGTTTCTTTAACTTAATTCTGAAGTTTTTTTAAGGCTATCTCTCTGAACTGCTGTATTTTATGGCTCTTAAATTTGATTCCAAATCAGCAGCAAACAGGATCAATGCCTGGATGCTGGACCTGAGGGAAGGATGTAGGAGGAGCAGGAAGTGGTTCTGGTCATTCAGTAGGTGGCACTTAAGTTTTGTATCTCACTGAATCAATGGTTCATCATGAAGTTAGTGGGCCCTTTACTGTTGGAGGTGCCATCTTCCAGCTGAAATAAAGAACTAACCACTGATGCTAACTAAAGAGCCTGTAGCACTTTCTATGTTAATCTAATGATGCCGACCATTGTGCCATGCAAGTAATTATATTTTTCCAAATTAAATTCTCCATATGGTTATACTCTATAAATCAGGAGTGACCTGTTCATGGCTTTTAGTCAGATGTAGCTCTTCCTCCCTTGAAGTGAAGCTTCCAGACTGCGTGCTACCTGTAAAAGGGAGGACAGAGGTTACATACTCTGGACTCCTGGTTATGTGGGTAAGCAAGCTCGTGGAGGCTTCTGCCTTGCCCTGCTCTGGCTCACCCCGACCCCCTCTAGGGAGAGAAACAGTGAAATCTTTGGAGAGCAACTGTGGTCTTTTGCTTATGGACCACTTTCCAAAACTTTTCTTTTCCCTAGCTCTCCAATCTGTGTGGCTGCTGGCAGTATGAGTGCATTGGTATGAGACTAAGAGGAGTGATAATGATGGCTGTTTCTGATACAGAGTGATGATACCCTGCTTAGCTTCTTCTCTTAGAGTGGTATGCTTTCTTGCTGTGAACTATTAATTACTATATGCACTCTGAAGCTGGATGTAGCACTTACCTACTTTTGTAAGATTTAATGCTGATGAACTGATTTCAAATGCTGGTGGAATTGTTAAGTTGAGCATTAATCAAAATCAAATCATGAGTCCTGGTAAATTGTAAAGGCACTTGACATTTTTCAGTGACTTTTTTCCCTTTTAAAAAGATTGGTTTGAAACCAGTCCAGACACCACAAAAGTTATTTATTTATTGTGTCCTTTTGGATTTGCCTCAACAATGCAAAATATGACTTTTGGGATTTTTATTTGATTGCTGGCATGATTTATCCCTTTTTAAAGTAGCAAAGTAAAGGAAAATGTAGGGACAGGAGTAAAACCTAAAAGAGTCAAAATACATTAACAATTTAAATATTCATATAACGTTTTGACTGAATACAGTTTCTGATTGCATTTTGCAGAACAGCAATGCAAAAAGCAATGCAGGTGAGCAATACTGTCAGCCTGGTCAGCACAAAGCAGCATTGCTGAGAAGGACAAGTAGAGAGAACATAACTGAGAGGTTACTCCACTGGAGGAGATTAAGTTCTGCAGAAGGTTAATTGCTGTTCTCTGTAAGGTTACTCTAATTGATAAAGTTGGGGTTTTTTTTCCTGGTCATATGACTTGCCTCTGTTTATAGAAAGGATAAAATACGAGCAGCAAAACAAACGTGGTGATATGTGAAAAGGTAATATTTCATTTGGTCATAGCTGGTTTAATAATTAACTTTGGTTCATCTTCCAGCTGGGTTCATGAAACACGTTGTTTGACTCGGCTTTTTTTTAATATGGAAGAGCTTTCACTGCAACTGGCCAGCTCCAAACTTTATAGGTCTTCAGCTCAGCAGTGGGCATAACTGATAAGGAACTGAGTCATATAGGGAAAAACACAGAAATTTCTCTAATGAGGCAGCTCCTGCCTTGCATGGGACATCACAGGGCTTAGAGGAACTCAGCAGGAATGGAGAGAGCTTGTGAGTCTGGGAATAGCTGACACTAATCTTTATTCCTGAGGTCAGCAGGCACTGGCAGCCACTGCCTTGGACGTGTTGTAGCCAGTGGTCTCCTGCAAGGTCTCCTAGCTCCCATGAAGTTTGGGATCATATTCTTGCACTACCCCCTAGCACTAAGCACTGGGTGCAGACAGGTTTGAATCAGCCTGTTGTGATACCTGTGGGCTAAATCAGCCTAAACCCCCAAAGTGCCTCAGGGATGTCGAAATGCTTATTGGGTTTCAAAAGGAAAATTCTGACCAGCTCCAAATTTTAAAGGGAAAACACAGGTACTTTAGGCATGTGGTGTATTAGGAAGCAGCTATTTGCTGGTTTTGATCATCTCACTTATTTAGTAATGGACTTGAATCCCTAAAGTCCATATAGGTCCTCAACTTCATGTGTTTAATCTAATAGCAGATAAATCAGAAAAGTATGCTAGAGTGCATATGAGATCAGGTTAATATAGAGATGTAAGGTTAGAAGAGGAAAGGCCAAAATCTGCTGTCATGCATTTGGTTGAAAGTAAATAACTTTATCTGCTGCTTTGGAGGTGCTCTGAATCGGTGTGTCCAAACCCACCGTTTCACTCCATATCTTCAAGGTGAAACATCTTAGATTTTTCCTGCTTGAATATCTCAAACTTTTCTTTTAGCTTTAACAAATGTAAAGATATTTCTCTTTCTACATAGGCCAGCAAAAGGTGTATGCACTACCTCTGTTATTGGATAATACAGCTGGTATCTGAAGTTCTTCATCTGGATTCATGGAAAAACCTTTTCTTTCAAATAATTTTTTGCCACGATCTCAAACAATTTCAGATAAGCCTTTCACAAGGGAAAAACAGGGTCTTCAATAAACTGCTTAGGATTGCTTTAATGCAATTGATTTTTGTGTTAGAGCTTGGTAAGCTCTTAAGAATTTAAAACCCGTCAGGCGTTTAACATACAAATGTTCAACACTCAGCTTTGCACCAGCTTTCATCTGAAATAAACCAACAGAAGTAAATAGGATTGCACAGGTATAATTCACCAAAGAGTGTGATGTAACTGGTTTGCTTTTCCTACCACATCAAATACACTCCTTAGGGTGAGTCAATCTCAAGTTTAGTGGTGAAAACTGACTAAATTTATTAGTAGCATGGATTCTTCTCAAGGTTTATGCCATAGTAGCCAAAATCAACTATGGTCTCTTCAATTTAATAATGTTGTATTTGGACAGATGATTGTTCACTTGAGTATTTTGAAATAGGAGTCAGTTACTGTACAGACTCTGTTCAATCAATTTCATGGCTTGGATACATTGTCCTTAGCTAATGGGTATCAACTTAATTGCTGCATGGAAATGTTCCTCTGCTGTACAATTCTTGCCATGGTGGTATGCTGTTTTCAGTAATCATCTCTCAGGAGTAGGTTGATGCTAATTTATACATTTATATTCATTCATAACTGTCTGACCGTTTACTAGGGCATGAAAATTGAGAATTTAATTTGATTTTTTTCAGATGAGCTTGTCAAATCTGTTTATTGCATAGTACAATTTTATGGGCATAAATGTCTAAATTTACAAATTATACACACTGATAGACCTTTAAGCCAAAAAAACCCCAGTAAATATTTTGAATAGTCAGCCTTGATGGATAGAGGCTGGTGAATCTTTTACTGGAGGAAAAAAAACACAGCATACCGTTTAGTGTAGCATTGTTACATCACAGTTACATTCATTTTTAGTTCAGTTTCCACATAAGTAAGAATCATTAGGAACTTTTGATGATAAAAAACTAAGCTGAACTTTGTCTTTAAGTTCATGTATCTCCTTTTCATAGACTAATGTAATATATTGAATATAATATTACCTACTGAACCTTTAAAGTTGTATTTTCACTAAAACAACTGTGCATTGAATCTACTGCAGTTCTGATGCATCTGAAAGCATTCATAAAGTTGCAGTATATTAAGTCGATACACCAGACTGCTTCAAAATTGTTCAAAATCCTTTCTTAGGCAATGCTTATGTTCTTCTCGACACATAAGGATGATTCTCTCTGGTTATTAGACCTGTTTATCTTACAGTGGAAAGAGCTGCCAGAGAAGACACTGAACACAGAGGCAGCCCAGGTGATTCACACAGACTGGGCGCCTAACTTCCTCATGGATGAACCTGAATGATACAAACTAGATGCTATGAAATGAACACACAAAGAAGAGTATCTCTTGGCTGTTGTATTTTTAAGGATGATTCTCTCTGGTTATTAGACCTGTTTATCTTACAGTGGAAAGAGCTGCCAGAGAAGACACTGAACACAGAGGCAGCCCAGGTGATTCACACAGACTGGGCGCCTAACTTCCTTCTTGATGGATGTGCCTGATTGATACTAGCTGGTTTGTATTGAATGCACAAAGAAGAGTATCTCTTGGCTGTTGTATTTTTGTTTTGGCTTTTGTAGTTCTGTTTTCTTCTTCCAAACAGAGTGAATGTTTTCATACCACTCCAGAGATGGGGTGGCAGGAAAAAAGTAAGAGGACAGGTCTGTTAGTAAAGCCCATAGCCTGAAAGCAGAGCCCCCACGCTCCACTCCTGGTTTTACCTCACACCGTAGCCAAGTCGCATCATTTCTCTAGCATCTCTGTTTTCCTTCCCTTTCCATAAAATGTGGGTAGCAACGCTATCCTGCAGTAAACCACAGATATGTAAGAGTGTATTAAGCTCCTTGTATGACAGTTCTCATGCAAGTGCTAAATATTCTGTTATGTAATATGGATGTTCTTGCATGTGGTTGTCTTTTGATGTTAAGGAAAGACTGAAGCAGTTTAAATACAGCACAGATTTACGGATGGGTGATATGGAGACAAATGATGAGGCACTCCATCTGCTACCCTCAGTGAAAACATTTTCCGTTTCAGGGAATTTATATTTTAATACAGATAGTTTCTACACAGTACAAGATTTTCTGCAATTCTGTAAGACAAATTGGATCCAAAAGTAAATGGCCTGTATTTCCATCCATAAAATGGATTGTTTCTAGATTACAGACAAGACAACCAGTTCAATGACACTGGTAGAAGACAAAGAGGCTCTTGAGAGATCTAAGTAGTCCATTCACCAGTGCTCTCTGGCCCATACCCAGCTATGAACTGGCTTCCCTCTTGTCAGATTTTTATGACAACCAATTAAATCAATATGACTGTCGAGACATATGGCAACAATAACGCTCTGAGTTTCTGCCCATTACCACTCCAGCAGGAAACCAAGAACACGCAGTATTTGTTATTGCTTATTGCAGGGATACACTGAAGAATATCTCCTTCTTAAATAATAGATTCACTGTGACTGTGTCAAAGGCAATCAATACCGTGGATGCTATCTGTGGAGCTGCTAAGTATCAGTGTGCAGAAGGAGTTCTCCCGCTTTTCTGCCGTCTGGAGCCATATTCAGAAAATGTTGCCGGAATCTTAATGCGCATCTGTTCTTGCCAAGACATATTTTAAAATATTAGATATTAATCTTCCTACAGAGAACCTTATGAGACAAGCCTATACTAATGTGTGTTTCTGGGGTTTCTGCTTCACGGATGACTAGACATTTGAGTGGTGCAGACTGTGGTGAGAATTCACTAAACAGAACTTCTTTCAGTGAGCACATTAGAGCTGTGATTTGTAGCCTTTATCAGCCATGAATTTATTTTGGAAAATATGCATTTTGCTCCCTGTATTTCTAGGTCCTGACAGGTTTTTCTTCAGATGATGCTGTGCTGGTAGAGCTCGACAGGGAATTTTAGTGCAAGGCTGTTTCAGTGAAAGGTTTGACTCTGGAATTTCCATTTCTGCTTGGGTCAGTGCATAAAATGGACATGGTCCAAAGTCTCTGGGTTTTCTGATTAGTCATTCTTAAGTAGGGCTAATGACCAAAGAGGTTGTTTGGGGATTCCCCCCCCCGCCACCCCCCACCTCTTTTTTTTGGCAGGAGTTGTTGTTTTGTTGCTATGTTGGGAAGAGAGAGGTCTATTTTTTACTGTAACTGTGATTTATATGATATACCGTGTATGCTCCCAAGGCGGAACAAGTGTGGACATATTTAAGAGGAAGAAAACCCATGGGACTGCACTGCATAAGATGACCATGAAGTTGAGACATGGGAAATGAAGTGATATTAGATCCACAGAGAGCTGTATGGCACTGTGGTTAAATGACTGCTGGTACCTCAGTGGGCTAGCTTCTGTATCTGTATCCTAATTTTAGAATAATAAGTAGATGTCCAAAGAAGCATAACAGCTCTCCTGTGCCAATGACTGACAGGGCCTTTTTGATGTTCCTTCTAATTCTTAAGTTGTTATTAATCTCAATCACATAGAGGCATAAATTTGTGCATTAGTGTGTGATTACAACCTCCCTTGTGTATGTAATCACAAATGGTTTTAATTTAGAAAATACACACTTTAAAACTACTATACAGTAGATCTATATTATGGGCAAGGAACATGCAGACTTATAATTTTGAAATTAATTTTTCAGATAGCTTTTTAATGCTTTACTACAATTTAAGTCTGACATCTTTCAAGTTGGAACTCAAAGTCTTCAAGAAGACTTATATGTTTATACATTTCACTTAAAGAGAAGCAACAACTTGAAATGCACTTAGCCCTTGCTATTGCAATAATCTAATGGTTCTTAGATGAATCTATGAGTAGAAATAAGGCAATGGTTTTTAAGAGTTTATAGGAAAGTTTCAGACAGCCATTCTTGTTTCCTTCTTTTTTTTTTTTTTAAATTCAAATAGCCTCCTCCCCCAGATATTAAAGTTCAGCACCAAATGAATTCTAAATTTTTGGCTTGGTTGCTCCTATTGACTTTCGTGGGAGTTCACGTGATTAGGAGTGAACAAAACCTTTTGGATAGACCCAGCCATTCATGTTTTTAATGGATGTCAGGTGTCAGCTTCCTTCAAGGCGTACTCCACCGATGAGAATAGAATTAGTTTTAGAATAAATTATTTTTCAACATGAAAAAAGATGATATCTTCTGATCCCAAATAAAAACCTGCAGATTAGGCTTTAAGCACATTTAAAAGTTGAGATAAAACTTGCAAAATCAGTTTAGGAGCTTTTGTATAATGCTGGCACCTAAACCATTGAAGTGATTTAGAGAGATTATCCCCAGCATTATGTAGCTCTAGAGGCACCTACAGCTTTCTAGATATCTTGCTGGTAGTCTTGAAATGTTGCTAGATGTCCTAAGTTCACATCTTGTACATATGCATGAATGCTTTGGCTTGAGCAACTGGGTGACCAAATTCCCCCTCAATTTCATCATGATCCAGCTGGAAAGCAGCAAAACACGCAAATACCTTAGCCCTGAGAAACACCAGACTCTACACTGGTAACACTGAGTCTAGCATAGAGAGCACAAAGCCATTTTGGTTACAAAAGACTAACAACAAAGGGAACATTGTTCAAGGGGAAAAGGAGAGGGTTAAAGTGTGGATCTGTTTTTATATAATGACCTAGTGGTTTGAGCAACTGTCTAGGAAGGCAGAAATTGAGGGTCAGTTACCTTCATAGCCTGAGAACATAAAAATTTCTGACATCCTCCACTTGCCAAGTATGTGCTGCACTCAATCCAGACAGTGTTTCAGAGGCATCTTCCTCTCATCCGATTGACACTGGCCACCATGGAGTCCATCAGTCATAGAGTTAGAAGAGGAACAAGCCAGGAGGAACAAGACTTGTAACTGTTGGCGGTGTGATGGCTAGAATATTCAGACTGGCCAGAAGATGCCTTAGTCTTGGCTTGTTCTCTGAGCGCTCTTTCTGTAGGGAGCAATTGATTAAAATATAAATTCCACTTAATTTCACCTATATACCAAATATAGATTTTATAGTTATTTTATATATTATATATAATATTAGATTAGTCTAGATTTTGAGAGCAGAGTACTTCTGCACAAGTCCAGAAGCAAAGGTGAAGGAAGGCACATCAGAAGTTTTTTTAAGATGTTTTCTGTGTCATAGCTCTTAAGAAGATGGTGAAATTGCTTTATATACCAGGCTTTCTTGAGCTATTTTTCTTGGACTAGGCACCACAGTAGCACCTAACTCAGTCTAGCAAGTCTGAAGCCTGTCTTTGTCAATGTCTTAAAATCTTGAGTTGAGTGTCTAATGTGGACATTTTGGACTTTTCTGTGACATTTAGTTAATCTGTTTTCTGAAGGTGTCCCACTCATTCCCTTCAGTCTGTTAACGCTATTAATTAGAGAGTTCTGGTAGCTGATTTAATGTGTTTGGATGACAGTTATAAAACAGGGTGTTATTTTGTAAACTGACTTTTATCTATAATTACAAAAGAATATTTGAAAGTTATTTTAAAGGACATTAATGTTTTTAAAATATTGTGGATAAGAAGCACAGAAGGCACTAGTTCTACGTATTTTACTGATTTCTTTCATAACCTTATTGAAAGGATAAAAATTTTCATAGCTATTTAAATGCCTATTTTTAGCTGGTAAAGCACAAATTTCTTTTTAGGAAGTTCTTTGTTACAGAAAGTTTTCAAATATGCATTTCAGAAGCAGCACATGTAAAATAACATTACAGTGCTTCATACTAACATTTCTGCATCTTTAATTTTTACCTGTATCAGATCACATGAAGGGAAGGCTTTGTGTTTGGAATCTTTGTTTCTCTGAAGATCCTTGACATTCTAGAGACGTCAGCCTCCCCTGGAGTACATCTCTGATAGTCCATCTAATTCCTTTGTTTCACAAGGGAACTGAGCTGAGCATGGCTTTGTGATTTTTTTGTTCTTGAAGTACTATAAAGAAATATATAATGATCGCATGCAACGTTCTATACCGAATGTTGGTGGCTACTCAGATCAAGGCAGGGAATTGCTTTCTTATCCACTGCTTTAGAAAAACACTCATCTAAATGGTTTGGGGGAAAAGGGCATTTTCATAGCTTCTTGCTACACATGCATGCCTTGTTGTATTTGACCAAGCTTAACATTGTTGTCAGCTTTCATAGGTGAATGAGAAAAATAAATATTTCCACTTATGCTTATGCTTCTAACATAATATTTATATTATTTAATTAAATTTGTCATTCCAGGCTCAGTGTCATTCCACCATGAAAATGCTAACATACTGATTTTCTTTTTTTCTGCATTGTTTCACAATGCTTCACCTTGCAATGTGTAGCCAATTAGCCTTTGTTTTCATAGAGATAAGCTACTTCATTGCCACTGTAGAACTTCAGAATGGCTTGCATCAATGCTGAAGAAATAACCAGGACCAATGCAAATTCAAGTCATGATAAAATATATGGCTAAATATATTATGCTAAAAACTTGTTCCAGCTATCTTAGAATGGCTCTCATTTTCATCAAAAAGCTTTCAGTACTTCAAAGCAGGTAGTGCCAGGTACTTGCCAAGAAGCCAAGAAAACCCTCTCCCAGATAGGCATTGTTAAAGGAGTGCATTGGGTGAATCCATATGAAAAGCATCATCTTTAGATGTTGGATCTTTATTTCTACCAATTCAGTCTCTTTCTTGGAAATTATTATGGTAGAAGGTCACATTTCTAATATCTGATTTTCATCTTCTCTAACTTAAAATGTCTAATTATATACAGTGTATAGCCTAGTGAGGTACACCTAAAAGTACAGACCTAGCTAAGGAACAAAGCAGCTGTTCACAATAGGTCACAAGAAGAAAAAAACAAACTGATTTACGTCTCTTTCCCCAGTTACAGGAAACTGGCTATTATTTGTTATTCATGCCTGTATCGTTTCTGTAGCGATACAATATGAAATGTACACTTCTAAAAAATTCTTTTCCCAAGAGGCACAGAAGGGCTCATAAGAGCATAAAATGCTGTCCCAATTAAGCTGTTAAGCATGGGAGTATGAAGAATAATTTGAAAAAAAACAACAACAATGAAACTTTTCTTTCCCAGTGCCTTAGCAATGATTTCATACGACTAGTTCCAACAACTCTTTAGGACATGACTGGCTGAGTAAGGAGGAAAAGATGGAGAGCTACTACTGCCATAAGCACACTCTTATGGTTAATTAACAGTATTTTTGCCAGATGCCTACAAGAGTTTAATCTCAAAGTGAAAAATATTAACGGTCACTTCCCACTTTTTGATCCTTGTTTTGGAGAGCTGTACAGCAGGAAAAAGTGGTTAACAAAAAGTGTAACAAGTTGGTTAGTTGTTGATCAAGAGATTCTGGTGGTTGATGAGGAAAGTATTGGGGAAAAAAAACTTAGAAAGAAGTCTTTCTTTTTAGATTTTGAGAAAGATGTGGAATTAGGACTTAGAAACTCTCCTCTCTCCAGACTATTACATCCCTCCCATTTTTGCCCCCACCATGTAGATGATGTTCTGCATTTTATACAATAAATCTTATGACTACAAGGAACGTGGAGTCTTTTTTGCAGTTAGTCAGAAGGACCTGATTACACCTCCAGAGTTAACTCAAGAACAAATATGTAGTTCTATAAACCTAAATAGTTACTGACTTGAGAGGTGTAATAATGCAAGAACATGATGTGATACAGAATTTGGGCATTGCCTCCTTTCTTTGAGAGGTGCCTATTAGAAAACAGTTTTAAAAAGAAGAAAAAAATTATGTTTCCAAAAAAGTTTAAATAACCATTTAAACAACAAACCACCTAGAAAACTTTTTTAAAAAGAAGAAAAAAATTATGTTTCCAAAGTTTAAATTGTAAGTTTAATAGGATGTGTGCTCACATTTAGTGTCATATCTGTCTAACTTTGCAGCTACTTCCTAGTTGCTTTTTCAATTAAATTGTAAGTTTAATAGGATGTGTGCTCACATTTAGTGTCATATCTGTCTAACTTTGCCAGCTACTTCTAGTTGCTTGCAAAATCGGAGTATTTGTATAAACTTAATTGGTTATGCAGACAGCCAATCATTAAATGATTTAGCTGAAGGTAGATTTGCAGCACTAGATTGTCATCTACATTAGAAGATGTGATACTTTTAGGAAATTTGTCATAAAGAGTTAAATCCTCAATTTTGCAGGCTACTGGCTTGACTCTTGACTCATCCGAGCAGTTCTTACACACGTGGGCTGAGCTCAAATAGCATGTATACTGCTCTAAGTCCATTGACTTAGTGGAGTTTCTCCTGGTTTAAGGTTGCATAAGAAAGATGCAAATCAGCTGGATGGCTCTGCCTGTGCCAAGGGCATCCCACCCAGGGAGCAATCCCTTGCCTCCAAACCAAATGGTGTAAGGTGGCTCCTAACTGTCTTTTCTTGAGCAGAGTGAACAACATACTGAGCATGTGGCCTACACTATCCTCTGGGTCTGCTGTGGTGCTCCCATGGGTTCAGATGCTATTTTTGGAGTATGTGTCTTTTTCAACAAAAATGCCTTAAACAATATGAGGAGTGCCACATCCACCAGACCAGTGTTTTTTGCAGCATGAGTTGCAGGTAGGTGTTTGAGAAGGTAAGCCCTGTCCAGGTTGAAGGTGGATGCTGCCCATACTCAGTTCAGTCTTCTTACAGTCTTTTCAGGAATGATGTCAGGGTTAAATCATCCCAGGAAGCATGCGCAGCTTGATCCTGGAGGAATTGTCTGGATCACTCTGAAAGAAAGCCTGAGAATAAGTCTAGGCAGTGAGACAATAAGAGGGTGAAACATAAAAGCAAAACACAGAGGTAAAGTATTTGTCAGTGGAGGCTGACGCTGTAAGACTTACTAATGGCAAGAGCAAGGCCTTGTCATGTAAATGAAAGTCCTTTTACATAAGGTCCAGCCTCATCAGTAAAGATTTGTACAGCTGGTTATTAAGAGGGTCGCACAGAAATAGATAGTAGAAACTTGCAAAATACAGAGTCACAAGATGCACTCATTTTCATTTAACATCAAAAAGTCTGCCAAACAAAGATTTTTGTAATGCATAATTGTGAGTAATTCAAAAGAAAAATTCCAAAAAGATATCACCAATGTTTCTAGCTGAACTTTTTTTTTCCCCAGACAAGCAATCAGATTTTGGTAATGGTTTTAAATTGCACGCTTACATGTTACAAATGCTTTTAAAGATTTTAAATCTGTACCTGGTTTATATTCAGATTGTGTCTCTCTGTAATTTAAATCTGGTACGGTAATGAGGAAAATAGTAACCACAATAATCAAAACAAGATCATGGAATAAAAGTGATTAAAGTGAAAATGTAACCTAGGTATATAAAATAGTGCTAATAGTAATAGCTGAAGCAAGGATATTTAAGATCTAAGGATCTTGCATTCTTTTTTTATGATCTAATAGAAGCTACTATTACAGCACTATTGTTTTGCTATAAGGCCTCTGACTAAATGGAAAAATGTTCTTTCCAAAGAACTTTCCTCAGAGACTTAATAAGCTGTTTTAGCTGAAAAGACATCTGATAAAAGTTACAAAATTCTTGCGATAAGTAAAAGTTACCTCTTCTAAAAAACCTCTCTCCTCCCTTCTCTCTCACTCTTTTCTTTCCTGAGTAACTGTAAATCCATTATGATCACATTCGCGTACTGCATGGTAAGCAACTGGGAACTGTTATAAGTTAAAGAACTAGTATTTGGCATTTATGCATGTAACTGAAATACTGTTTCTTCCTGCATAATTCGGGTGTGCTTTTCATCAGCAAGAATCTGTGTCTGCAGTGTGAAATTCCATTAGCTGATACTGGAATCGCCTTAATGCAATAGCAGCAATATGAAAAGGCTCATGTCTAATTCATTGCAGTACTCCCAAGCCTCCCCCCACCCTGATGTATGAAGGCATGATACTCCTGTAAAAGAATGCTGCTTAGGCCTTCCTCCAGAATACGGCTCTGTGGGATGAAATATGGGACAAGTTCATTTTTTTGTAGACTTCAGGTACCCCTGACCTCTTGATCTTTTGTATGTCTCTATTTTTTTGGCTTGACAGACCACATGCCAACGTGCAACCCAGAATTCCTCACCCTCGTGATTTATTGTTTACAGCTGTTCGAGTATTTCAGACATGGCAGCTGCTTTTCAGATGTCCTCAAATTAGAATGAAAGTCTTAGATAGAGGTCTTAATGCAAACCTGCATGCTTGCAGAAAGAAAGGGGAAAAGCTGATGAAAAAATCATCTGAATTCTGCTCTAAAAGCTCTCAATTGATCCTAGCCTTGAGGGCAAAGGAAAATGTTTGGTTTATTTCATAAGCTCATTAGGTGTGGGAGAGCCTATTTGGCATTTGCTATTGACCGGGCCTGAGCAAAAAGTGATCACTGGCAGGATGGTCAATACAAGATCAATAACAAGCGTGTGATTGGATTAGCTACTTGATCAATGCTCTGTGCTAATATATTAACAAGCAAATTACCAGGCAGCCCATAAGAGCAGAGTGCTGACTATAATTGTATTACAAACTATTGTGATCTAATGACCCTTGAAGTGCAAAAGGTTATTTATACAGTCAAAAGGCCTAAAAGTACTTTGAGTGATGCTGCATTATTTCAGAAAGAAAATCTTTCCCTCAATTAGCTAGCATTCAATCATGTCATTAAAATAGGTACATGTATTTTGCATTCTTCCAAAATTTTCAGACCAGTTTTAGCCATGCTGGTGGGATAGAAAGGGGAGAAGGAGTGACAGTATTTCAGTGGGCAATTAAAGGTGGCAACACATCCACAAGAGCTGGGAAATAACTGGAGAGGAGAGTGGGGAGGAGGTGGCTCCTGGGGGGACAGGAGAGCATTACAAAGCAGCACCGGGGACTGAGTGGGAAGACTGCTGTGCAGCTGAAGGAATTGCTTAAAGGCATCTAAGCCTGCAGATAGGGCTGTGCAAATACTTAAATTTAAATCTGAAAATTCTGTATGAAATCTAGAAGTAAGACGTAAGGTATTGTAAAAACAGAAATCTCACACTTTTTCTGTAGAGTCTAAGTTGATTTAATTTTTCTACCACGAGACCAGAATAAGGTATCTGTTGCTTGGAGTTACGTTGCCTGGGTTCTCAGCACGTGAACTGTATCTTTTAGGTCTCTGTAAAGAGCAGAAAAGGGTGTTTATAAGAAAGATTACTGTGAGTCTTGAGACAAGGGGACAAGCTTGTCTTCTGAATTTGGTCCTCATAGTTAAGTAGAAAATTAGGAAAAAATATTGTAAAATAAACCCCAATTCTATTCACTTTCTAGTCAGTTGTCAACTTTCCATTTTATAGTGCAAGACCCAAACTGGTTTCATTTCTGTTCTTTATAGACATTATTCCTGATATCCATCAGGAACAGGGCAAATAAGCACACAAGTGTTCAAAAAAATAAGCAGTCGTGAAGTCCTAGACGTCATATTCATCTAGACAGATGTTTTAGCTGCAATTTCAAATTTCGAAGGCTTTGCAGTTGCCCTCCCCCTTCCCCTTTGCCTTTCCTCCCTTCCGAGGGGGGCTGAAATGATGGCTGATGTTATTTGGGGGCAGGGGGCTCTGCCACGGTGCGGGGGCCGAGGCGCGCATCAGCTGCGGCCGCCAGTGAGGGGCAAGGCCTGTGCTGGGCCCCCTGCGGTGCGCAGGGTCCCTGCCCAGGCTGACAGCAGCCAGACGCAGCTGACAAAACAAGCTGCCAGGCTGCTACCCTCGGGGTCCCGCTCAGCGGAAGAGGAAGCGCTGTCAATCAATGCACACACATGTACAGCGGGAAACATGATCGCCAATGGAGCCACTTCAGGTTTTGATGGGTGCTTGTCAATTGTTTCTGACTTCTTAGGCGAGTAAAGGTGTTTCGCCTGGCGTGGACATGGCCAGGCGGGCTGGTTCTCTGTGCATGCGTGCGCAGATAAAAGGAGCATGTTTGCCCATTTCACTTCACTCTGTGTCTTCTCTTCTTTTTTTATTTTACAGAAGGACCTTCCCACAGATGTCAGATGATGAAACAGGGCTCTTTGACGATGATGGCTTTGAACCATGTGCGATTCATAGTTCTCCTTTCCTTTCTTTCCTATTTTAGAATTCCAAAGTGACCGTCTGAAAGTGAATGTTTTCACAGCAACCAACACCTTTACAAACGACTTCAAAGTAATCCGTTTCTTTTCCAAAGCCACATGTTAGGACTTGAAAAAATATTTGCAGTCATTATTTTAAAGCAGGTTGGGAGGAATTAAAAATTACATACATCATCTTATTTCAGCTACAGGTCTTACTTATTTACCTTAAAAATGTATAGGCTCCAGACAATACAATAAAACTAGTTGTCTGTGACACAACAGCTTGGTCGATGGGTCTTCGAGACGTCAGGTCACTTAACATAATTTCAGCACGTACGTTGTACTTTATACCTCTGTGAGGAAATTATTCCAAGGAACATTTTTGCCATCCATCCCCCTAAGCAAGCACATCCAAAATGATGCCTTCCAATTTTAGACTTCAGTTTGAAGCTGAGGGTAGCAAAGAAGTTAAAGAAAGGGCATAATTTTAAAACAGTGTTGAGCCACAGAAGCAGCTATCATTTTTACTTTAATTGGTTATCGCTCCATAGGTCAAAAAGATGTACACACTGCTATCACCTGCAGTGTGAGGGCAAGGGAGTGGTCACATGTAGCTTGTAGTTTAGCTAGTCCCTATCCATCCTAAACTTAGGGTCTAAAACTCCTTGGAGGATTTTTTGTTAAGAAATAGTTATATGCCCTTTAAATTACTATTTATTTGTGTATTTTCTCACAGTCATTCTGATTACCACACTTGATAAAATGAATTACTTCTCAGATTTCGAGTTTTCCACAAAGGGTTTTGCCAGGTTATTATAGACTAAGAAGTCTGATAATTGGGAATGCTGCTCACTTTATGCAGCTTGAACATATCTGTCCTGGTTTCAGCTGGGGTAGAGTTAATTTTCTTCCTAGTAGCTGGCACAGTGCTGTGTTTTGGATTTAGGATGGGAATAATGTTGATAACACACCAATGGTTTAGTTGTTGCTAAGTAGTGCTTACACTAGTCAAGGACTTGTCAGCTTCCCATGCTCTACCGACTGAGAAGGCTGGAGGTGCACAAGAAGCTGGGAGGGGGCACAGCCAGGACAGCTGACCCAAACTGGCCAAAGGGACATTCCATACCATGTGATGTCATGCTC
>NW_008794211.1:157662-227545 GCF_000699145.1 Aptenodytes forsteri | reverse complement strand
TTTTATTTCAATTATTAAACTGTTCTTATTTCAACCCATGAGTTTTCTCACTTTTACTCCTCCAATTCTCTCCCCCATCCCACCGGGGCCAGGGGGGAGTGAGCGAGCAGCTGCGTGGTGCTCAGTTGCCAGCTGAGGTTAAACCACAACAGTCCTTTTTGGCGCCCAACGTGGGGCTCGAAGGGTTTGAGATAGCTGAGATAACAGTTTAAAATAAATATTAACTTTTTTCCCTCTAGCAAATCTTCTCTTCCAGTCTTCACAGGCAACAGGTTCCCTTCCAATAATAACAGTGATAAGGAAAATTGTAGCTCCTGACTAAGATAAAGTTTGTCAAGATTGGATCGAGAGCGTTTTTAATGACAATTATAAATCATTGCCAACTGTAGACCAATACTGTTGTGTCACAACCTGCAATATAAAACAAAACCACAAAGTGGAGTTAATCATTACCTCTTCAGCGAAAAATAATGTTTCTTTACTAAACAGTAAAATCCCATTTAATTCTTAAGCTTCCGTAACTCATCCACAGGTTTATCAAATGCCTAAAATGAGCCGTTAGAGAAAATCCTACGTCTTAGCAAAGTTCCATAAAACTATTAGCTCTTCTTGTGAAGCTGTAAGTTAATACTGCTCTCCATTGCACACAATATGTGGTTAATTGTACTTCTAGGAATAACTGCTAGAGATGTTTCTTCCTAGAAGAACCAGTTGCACAGGGTGAACCCCGCCTTCTCCAGTGAAAGCCATCTGATGAAATCTTTAGTGAAAAAGTACCACCCCTACTCCGTGCCTCGTGATGGCTGGTTGGTGAGTCTGAGCTGGGAGAGAGAAGAGTGGGCAGCTGAATGTGAGAAAGAGAGGGAGAGAGAGAAAAAAAAAATTGATTGTTTCTTAACTGTAGGCCAGGCTGGGAGTACTGTATGAGAGGCTGGGAAGATTAATAATATACTGCTAGGCCATTTCAGCGATGCCACTAAATGGATAAGTTAAAAGAGAAATTGAATTGGGACCTTCTGACCGGTTTATACATTTACTTGCACAGTGACAGCCTTTGAAGCACGATCTGTTATGCTTCAGAAAACCATCTAAATAAAACAGTAGAGTCCCAAGCACATACTTTTCAAACCCATAACCCCACTCTAGCATCATGGTGTTGTTCTGTATCTGGAGTGATAATAACTGTGTCTCAGGATGGGCATATCTTCTCTCTCCTAAGAGCAGAAACAGCCACTATGCCCTGGGAAACTGTGGAAGCAGTTCTGTCCTCTTCTGATGGGAAAGGAAAAGATTCATATCATGTTTATCTCAACACCTTAGATGATGACATTTAGAGCCTTCTTAATTTCTCCACCTGACACCACGTCATTCCTCACTGCAATGGTATTACTTTCTGGGCTACAGAAGAAATCAGTCTTGAAAGCAAAACCCTACTGAGCTGCAAGAGATAGCTTTCTTCTCATAGAGTTTCTTTCTAGGATTGCTTCAAAACCCAGACAGGCATCCCTGCATTGGTTATAGTTGACTCAAATTTCAACCCTTCCTTAAAAAAGGCAGGGAGAAGATGAAATTCCTTTTGAAATGAAAACTGAGATTGAGACATAACTATATGAAGCCAGGAATTTAGACTGTAGGCTAGGCATAAAGTACCTATGCTTTTTCAGCCCTATCCCTAAGCCTGTTTTATGACCATTTCATCCTCGTTCTTTGATGAGACCATTTCAGGGTTTTGTTCACATTAAGTCTTGATTTACACTTAGAGGAGTTAACCATTGACACTGAGAATCAGTAATGCTGTGACTGAACAAGGATGGGTAGTTCTTTACACGTGTTGGTAGCTTTGCTTCCTGAAAAGGGGAGAGGACAGATTCAATGTTTCCACATCCTTTTCTTCCCACACAAAAGCAATACCGGCTTCTCTGAAGACAAGGTGGTTTGATCATCCAGCAGCATGGTAACTCTGCTGCTTTGAGATGTGTGCTCTACCTGGGACCTTTCCTCACTCAACAACATGGTTCAAGCAGGCAGGTTTGCAGGAACAGCTGCAACACCGTCATCCAGTTTTCCCTGTCCAAGTACGTAAGGGGAGGAGTGGGCACCCCTGTTGCTTGGCTCCTTCACTGCAGTGGACACTCAGAGAAAAGGAAACCCCTCTACGAGCGAAGGGGATCAAGTTAACCAGGCTAAGGGATTCATGTGGGCAGCGCAGCTCTGAGACCCAGCATGACAGTAGGGTAAGTGACTCTTCTTTCTTCCTTGACTGACTCTCCCAGTGGTTTGGAAATTGATAAGGAAGGAGGAGGTGCTGCAGGGTGAATCCAAAGAGTACTTAGGCAAGGATTATAGAAAAGCCTTACCAAGGTAGACATCCAGCAGCCAGTGACTAGGATCAGAGTTCCCTGCATGCTCTTTTTTTTTTTTTTCTTTTAAGCGACAAACCCAAATGATTTTTGGCAACAAACCCAAATACCTTCCCAGAGTGATTGACCCCCTTGTTAATCCCCTGAGTTGTTAAGAGAGTCTTTTATTGTATTGCCTTTCCTGTAGCTCTGGTTAGAGCTCTTGCCCAGGGATTTCTAACCTGCCAGCGATCCAGCTGACAGGCATGAACCACCTGAGTCACCCACAGCCTAGATGAGTGCTCTGGGTGCTATTGTTGTCAAGATACATTCTCTCTCAATTCATTCTAATTAAAAAGATGATTTCAGTAGTGCAGGATCTGGAAGTCTGTCCTGCTCAGCCCCAGCTCACAACATAGGTCCTTCTATATTTTTTCAGTGTCTCTAAGTGAAATGGTTTCCACCCTTTTCCTATATACCACTACATCTTTTTGGATCAGGACCTCTGAGTTGTAAAATAATGATGATAATTATTGTATTGCTGTTATATTGTCCAAACAATGAGTTCTAACTATGTAATATTAAAAACACTTCTATAAAAATATTTTGCATATGCTGTGGGTAGGAAAAAGGGAAAAATACATAGCTGTTAGAATAGAACAGGTTTTATTCTTTTACTTTACTGCTTGGAACATTATGTGTGTAACTTTCAAAAATACTTGTTAAACTGACTCTACACATATCCAAAGGTAGAGAAACAAGTATTCTGTGTGAGACAGTGATGACCTGGCATTTTTGTCTTCCTTTTCTCCCTTGCTCATCGCAAAAATATTCAATGCAAGGTATCTATGCCATACACATATTTTAAGGGTGCACATCTGCAAAGGCAGTATAGCATGGGTATTACTGAGAGTCAGTGGCATTTTTCACTCTTATTAGTACTTCATTAAAAAATAAATTTAATGGAATTAGTAAACTTCAAAGTGTGCAGAATATGCTTGCACTATATATCAACATACCAAGCAACTTTCTAATGTTGTTAACTGCAGAAAAATCATTGCAGAGATTTACCAACTCTATACACTTCAAAACAGCTCACTTAAAATCCCCCCTTCCTTTGATCAAATACCTGGAAAATATGCCTTAGTGCATTGACAGTCTGGAATAATCATGCCTTGGTCATTCTAATGCATAGTTAACGTTCAAAATCACATACAGATTTTTGAGATAAAACAACTTCTCTTCCTCTGTTTTTTCTGTTGGCTTTGCGTTGTGCTAAGGTAAAAGTTCAGTTGCTTTGCAAATTCATAGGAAATGTTTTCACACTTAACATTCAGAAATTATTTTGCTGGTGATATGATTACCTTCCATTATGGTCAGCATTGCATCAAGGTTTCCCTGATGAATGTAGATGAACAACTGCATATATAAGCCTTTCAGTCAGACATCTATTTCTCATTCTTTACGTGGTGTGGGGTGTCCTACAAGAACTAGTTATGATACCATGGATTGTGAAGGAAGTAGTTATTTAATAATGGGAAGCAAAGTCCTACAGTCCTTGCACACCCCAAACTGTCTCTAATTCATTACAATGTGAGCCATTATTTTCTACTGTGCCTCACCGTTGTTAGTTAATGTAATCTCACTGCACATCTATAACGTCAGCAATTATTATTATTAGCTCAATTTCTTATGCAGGAAAACAGACATTGAACATCTGTGCAATTTGTTCAAAGACTTACCTCAGCTAAATGGGAAAGCAATGAAGAACATCCAGATCTATCCTTAACCACATGACAATCCTGCCAGACCTAAAAAGACATATTGAATTCTACTTAATCACTTCTTGGAGCATGATAAAACACTCACCAATAAACTTTGATGAAACAGACACTTTCAAATTATTAATGATTGGTCACTACCATTACTTTATAAGTAATTAATTACGTTATAAAGACAGAATTGTCCCTCCCATCTGCTATATGGATTTCTTTATGTATCATGCCTGCATTTCTGTGTTAAGGCATTTCTGTGTGCACGTCACTTCTAAAGAACTTGGTATTCTGAACACTAAACAACTAGTTGCTATCTTTCAGACATTTCATTCATGTTAACTTTTTGTTTTAAAAAATTGAATACTAGTGTGTGTGTGTGTATATATATATACTTATGGTAAATCATTGAACTATTCTCGTTATTCCCAGTAGAGGAATTGATTAAGTAATTTATTCTGAGCATATTAGTCATCCTGCAAACTTTCCAGTGGTCCTTGGTGGAGCCTGCATTTGTATGAATGCAAGTTTTATACGCAAATCATTTTTATGGGGCTTTCAGCACCCTGTCACTTTTGTTCAAAATCAATAGAATGTGCACACATCAAACCTCATTTAGATGTGAAAATAGCTTTCATACCCATGATGAGAGGCCATTTTGGAAAACACATGGGTTTTTTTTTTCCTTCTCAAGTCAAACTTGACTTCTGAGAACACCTAGGCAGGACTATGAAGTGCCTCCAAAAGTATCCTATTATTCCATGTTACTCTCTTTTTACAATGTATGTCTGTATTTATTTATTTGTTTATCCAATGCCATTCAATGTGTGCAAATATGTGTTATTTGGTAGTGCTGTAGTATTTAAAAGTGTTCTTTGCATTTCTGAAAACTTTAACTTGTTCTTTGTATTGTACATTGCTATTGTACTACCTGCATTATTTATGCATTAATTATGGCAATGAACAAACTTTAGTGACTGTAGAGGGTCTGTGCATTTGTAAATACAGCGATCAAGTAGTTTTTAATTTCTAATTTGTATTTGTGGAACAATACCCTGAGGTAAAAAAATATTCACAGTATTATGAATTATGAAAATGGGCTTCTTGCCTACTGAATGAACTATACATCCAGTCTGTGCTTCGCTAAGGTAACTTTCATTGAGATACTGTCAGTGCCCATTGCAAGAGACTAGGAATGAAGAACAAATAAGCAGTCTGAGGGCACTGCGTTATGTTCTGGTTTGCTTTGTAGATGTTTCTGGGTCTTATAAGAATTTGCACTAAGTAAAGACCAAGTAACACCTCTGGAATGCATTTGCAAAGCAATTTGTAAAATAGTATGCATTAACATCCTTCAAAACTGGGAAAAAATATGGCTGGTATGACCCTCCAAATTGGCTGGTATATTCTATGTCCCATTTAATTCACATAAGTGGGTCCTTTAAAAAAAGAGAATCTGTGAAGAAAATTAGGGATGTGGCATGAACAGTGATACTGCTCCATTAAGATGCTGGTTTAGGATGGTAAGCCGTAAGCCTGATGTTCATTATTTACTCTTGCACATATAATTGTTTTTAACCAATTAATGAATAACATTTAAGGAAATTTGAAAAAAGGAGCAGATTATCATTTCATTTTATGGCCAGGTAGTAAGAGGGTTAACCAGTTTTGCTACAGTTGACAGCACATAGTAGTAAATTCAGACCTTGTCCAATATTAATTTTTAAATGCTAAAAGAAAATACTGTTCAGCTCATGGAAATACCATTCAACCTTTTTAATTGAGTTCATCAGTCACTGGCCTTTTATATTTTTATTTACTTATTTGGTTGTTTTAGGAAAATTCTTCATTGCATTAACCACGTTAAAATCCTTCTTCAGAATAAGATCAACATCTGAGGCTAAATTTAAACCTCAGGAAAGGTAAAAGAATCTTTAATTTATGAAACTGAACAAGTAGACTTATCTAAACATCTCTAGGGCTTTAATGGGGGATATCTATAATTCTCTGAATTGTATTCCTTTCACAGTGATATTTTGTAATTCCATTCTATTACCCTTGCTTAACATTAATGAGATAAAAAGATCACATTATGGCGATTTATGTATTATAAATAAAAAGATCACATTATGGCGATTGTTTGTCTTTTAATTAAAAGCAAGGCTGTATAAAGATTGATGTTCTTCAAATTAAATGCACGTTTCCATGTACAAAGCTGTCTGCTAATTTAAAAAACATAGCATGTAACATAGAATCATGACCATGGTCATCACTCAGCTGGGATCAGATAGCATTTTTTATCTATTCATTGGATTTAACAAGGCATGAGATGGAAACAGAATACAAAGTGTGGGTAGATTATCCTATATCCCCCCTTTTGGCCACTTCTTGGCAATCTCAGCAAGGAAACTGAGGCTTCATGTTGCCATGGAAATAAACCTCAAGGTCAAAGGGGCATATGGAAGGTCAGGCAATGACAAAGGAACATCTGAGAGGCCATCTGGATGAGTGACCTGACATAATTAGTCATTAATCCCACTCTTGGGAACAATAGAGTTAGCCGAGAATGTGTTTGGACTTTGATCGTGGTCAGGGTGATCTCATGGGGAAAAAGGGAAGAAAGCTCCACTTGGTAACTAAGCAGATTACCCTGGCATGCTGTTAACTAAAGAAGAGTAGTCAGAAGAGGCCAGTGGGATATGCATTTTACATATGCTGTGTTTTCGCTTTAGTTACTACCGGCCTCTCTAGAGCCATGTGGCTCTAGGATTAGCTTTTGGGTAGTGATTTTTTTTTTTTTTTTTACAGTTTTCAATGAAAAGAGAGCAAGTGTCCCAAAACACTTCGCTTAAAAATCCCAGGCAACAGATGGGAAGAGAGCTGAAGAGCCAAAGGCATCAGCCAGCTTGGTTTACAGGTGTCAATATTTGCTAAGTAGAGTTGGCCAGGGTGCCTTTTGGGAAAAAAGGAAGAGAATGGCTAATCAGTAAAACAATAGCAATCATCCCTGTTGCCTGTTTTATACCGAATGGTTAGAATTATAAGATGACCAAGTGTGTGGCAAAAGCTCCCCATCAGCATCTGTCTTTCCATTCCTGCTCCTTTCCCTTGCATGTCATGTTTTCATTATTGAGACCAGTGCCTTGGTGAGAAGATATCCCTTACGTGTATCTGAGATTCTTCTACTTGAAGGGTTGGTGATATTTGGTGATTGATTGTCTACAATGTTGTGGGGTGTGAATGTGATAATGGACTACAGTAAATGCATGCAACCCAGGACATGCAGAAATTCATTTTTCCTTTGGATACAAAAATATGCTTTCAACTGTGCCATCAAAGGAAGTAATAAATGAAATAGACAAAGGAGACTGTAGAGTAAGAACAGAAGGAGATTTGAGAGATATTTTTTAAATAAAATGCAGCATGTAATGTGCTCATTTTCAGCGAGGATATATTTGTTAAATATTTTCCTCTTAAAAAAAATATTAATTCCATCATATTGTACAATCTCTGCTTAAATGTATTGTCTTTGCCCATGACAAAGGCATTTTCCTAAGCTAAGAGCAAAAGCTAAGACTGATACTTCACTATAAATACAAGTAAGCACCCAGGAACCTCCATAGAGAAGGTCAGATATGACATCAGCAACTGCAATCCTTTGCTGTCCCTATGTAATGAAAGTAAGTTTTGCAAATAATTTCTGCCCCCAACAGGTTCCACATTTTGAATTAAGTCTTTAATAATTGACCAAACCCAGGAGGAATATGTGCTGCTTCTCTATAATTAGTACTCAATTTAATAGTGCATAGAGGAAATCCAATATTCTCTCTTTTATTGTTGTGATTTTGACACCAAAGGCTACTATTTTTCCCAAGATCATATCATTAATATGTTTTATTAATAAACAGTAGTTGTTACCCAGGAAAACATAATATTTGTCAGCAAGAATCAGCAAAATCCTCGGAAACTGTAGGTTTGTCACTCTCTTTTCTTCGTTCCCTTTAAAATTACCAAGTGAGAGACTGACAAAACTGTATTGGTTTGTACTTTCAGAGAGCTATATGGTGGTTTTGTTATGAACATCTAAATACTTTACCCAACTAAAAATTAATTTTACTTTTGTATTTCTGTTTTCCTAACAACTTGTTATGGACTATAAGAAATTGCTGATGGCACTCCAGAAATGAAGCTGTATTATCTCTGAGGAAAAGTTGTTATTACTTGAAGCACAACCAGTATCATAGCTGTCATTAATGGATTGGACTTTAATGAATAGACTTTATATGAATAAACACAAACCAAATCTTGTCAGCTTCATAAGAATGTAGAGGCAATTTTGGCAAAATTAGGCATTACTCTGGAAGAAATAATCCAGCCCACATCATCAGTGGTGTTCACACAATGGCAAAACTCAAAACTATACAGGATGCGGAAGACATTAATTTGGAACAATCTATGAGCAACAAATAACCTCTTTATTTTTTGAAAAATCATCTTGTTTTCATTTGAGAAAATCATGCTATGCCCATTTTATTAGGGAAAAAGATTTCCACATTGTCCCATTTTCTTTTTTCTTTATTTTTATTAAGAATAAGAGTGGAGAAGAGGGGGATTATGTAACATGTTGGCCATTGTGCATGACTTCAGTGTGAGATTATATTCTTCCTTCCTCTAACAACATATTCAAACACAAGCACTTGACTTCAGTAACAGTATTTTAGCCTTCACAGGTAATAGGTGCTAGCATAGAACCAGTTGAGAGAAGTCACTGTATTGACAGAGATGACCTTGCAAATCTGTAGATTCTTTTATTTCCTTTATAGCAAGAATATGGACTTTATCCAGACTTAATGTACCATACTGTCCATGAGTAAGTCAGAACAGAACGGCTGAATGGGGATATAAACAGGCCATTGTTAAACAGCATTGTTGGATTGCTTAAGGTTTGACTTGGAGTTGTTAAGATATTGTATTTCAGAATGACTCATCCCAGTGCCAGTGGTAACAAGCTGCATTTGGTTTCATTTATCAGTACTATTAAATAAAATACATCTTCCGTGTCCCCACTGCTGCCTAATACCTAGACAATACTCAAAGGACAAACCCTTTCCCCTGAGGAGTTTGATTTAACTACTCTATATCATGCAGGGATGTGTTGTTTTCATACTTTTCAGTTTGTTTATTTCTTGGTTATGTATAGTTTTGAAGATAAGACCTTCATCTCCTTGTTTTAAATAACATTTGGGGAGATTTGAAAGTGTTTAATTCTTGATCTTTTTGCCGTCTACCTCAGGCAGGATCATGTTGTCCCTCTGTTGCATCAGTGAGAAATTTCTGCCCTTGATGCAATGAGTAAGAATGACACTACTGTCTATTCCCAACTTCACATAGGTTTCTTATGTACCTCTTCAGAATTACTAAAGCTTTGCATACAAGAAATCTAGGTCCTAATCTACCAATTCACTGCACGTGCCAACACCTGACTGATGACTGCCAGGCTAGGTGGCACTTTAGGTTAGACCCTGAGCCTGGGTTTCTGGTGTCCTTGTTGCAGTTGTGCTCAAGCATTCAACTCATGGAGTGGGGACGAGGACAGAAACTAACTGCTGAAAACAACAAAGCATTTTTTTCTTCAGCTTTCCCTCAACTGCATCTGTCTGAGGGCTCCTTGTTTGCTCCAGTGCTCCCCTTTCCCCCCAAGTCAATGAAGCTGATGGGGAAATTAAAAAAAACCTCCCAGCTTTTAGTCTCCGCTTTTCAGTCTGGCTTCTGTGTGGCTTGGTGTTGTTATGGCTCACCAAAGAAAGCCCAGGCTGTCAAGCGATGCTGGCTGGTACCTTGCTTGGCATCACAACCCAGAGCTGGGGATTGCACTTCAGCTTGGGCACTGAATTAACTGGTGGTGGAGGTGTGTGTGATTTCACACAGCAAAGCTGCAGGACTGGAAGCATTCATTTCCACCTACCTCTCACAATATTCCATAATCCCTGAGCTGCTCTATTTATTTTCACAATACTTGATTGAAAAATGGCTTAGAAATACTGAGAAAATTCTGGTGATAATTGAAATATCGATTGAGTACTGCTGTTGATATTCTACCTTGGAAAATTCATAGCACTCTGAGGTTATTTCCAATCCTGTTATTTGTTTTCACAAAATGGAAGCCAGAGGTTATGAGCTGATTTCTTATGACCTAGAAACATTCCAGATATAGACAAAGAAGTTGCAATAAGTTTACTTTTTCTTCTGAATTTGCCATCGCATGTAAATGAGAAAGAAAAACAAAAACCTCTGAACTCAATTTTTACTGCTAGTCTTTGAAGATTGACAAACTTATGCAAATATTTTTAAAAGGCGTTCTGAAGAAAGATTTTACAGTATTAAAATTTTATTTAAAAATCTAAACAATGAGTAAAAAAATATTCAAATACTATAAATTTATCATGAAAAAGCCTTGCCGTCTGGATGTCCTGGGCTCAAATTCATACTCTAAAAAAAGAAAGGAGGGATTGATCGTCAGTCCTTTGCATGAGCATACCCATTACTGGGCTATCTCATACGCATGTGTAGGGAAACTTCCTCTTCCTCTATCATTCTTTAAATTGTCAAATTTGAGCCTCAAAACTAAAGGGACTTCATTCCAGAAGAGTTTGAAATTATTTGACACTTCTAGTTGTTCCTTTTTGATTGAAACTATTTGTAAGACATAACTTAAATTCCCAAATAAGTTTGGATTTACCAAAACTATTTTTTCATTTCAGTGTGAAAAATGCCAAATAGATATCAATTCCTTCATGCCTAAATTAAATGTATTTACACAGATGTATTTGGCAAAATTAGATTTATATTTATAAAACTGTGGAATATTTTTATGTATTAAAATATAATCAGGGTAGATACACCAAGAATGAATGGTGTCTTTAATTAATCTTTGTACTGTTTATAACAGCTGTTAGGCATAACCATCTCCCTAATTTTACCCATTACCAAAATATTTAATACCATATATAAGTCTGGCTGAAAGAAGAATTCTGTGGAACCAGCCACTAGGAGACATTTCAATGTACTATGAAGAAAAGTTTCCTGAAGCAGAACACCTGCCTCAAGAAGTACTGACAGAAACATTAATAGAAAAGTGTAAAATGCTAAGGAAACTGAAAAGCTATTGGGCTTGGTATAATGCTTTTTGAAATGAAAAATAATTTCGGTTCATATGAGAAGGGTAAATAAATAGAATAATGCACATAGTTCCTAAGGAATCAAAGTAAGTGAAAAAAAAAATATAGCTGAATGTTCTTCTTTTTTTCTTAACAGGAATACTGAACATTTACTTGCTTGTAATAGAGGAACTTAAACTTAGGTCTTGAAGCTGACATTTCAGATCAAAGGCCAGTTTGGAATAAGTTTTACTGTATAAATCTTTTTAGTCATTCACACAACACTTCAGGAAAAAAAGCTCTCAGATGAAAATAATTATGTTTGAAGAAAGCTTAATGTGTTAAGATTCATGTTAATTCAGTGTTAAGATTCACATAGCAAGCCTTAAATTTGCTAGTGAAGTAGATGAAGCTTGTACTCATATTGTCATACTGTTATCACAGAATTCAGAAACAGGACTGAAAACCCTGTTGTTGACTGGGTAAACCAATTAATTAAACACTAATATGCAGACTTGATACCCATCTGCATGCAACTGTTACCATAAAAGCAAAAAATAACAATCTTGTTATATTACAGTTCATTTGAAAGTATGCCTGTGCTATAACTGAAATGTTCTGTGACTGATGATCTGTCTAAAATCTTCTCTAAAATAAATACAAACTTTTTGTCTTATGATTTGGGAACATTTGATCAAAGTATTATATATATTCATGTAGTAAAAATGAACATCACTGAAATAGTAATTCCAATCAAGAAATAGGAGAAGCAGTTTTCTAACACATTTGAATTTAAAAGGGAGCATAACATATTAAAATTGTCCTAAGTATATATCTGTCAGGAAGACCAATATAGAGCCTAGAAATATTAAGGTCTTTTTTACTCACATTCATGAATATGTTGCTGGACTAAAACTCACGGTGTTTGATTTATGGTGCTCTTAAAAGAAAAAAAAGTTCAAACACTCTATGAGGTGGTGCCAGACATGTCAGGTATCATTCAGACAAAATAAATGTTTTCAGAAATCAGCTGAGTGATTTCTGCCCAGCTCTCAAAAGCCACTCAGTGTCACTACAGCAGCTTTTGCTATTAGAAGTGGACTCCACAAGGCTACCGTAAGTGTCGTCCATCCTTACATAGGAAACAAAAAAAGCTAGAGCTGAAAGAGGAGTACCACAACAGGGAACATGCTCAGAAACAAAAACACCTACACCAAGAATCCCTAGAAGAAATCTTGGAGGACTGTTGTCTGGCAGTCTGTTCTGTCTAATTGACCACATCAGTAAATCACTAAGCTTATTCTTTTAGTTCGCCATCTTCATCACCCAAAATGAAATTGCTTCGGGGACGGAGTGCAGAAAAGAGTCTAGAGGAAACATACAAGTGCTTAAGCTCTGAAACTGGGCTTAACCATTTTTACTGTAAAGTGCAGATGGAGGGGACTTGTGTGTTATTTTTGAGACTAACATATAGCAGGTTGGTCTTTATTACTTCTCAGGTTTACATTACTGGTTTCTGAGAGCGCTATTCTGCTCTGTTTCAGAGCAAAGTTAAAGATGCAAGTTTAAATCAGTAAGAGTCATGGCTTTCAGTCTTCACCTGTTTGATTTTGCTTTCAAAGGGACTGCATGCATCCTCACAGTCAGTTACCAGGTCTTAGCTGGGAGCCAGGATCAAACAGCTGAGAGATGATAGAAAACAGGTCCATAAACTACTTCTCTCTTATTCCCAAACATATGAGCACTTCCAACGTGCTTGTTTGATTTTGGCATGAGGCAAGTTCAATTTAAGTTTTAGTCTTATGTTATCAGCTTGCCTCTGCCTTGAAAAGGAAATGCTCACAGAGGTATTGCTGGGAAGCAATTTAGGAAGCTGCTCCTTGCTGCCTCTCAGCTGTACGCTAATGGCTTCCAGCTGAACTAACTGCATTCATGCTTCTCCCCCAGCCTGTCCCCCTGCAAACTGCTGCTGGAGACGGCCACAAGCCCAATCAAATGTCTTAGGTACCAGAGCCGGGAGCCACTGTTTCTTAACAGTAACTTTACTGCTTTCCTGCCTATCTCCAAGTGAGTTCCTGTCTTCAGCTTCGCTCCTTCAGTGGTCTTCAGTGAAATGGGGTTAGCACTTGCCTAGGCGGTGTCTGTGCTTCAGCTGGGAGCCATTAACTGACAGCTTGTGAAATGGCAAGGAACAATTTCCTAATTGCCTGTCAGCTGTAGCTGCCTGAGGAACTCTTCCAGCATGTGTCACAGCAAAGTCAAGCAGGTTATTTCGGTTATTTCAAACAACCCCCAGCAGACATTTAGGCTACTCTGGTTTCATTTTTTGTGATGGGATTGTCTAGGAGCACTCACAAAGTCTGGTGATGGAGGAAGCCATACATCCTTACAAACTCTTCACTTTTAGTTACTTGCTCTTAACCCAGACAGAGCTATCCATGATCACACGGTCACACTGTGCACATGAGGCACAAAGTTAGGAAGCCCCCTGTGACCATGCTGGGGATGGAGACTCTACGTACAAAACCATGAAGGTTTGCTAGCAGCCCAGGGTACACCCTGGACAGAAGCACAAGCATCACTGCCTTGTGTATAACTTGCACGCTGTTTTATTGGGAAGGCAGTGGAAAGAGAAGTTAGCGGCTGCCTTTTGCATGACAGCTTACTGACAGAAGGATTCATGCAGGAGGGGAGAAGTCTATGTTAACTGCTCCAGCCTCAGTTCAGCTGGCTTTAAAGCCACATCTCACATGAGGCTGTTTTACCTGCCGGGGTACGGAGTAGTGTGGACTGGGGAATGCTTCACCACTACTCTTAAAGCCGAGCATCAGTGCAGCCAAGAGTGCAAGGGCCTTCAGGTCAGAAGAAGAGGAGGGAACAAGTGAGTCTATTTGTCTGTAGCCTATTTGTTAGAGCTATGAGGTATTAGGCTGGGTTTATGTTCCTGTTTCCTGAACAGTTTGTGTATTTTATCTTAGGCAGTTTTATGTATCGTTGCCCCAGGAGCTGAGCCAGTGGGAGTTAAACTGCATTTTTGTTTTAGTTTTCACCTGTATAAGCTCCATAACCTGGGATCTTACAGTGACAGTAAGCTGTCACGCACTACAGTGGCAGTAGTCAGTATGGAGAGGAGCAGAAAGAGCAACTGAAATACCTCAGCTTTATCTCACTCAGGGCAGTACATGGAGGGACGGGGACTCAGAGCCAGAATTTTGCAAGTTATGAACTCGCAAAAACTGAATGACGTTTCTTATACTGAGACCAAATGTGTTCTGATGGTTCTGGATAAACGTAAGAGAATGAACTCTTAGTTTGGAGGTGAAAGAGCATGATTTCTGTCAATAGATCTCCATCCAAGAAATGTGCATAGTATCTGCATGTTAAAAATGAAAAGCAGCCTTGCTAACTATTGTCAACCTGTGAAAGCCTGATTTTTATTTCAGAAATATCTTTGTTTCAGAAATTGCTTATGCTGAATGGGGGGAGATTAAAGAAATTGGCAGGCAGTACAGAATCAGGCCCTTGCTCCAACAGTCTCCAGGCTGGCACCAAAGTAGACCAGAAGTGGCCAAGCAAAGCTATTTTGGAAAGGTAGCTGTTCGGTTTCATGCATGATATTAACAGATAGCTTAAAAACTGTTAGTTCCATAGATATCTACGTCTCCAAACCCACCTTACTAATGGGTACCTCTCAATAGTAGTCTTAAAACAGAGTCTGAGGACTGAACCTCACAATCCAGTGCATATGTACTACACTGCCAGCTATAAATTCAAGCCCCAGATGGCTTTGTGCTTCATACTGCAAAAAGACCTCTCTGATCTGTTAGCATAACAAGTGACCAAATCAGCAAATGAAACCAGCTGTATTAAGTACTGAAAAAGTGCCTCACTCAGAGAGCAAACTGTACGCAGCCTTCTGAAGTCCCAGAGTTGTAGTGTTCTGACATTAAAAAACTTGACTGTTGGGGAAGATGCGCCATTCTTAAATTCCTATCTCAAGCAACAGGGCTTATGTATTTTTTTTGGCAGTGTGCTTGCTTGAGCAAGACCTAGTCCTGCTGGAAAAGGAAAGAAGCTGAGGCTGCTCACATGACTGCTCTAATTGTCACAAACTAATTAAGTGCTTTCAGCTGTGTCTATATTGTGCCATTGTTTACTTGGCTTGTTCACACTCAGCTGTAGGTGGCTCTTCCAAACATTCCTGTGTTTATTACTTTAGTCCCCTTTTTCAGTATGGTTTTTGAGGAGATATAATATTGACAAACATCAGACTTAACTTTCACACCTTGTCTTGTAAATAAATGGCTTGAAAACATGCTGATGGTCACTATAAGGGAATGTGTAGAATGCAGAGGTGGGTGCTTGGAAGGAACAGTCATCCTTGAAACTCCAAATCTGTAGCTGCTTTCAACACAGATTGAGTGACCGGCTTCCTTCAGGACTGGGGTGTAATTCCAAACATCAGATGCCAATTACTTTTTAGAATATTGTTACAATATGCATAATATCCTTGTGGCAACCAAACTATAATTACAAAAGATATATCACATTTCTATTTTCAGGTGCCTCAGGTGAAGTTTTGAAAAGTTTCATTTGTGAACTGAACTTTCTCTTGTTGGTTCCTTCCCAGACATAGATTTACGAAATGTGTAGTAAAAAAATCTATCTATTCTAGGCTTCTGAAGCTGACAGTAAGCCAGTGTTTAACTAATTTCCAGTTACATTATGCCTATATATAGTCAAATATCCTTTTAAAAATTACTAAACACACAGCTTGCGTGATATGACTAGTGAATACTGGCAGCTAATTTTGATTTATCAACTCCAACTGACTAAGTAGACATCATAAATTAGAAGTGATGAACAAATCCTTATAAAATTTGGCTCACCTTACTTGAAACTAGTTTGGTTTTGTCTGAAAAAAGTATGCAGGGTATTGTAATAAGTTTGTTGCCTTTTCTTTTTAAATAGAGTTTCCCAATCATGCAGATGGCTGAAAGAAACACAGACCCAAAGTTTGCCTGCTCAGCACTGCCATCCAGACTGACCCACCTTTTTCACGCTGCTTGATGTTTGACATGTAAGTTACAGAAAACATAACAAGATGCACTTGTGCAGGAGGTTGGACTAGATGACATCTGGGGGTCCCTTCCAACAGAAATTAGTTTATGTTTCAGAAGGTAATGACTGAATACAGCAGATGTAAAATCAGAATAATAGGTTTTCTACACCTGCTTTCCTTGGTGCATTGTAAGTAACTACATAGTTATTATTATAAATTTCATTCAGGTTAGATTAGTTTGAATGTGAGCAAGTCACAGTCACATTACTGGGACTGTGTTCACTTTTAGGAGAAGGTACTCCTGGGAGCAAATCTGAAGAGCCTTAGCAGGGTCTGACTCCTTCCTTCTGAATGCAGGGAGGTCTTATCAGTCTTTTTGGTTTATAGGGGCAGCACTGGCTAGAAGGGACCAGAGGTCAGTCAGTGTTTGAAAAAGTCTGTGTTCTGACTGCAAATTTCGGTGAATAGACTAAAGGCAGTAGAAAACATACTGCTCCTGGCAACAGCATTGTGAGTACCCTAGGAGTAAACATACAGAAACAGAAGAATTTTGTACAAAATGGCTATGATAAGGACGAGCCTTGACAGGGAGCATGAAATAATGCTGCAGTTAAGACTTGGAGACTGCAGGCACACCCAAGTCAGCTCTACATTAGCTAACCCGTGTGCTGCAGGCACCACAACCCAAGTGTTTGCACAAGCTAATTTACCCTGTTTCCTATTTAACAGTAATCCTCATGTTACTACTGTGGCCTATCAAGCTAAGATATACCCTGTCTCTTAGCAAGACTAGGGGGGGGGGGGGGGGGGAATAAAAGCGTAGTGGGCAGAGATTCCCCCTGATTGGAGGGTCGGGGGGGGGGGGGGGGGAAGGAATAAAAGCTTAATGGGATGACAGTTCCCATTGTTCTCAAATTGCACCCAGATACAGTGGAAGCATTCCACTGCTGCAGCATGTGTTCAGTGGTTACAGTCATGGGCAACAATAGAAAATCCTATGATAAATAGATGTTGATCACTTTTGAAAATCTCACCCTTAGTTTTTGCTGAACACTTCTATAAGGAGGCTCCTTTGTGCTCTGCAGCGCTGTATTCGGTGCAGGAATATAATAGGAATGCAGTATGTATAACATTTATATATCATTATCATCATCATCATTATCATGATGTGTTATCTGTCTGGCAATCTGCTTGCAATATGAATGACAATTCTTCATATTGGTCATGTTTTTCCATGAAGCAGATAATTATTGCTGGCAGAGAAAGGCAGCTTGGATTTAAGAAGGCACCAGATGTTGCTAAAACTGTTTTTAAACTCTTCTTTGTTGCTTCCTGGAGCTTGCAGCACACAGAGAAATTGCAGCAAAGTACTGTTTCACCAGAACTGGTAGCCTAATCTTTTCAGCTGTTTCTGTTACACTTTAGCACCAATGTCTGTGTTGTGGACACCCAAGGAAGCCAGTAAATCTAGTCCAGGTCCTCACTACGGTCCACTGGCATCAATTAAAGATATTCATGGCAGCTAGTATCTACCTTGTTGAGAACAACCATGATTGGGACCCAAAACAAAGGATAGCTCAGCTTGAGGTAAAGAATCGCCAATGTTTACTTGAAAGCCAAATGTTTTTCCTTTTAGCAAAATATTTTGCACTGAGTTTTGGCAGCAGAGGGCCAGGGTTTGACATTGAATATCGGTTTCAGTATCAGCTATTTGAGAATATACATATTCGAAACTGGACACCGGCTTCAGAGTTTCCTACTTAAGAGACTGCTTCCACTTGTCCAAGACCTGTATTTTCCATGGGTTTATCCTAAGGTCCACACCATGTAGCTGCAATGAATTACTTGAATGTTCCTGAACAGAGATAACCTATAATAAAATTATGTTTGATGGTAACATAAAAGAGTTAGGAAGGGAGTTAAGGAAGGAAATCAACTGGACGGAACCTTTTGCATGAGTGTATTATCTACAGCAAGAACCATTATCAACACACAGTATTATATATACAATAATTTATGTATCTCAAGAAGTACACATTTTCAATTATTTTTTCTAGTTTCATAATGCTTTGTTTTCTTTTTTCCTTTTTTTTTTTTTAATAGTGTTTGTCAGCTTTCTAACTTCCCAAAAAATAAATGACACCATTTACCTTCTCTGGAAAAAGGTAGTCTTCAGCTAGCTAAAGGACTTTTTGTTAAGTTTTAAAGAGAATTACAAATGGCTTAAAATCACAGTATGTTTCTTTTAAAGATCTCTTGGATCTGATTCTCTCTTTACAGACACTAAATTACACAAGTGTGATTACTTTTGTGGTATTTCACTGGAGGTACTCCCAATCCTACAGCTGTAAAGCAACAAAGAATCAAGTATCTCAGGTAGATTTTAAATTCTCCAGATTATGCTGGGGTATAGTGCAAAAAGGGCAAGGAGAGAATCTTCCTAACAATAAGCCAGTCCATTTTAACCTCATCAAACAACAAACAAAGTCCTTCAAAGAAATCATATCATCAAGCATTCATTTGCATTGATACAGTATGTAGCTATCCAATTGAAATAATGATTTCGATTATCTTTATAGATAGTCATTTGTGTCTGAGATGATACATTTATAAGCCAGATCCCTAGCCAAGACAGGTCAAACCACCTTCATTTCCTGTATCATTATCTATCAACTGCATATTTTACTATCCGTAAGTGGAGAAAAGTTCAGTGGAAAGAATAGCTGGAATGTTAAAAGTATTAGCATTTCATTATTTTTCTTAATTAAAATGTCACATAAAATGTCTCATATCTAGACGCCACGATCTCGTTTTCTAAAATGCTATGCCTAAAAGACAAAGCTAAAGGTTAAAATTAAATGCAATTATATTCCTCAGGAATAAAATGGATATACATTAAAAGTATAGTTAGGCTGTAAATTCATTTAAGCTTTTAAAAATTACAAAGGAATATATAAAATGCAAATTAAAGGAGAAAATCTTATTTATCTCCCCTGTTTGTATGGTAATTGGCTGCTTTTAATGAATTAATCTCATGCACAGACTCCTGCTAAATTAGACTACTTATAATGTACTGTCTTCAAGTAACTTCACATTCTCATTACGGCCTCCCTAACTTCTAAACTAAAATTAATATAATTAGGGAGCAAATCAATACATATTGATCTTGAGTTACTTCAATGGAACAAAAGAATAACAGATTAAAAGGAGGTGATTTTTGTTAGCATTGATTTTGGTAGCATGCTGAAACAACAGTGTTGAAGAATTAAGTCTTAAAATATTTTCCTTCCCTGAATGGTGTCCTCTGGTCATTTTATATTCTCTGTGAAGCAAATATTTTTGCATGGCTGTGTTTGAAAGAAATGAAAAAATAATCTTTTCACCGTCTGTATTTGGTCGACTGTTTTCTTATGGCATAGTTTTCTTATGGCAAAAGACATCGAGTATATTTTCTTTTCATGGAGATCAATTTCAGGCTGCAAATTATTTCATCAGCCTATGTTCTTTTTCCAAGTGTAAATTAAAGGTGGATGCATGCTGGCAAACACTACCTGAATAAATAACTGGTAGTATACTGGGATATAATCAAGCATATGCAGTGAGGAACTTGAGGTTCATAATGAGAAATAACGGAAGCATTCCCAGAAATCAGAGCAGCAATACTTTTCTACATACTCACCAACTCATTTCATGTGGAAGAAAATGACACTTCCTAGCAGAAGAGAGTAAGTTATTTTTATTGTATTCAGGAAGACATATTGCTATATAATGGCTTTAGACTGACATTTATTAGTAAGGTGTGAAGGAAAAATAATAATGTGTTACCTCGGCAGCTGAAGTCCATATTCTAAAAGTTGCAGCTGGGGATGGAAAAGTCTCAGGTGGTTCTAGACAAAGGCTTGTGCTCCTCCGCGTTCCTCTGGAGCCTCCACAGGGCACCAGACTGCTGCTGCAGGTAGACTTTACCCAAACTCATAAGAGCACGTTGATTGAAGTCAGGGGCAGTTAATTTGCTTTTCACATCTTAAAGTCTCTACAGAGCATAAACCCTTTTTCCTAACTCATATTTCATTTCTGTGTTTCACAGAAGCTTTGTGATATGTGAACAAATTCCCTTGCTGCATGCGATAAATCTAAATTGCTTTGTTTAAAAAGGTAATTAATTTAGAGTTTTTCTTTCAATTTTCACACCATATGAACATGAATAAAGCTTTTCATGGTGTATAAATTTATGTACAGTGATTACCCAAATGAATGGCAGAAACAGCTGCACCTTAAATCTTTACACTGAATATTCTGATTTACTTGAAGCTAAATTGCAGATTCTGGTTGCATTTCAGACATTCATTTAAACATAATTTTAGGGAAACAATAGTAATACATACAAGGGATGTTGTAAATATTAAAGGGAGAAGAGCTTTTACGTTTTCTTTGCAAATATACAAAAGGTTTTGTACTACGTAATTTTGTTTACTAAAAATGGGGCTTTGGTGGAGGTAAGGTTATTTGACTATTTAACAGTATTCCACAGTAAGTTATATGGTGATACAATTATAATTCAATGAATTGTGTAACAACAACCAAGTAAAATATACCTGGCCTTCTACATGATGAGTGAGAAAGCTATTGCTTAATATTAAATTTTGTCATTGAAAAAACAAGAATACTTTTAACACAAAATCTTAGTGAAAAAAAGGTAGATGTAATGTAGAGGCTGCCATCACTAAAACATAATGCTTTTTTCCCTTGTATTAAGACACAGCCCCATTCTAAGCTGGCAAAGGAGATGATAATGGCTTTTTAAATATTTGTTTTTATTGATAATTTAAGAAAAAAATCTCTGTTATTATAAATAAAACAACCACAGTTGTGCAACAATGTGACATTACCAGGAAAACTGGGAGACTTCCTCTCTTCTTCTCATATAGTAATATTTACTTTAGCTGTTCTTTTTATTTATTGATTATACTCTTTCCACATTAAGAGATATTAGTATACCATATTTAATAATAATTCTCAGATGTTCTTGACCTTGGATCCTACCTGAACAAATAAAGACCTGATGGTAGCAAATTTTGACTTCAGGCAAAGTCTGGGCATCCGTGCTGGAACTGAAATAATCTCATCCACTCTTGCTGGATGACAATTATTTTGATTTCAGTTTCATAGGGAACCGCAAGAAAAAGTATCAGGGGAAAAGGCACCATTGTCAGGAACAGACTGATCCTGGAGCTCAGCAAATAAATGGCACTTCTTGTTAGTGTCCATGAAAAAGAAATTGAATTTGAGAGATATCCCCTGAATAGCGATATTCCAGGTAAAGGATACCCTATTACTATCTGAGATCCTGTTTGGATCTCAGGTTCATGTTCTCTCAAGCTGAAGTGAAAGACATGGAGAAATATTTTCTGTGAGTTCACTGACTGTTAAGCAGAGTTACAGGGAAGTGAGGATTTTTGTATTTGAGTCCTTTTAGGTGAACCTTTTCTTAGGATCTTAATGGCAAATGATTTTTTCTTTTTCCTTCTCTTTTCCTTCTCTTTTCCTTCTCTTTTCCTTCTCTTTTCCTTCTCTTTTCCTTCTCTTTTCCTTCTCTTTTCCTTCTCTTTTCCTTCTCTTTTCCTTCTCTTTTCCTTCTCTTTTCCTTCTCTTTTCCTTCTCTTTTCCTTCTCTTTTCCTTCTCTTTTCCTTCTCTTTTCCTTCTCTTTTCCTTCTCTTTTCCTTCTCTTTTCCTTCTCTTTTCCTTCTCTTTTCCTTCTCTTTTCCTTCTCTTCTTCCTCTCTCTCCTCCCTTTTTCCTTTCTTTTTTCACTTTTTTCTCTTTCCCTTTTCCCCCTTTTCCCCCTTTTCCTCCTCTTCCCCCCCTTCCCCCCTTTTCCCCCTTTTTTCCTCTTTCCTCCCTTTTTTCTCCTTTTTTCTTTTTCCATTTTTTCCTGATTTTTTTCCCTTCCCTTTCTCTTTTTTTCTACTTTTCTTTTCCATATCATCAGCAACCTTCTCTGGCAGAACTGTCCTTTTGACATCATATAAAGATTCCCACACTGAGACCAGAAAGGGGGAAGCAAGTCTTCTTGTTAGAAGTGGAGAACTGTCCTTTGTGGGCAGAGTTAACGTACAGCGTGTCATGCAAATGCCTAATACGAAAAAGAGGTAGAGATACTAGAGAAACAATAGGTTCATCCAAAGCCAAAAAAAAAAAAAGAAGCAGAGTTGACTCCAGAGCCATAAACTGAGGGAGAGCTAAACTTGGTGCTGGGAATTCACCCATGAAACTAAAGCTGTCTAAAGCTGCTGGCTCCAAAAGAGTTCATCGATATTTGTGCTAGGTTAGTGCAAGACGTAGTAGTGCTAAGTTCACTCTTGTGACCCAAAGATGAACTCCTAATTCAAAGGACCCTTATTTTCCTTTTAACTGGAAGAGACTGGCCAAATTCACATTTGGCTAAGGCAATTAGAACAGTATCATGGAAATGAGGAAAAAAAATGTGTCTTTTTGTGGTCTCTTCTGTTCTTAATTTTTAAGCTATAGATAATATATTACTTGGCCAGAGAAACAGGCAAAATAGCCAATAGCCAAGACCCTGAGAATAAATGATAATTCCCTCACAGATCACATACAGCTTGAAGATGGAAGGCTTAACAGAAGAAAGCTGCTAACTAAAGGAAAAGTAAAAAAAAAAAAGTTTCTAAAAATTGGAAAATGAAAAAGTAAATTTTAAAACTCACAAAAATTATTTTTTCAATGAAAACTTTACCAAAAAATCACAAGACTGTAAAAAAGAACCAAGGAATTACAAAATATACAAGAAAGAGTCAAGCTAGAGCTCAGGAGAATTTAGTCTGAAGGAAGGCCATTTAACATACAGAGGTAGTCACAGAGAAGCTTAAATGGAGAAGCAAAATTGAGGTAGAGGGACAAAAAATGGGAAAGACAAGTAAATGGGGTCCTCCTGGTGCCTGCCTCCTGAGACAAAAAAGGTCTGTGTTTTGAACACACAGGCACATGTGTATCTATCCTGTGCGTGCAAGTCTGGAAAGCTGCTGGAAAGACTGCACTGGGAAGCTTTGCTGGGAGCAACGTATTTGTGCCTGAATAGCCATACAAATAGGATAGAAATCAGCAAAGCCAGAGTCCTGTGAGATCTTTCTTGGGGAAATTTCTGTGGATATATTCTTCCTTTAGAAGGAGGTAATCTGTGTCACGCAAGATTTCCTGAAGAAGTAAGATTTATGGAATGGACTTGACATTTTAGGAAAAGAGAGGTTGTCATCCTCATTTCCATATCCACACCTGGATAAATTTCAACCCCAGAGAACTGTTGAGAGGAAGATATTGATCAGTAAGTTAATTTTAGTTTAAGTATAACACTGAGCTGGACTTATATTTACTTTTGGACTTCAATAGTTTTTTAGCTTGCTTACAACATCTCTCTTGGGATCCAGTGAGAGACTTTTTTTTTAGTCATTGTTGTGAGTCTTGCCAGTCCATTGAAAAAAACCTTGTAACAGCCATCACCTCGTGGAGTGGTAGAGAAAAGATACCTTTAAAAACAGTGAATGTTATAAGGGGAAAGAGTATATGCCAGGATATGGTGAGAATTGAATTAGAGAATCTAAAATGAATCTCAGACATGGAGAGCTATGCAAGATGGATTGAGCTCAGTGGATTTGGAGAAGTTTATTACTGCCACTTATGCACAGATTGTATTATTTTAAGTGCAGAATCTGAGAAAAGGGTTTTTTAGAATTTTACTGCTACTTTAGGTGAGAAACAAATCAGATCCCCAAAACTTCACTTTTCCTTGGAAGCACCAAGATTTTTTACAGAAACACCTCATTTATTGCCAAAGAGCATGGACAAAAGTGTGACAGCAAAGGGTGGTTGGAGACAGACAAAGACCTCCTGACCTATAACAGCAAGAGCTGTCAGGGACATTTCATGTTTAAATGCTGGTGGGATTCTCAGCCTAAGAGTTCTCTGATGTATCCCAGCATTACCTGGTACAATAATTAGTGATTACCTTACTCATATCATACCTCTGGAGTAGCACCAGCCGTACCCTGTACAATCTTGCCAACATAACCTTAATGACCAATAAATATGAGGGTAGCCAATAAATTCACATGGCAGGAGTCAACAGAGAGAAGGTAGGGGTACACCATAAAATGAGTTCACAATTAACTTCAGAAAAAAATAGCTTATTTTTAAAGTTAATTTGTTCTTTAAATGAAAGATACTCTTATAAAAGAAATGGGCTAATAGCCAAGATTTCATAAGAGCAGCCCTTTATGTGTTGTATGCAAAGTTCCTCCAAGCCTGTGCAGCCTGTCCAGCATCCTCATTATTTCCCAGAAGGTAATAGGGAGCCCTGGATATTTATTGGCTTAAATTATTCATCACCTTGATTGTACATGACTAGGTTCCTGTTGGGTGCCATAATAACATTTGAGTATGGCCCTAAGGTATGTGGTAAAGGAATTAATTATTATTACTTCTGTAATGCCTAAATGCCCCTAAAACTATTACAACAATATAATAATTTATCAGAAGTATTACTATACCCAAATAACAAATTATGAAGATTGGTAATATCTCACTTGTTAAGTGTAAAGCTGAGTGAAATTTGAAATTGTTGTTTGAAATTACTATTATGCAGAAATTTAAAACTTAAATGAAAAACAAAAGCTTAAAGCAAAATCAGAATGTCCCTAGGGAAAATTTGCTCTTTGCCAAAACTGTGATCTTTATTGGAAACGTATTCTTCATTCTACCAGTTCTGGTGTATGGCTTTTAAAATGGCACTGACATGACTGAGGACCTACCATTGCATTTCTAATCATTTTGTAGAGTCTGTCCAAAGTTTCATCTAGATTCTGTGACAATGAAAATTCTAAATTATCATTTAAAATTCCTTTACCAAAGCAGGTTTACAGTCACTGTGGACAAAATACAAATCAACTATTGCTACTTTGTTTTCTAGCCCACATAAGCTGTTCTAGTAGTACAAAAAGAGCAGATGAGCATGAAGGTTTTTTTTCCTCTCTCGTATGCCTTTTTTTTAATGGCATGGGAAGCTAAAAATTGTATTTGGCAAGAAAAAGCAATAAAGGAAACACTGGGAGCTCGCTATCCTCCCCAAAATCTTTCTAAACTAAAATGAATTTAAATACAGAACATCAAGTCTATATAACCAAAGTCAAGAAAAGTCAAGAAATCCACAAAGTTTTCAACAACTACTGATCATATTCTATAAATACTCCATTTGTAATCCTGTTTTCTTGTTAAATGTGAAGCTTAATAGATTATTGATTATGCTGTAAAATCTATACCATAAAATATACAAGATATGCGCAGTGGTAACATTGAGGTTGCTCTTATAGCATTAACTTTTATGTTTCCTGACTCTCTGGATTTTAACTACAACCTTAAACGTTACATTTTTATACTAACAGTTCATGTAGCTCTTACTAAAATAAATTGCACCTACCTTTAGCATCTACCAATAGACATATTTTCCTCTAGAAAAGTAAGACAATGGTCTTTTCATTCAAAATTTGTTGTGACAGTCATGACAAACATATGGATAGTAACAGTCTTACAAGCAGGATGCTTATCTGTTTTACTAGTTCAGAAGGGTCTGATTGATGTGAAAGACCAAGGTCTCTCTAAAGATAATTTAGCCATTTCCATACAGTTTACGCTTGTGTTAGCTGTATCCTGCAAGGGGACTCCCAGGGGGATTTTCTCTGACCTTCCCTCTAAAAGGTAACACATAAGAGATTCCTAAAGGAACCATCATCTAACAAGACTAATGATAGCTTCCATGCCTATTATCATTCAGTGAGAGCGAAAGAGACTTTAAAAATGCAGTACCACATTCCTCCCTTGATGTTTCTCATGATCTATTAAGGTATTAGATGCCAGATAAATTAATCATTAAAAACTTACAGTTAAGTCTTTACAAATAATAACCAGGTGTACTTTGATTATTTTTTATCTTACTATATATATTTATATATTTCTGTCACTAAGCACAAATGATACAAGACAATTTGTTTATTAATGACTAATGGCTACCTAAAGTTCACAAAAAGACCTATATTCTTCAGCCTTTCAGTGCATTAGAAAGTTAGGAGGATTACAGAAAACCATCCGTTCTTCATTTCTGAAATAGCTCGTGATTTGTCACTCAGCTATCCTTTCATGCTGTTTTAGGGAGTGTGAGCTATTGTGATGACTGTTTATTAGTGCACATAACCTACCACTTGATTTATTTTTTCCTGATCAGTAGAACTTTGCTTAAAGGTTCCTCCAGTACGGAGTTACTACAGAGAATTTGCTTGGGAACTAATTTTTATTGAAGCAGTCTTTCTTCCTTATTTTGGCTTTTTTAGCATAAATGTATGTTCTACATTGTTTAACCCCTCCTTGTCACCAAAATATGATTATTGAAATATTTTTCATTGTTATCCAATTTATAGTTTTAATAAAGAAAAATAAAGTTCTTTCAGAGTAGTGATGACTTGTTGAATTTCACTGCTGTCATAAAGATCAATTTATTTTCTTCAGGGTTTGTATTCAGTTAGTCCCATGGGGACCATGTGCCTGCATTTCTCTAGTGACCATGTTGCTTTCTACAGATTTTAAGCTTTCACTTTAAAACAGAAAATGATTGACCTGTAAGACTGGAGCTCAAGTTTCCTGATGTGAACTAGTTCAGCTCTATTTCTAGATCCCTAGGTAAGCATGCATTTACAGTGAATATGGATAATTCTTGGTGTTCCTCTACTGGAATATAACAAATATATATGAATTCAACAGAGTAATTCTAAATACATTTTTAAATGCCAAAAAAGTATTCCAACAATACTGTTTATAGTTTATTTTATGAACCAGCATGTTTATAATTTTTTCAATACAATGCCTTAATATCTCTTTAGTTTTATTGTATTGTCTTGATTGTTATATATGGATATTTGGAAAAGTTGCACCACAATCTGGACTATTCATTCAACAAAAGACACAAGATTTCTCATATATTTCACAGCATGAGGTACTGATATACATGAGAGAGAGAGAGAGAAGGAGTAATGTAAGATATATTACTGTATAAGAAGGCTGTCTGGAGGTCTTTGTGATCTCCTGGTTATTCCTAGTGGATCCATGTCTGCCACAGATATCACATCATTTATGACAATCCCTGCTAAATAATAAAATGGACTGGCCAAAGGCAGCAAAAGCACACCCTGTTTTGGAGGTGGTTGCTCAGTATATAAGTTAAGCAGAGAGGTGAGTCAGCGTTGAAAATGTCTTTTATCACAAAACTCTTTTTCCCCCAATCCACTGATTTGAAACATACAGGAACATGCTTAATAAGTAAGGAGCTGTAGCATGCATGGCATCCTGGAGAGTATTCAGGAAGAAAAGATACACTGCCTCCATCTCATCCACAGTCAGACAGCATGACAGGTGCTCTACTGTGGCAAGTCTATACCAGCCAACAGACCTTGCCTGCTATGATGCACACTTCTGTGGGGTGTGCCAAAGCTCTCCTCCGCTTCCCTCAAAACTGTGCGGAACAATACTGTCCCAAAAAGTAATGGCAAAGCTCCTACTGACTTTGGCAGAGACAGTGCTAAATACACATCTACATCCAAGGTATCTACATCTATGCTGTGACGTGACATCTAATAGTAGTTTCCCCTTCTGAAGGTAGCAAAATGTAAACAGAAAAGAAGAAGGAGCGATCAAATGATGATTAGTGAATCAATTAATAATTAATTTAAATGACTGTAACTTTTTTCCCCCGTATTATTTGAACAAGGTCTTTACTTTCACATGTTCTTTGGCAAGGTTATTCATTATTTCTGGAGATAAACCATAACCTGCTGAAGAACCAGTAGAAATCTCTTAGTATATTTTTGATACCTGAAATCTGAAAAGTTTTAGTGATGAAAAGTTAAAGTGATGAGCAAACCTATGAGGGTTGGATTCTGATCTATATGCTCATTAATATAACTTTAGTTTTTATTTTCCTCTGGTTTCTTTGAAATATTTTGCTATTTGTTTCTAAGGCCTACAGCTTCTATCCCACAACAGGGTTCCAGTACCAGTAGGACATTCTCAGCGTTAACAAATGCATTTAACAAAGGCATTTAACAAAAAAAGTCCTTACCGGGCTGTCCTGGTTTCAGCAGGGATAGAGTTAATTTCCTTCCTAGTAGCTGGTACAGTGCTGTGTTTTGGATTTAGGGTGAGAACAATGTTGATAACACACCGATGTTTACTTCAAGTACCTGCATGACATACCTTCCCTAAGGGTCAGATACTTAGTCTAGTATTGGTCAGTAATAGGACCAAAGTATAACGTATTTCTCATATTGTTGAACAAAGTACTGAAAACTGGGAGTTGTATAGGCATTTAACAAAAAAAGTCCTTACCGGGCAAATCTGTGAGGTAAGAAAAACAAGGTGAAAGACAAAATTGCACCTAGAATTTTGAGAGTCCCCACAGTAAACATGCAAAAAAGAGCTTACCAAAAAAATCCATTTTCTGGAGAATATCCCTGCCACTACAGTTAATTTGTTACTATATTCATAGAAAACGTGAGAAATGAATGAAAAAAATTGAAATGTTGTGTTAGTTAGTAAACCTCATAATTTATGCAAGTCAATGGAGAAAGGTTCTGCTCCAAATGGTGTGAGCTGGCTAACATAGAACATATCTGAAAGTTAACTACAATCAATTGATATGATTTAAGTCAGTTCTCATGTTAGATGCAGGCTTTCTAAGAATTTTCTAAGAATTCTAAGAATCTACCAGAGTAGCCATGTAAATATTTGAAAATATTTTTGCATGATATATTATGAGTCACTTACCCATCTTTATCACTGGCACTTGAACAAAGAAAAAGAGATGTGAAATCCCTTCGTAGGAGAGCTGTCCTCGAGACAACATTTAACGGAAGAGGTAAGACCCCAACAATTGTTATGTTACTCTATAGACATTCCTCTCCTTTCATCTAATCCATTCATTTAGACGTCAAGCTGAAGTGCCTTTTGTGGCACTGAAAGCGTGTGTTACACAAGGCGAACTGCTAATAATGATATTTACACATACATCAGCAGACTTCAAGTACCTGCATGACATACCTTCCCTAAGGGTCAGATACTTAGTCTAGTATTGGTCAGTAATAGGACCAAAGTATAACGTATTTCTCATATTGTTGAACAAAGTACTGAAAACTGGGAGTTGTATAGGCATTTAACAAAAAAAGTCCTTACCGGGCAAATCTGTGAGGTAAGAAAAACAAGGTGAAAGACAAAATTGCACCTAGAATTTTGAGAGTCCCCACAGTAAAATAATTTCACAAAAATTATGACATTAGCCAGAAGGGAAAACATTAATAATAATGTCTTCAGTTTCCTCTTTTGGACTCTTCCAAAGCTGGAAACCAGCTTCATCCCATCTCTCTCTGGACATTTGTCTGATTAGGAATCTGGTCTACAGGCACCAAGGAAGACCATCAAGGACAGATCAGATCTTAGGCAGGCTGAATTGCTTTTGACGGTTCCTTTCCCCTTTAGGGAAAGCCCTAAAGATAGACACCTTAATTTTAGCAGCATTTTTCTGACCAAGAAGGGAGTAAATGGAAAAGAGTACCCATAGAGTATCCATCTGTTAATCTCCTTCAAGCTCGATTCAGGTATGTCAGTCAGCTCTAGGATGGCTTGCTCCTTATTCTGGTAGATGAAAAATTTTGGCTTTTTTTCCTTCATAGTGAAGGATGGAATATAGTTCTAAATGTGTCAGAGATTATCACTTAAGTTACTACACATTGTTCATTCAGGCTGGATACAGCAGTGAGGTGGCCCAAGAGGCAGCCGTGCAGTGGGGTAAGGAAGGCAAGCAGAGACAGAGAAAAGCTATTGGGTATTCAGCATATGTAAATGCTGAATGTTATTCTCTGAACAGAAGGAGTTTGATGTTGAAGATAGCACTCCACATCCAACATTTTTCCTGTTATCTCTATGTGAGTATTCTGTGCATTGATTAATTATTTTTTGGTAACCATGCTGCCCTTTCTAACATCTCTCATTTGATTTCCTAAGTACCCTGTTGAAGACTTATGTTCAGATCATATAAATGTAGAAATGAATGATTGCCTATAGTGTTAATAAGCAATAAAAGCTCCAACATAACATTCATATAAGGCAAATGTTTTATTATGGGAATTAAAAAGGTGTAGTGTGGAGGAGATGTGGAATCTGGAGTGTGGAAATGATAGAGATGCAGAGCACTGTCATAGGAAAAGAATGTTATATGAACAAAGGGCAGTGAGGAAGTGATGGAAAAGCACATCAGAGAACCATTCTTCTGCTCTGTGGCCTTGCTGTTTCTCAGCATAATAAAAATGAGAGATACGAGGGTAATAAAATTCATGCTAGACACATCTCTAAAAAGGGAACTGACCAAAGAATAAAAAAAGCACTTTCCTCCCATATGTTTTAAATTTCCCAGAGTGTATTCACCTCTAGTAGCAAAGTACAAAGGTACCTGCGGCCCCCGGCTAATTTAAGATATAGGCAGCTCTGATGAAGGGCAATGTATGCACGGAGCAAAAACTTTAGGGCCATTCTGAAGGACACTTTTTTTCTCCTCTGTTCGTTTTATGAATGTCTGTATTGGCATGAAATACTGTGAACAGTTTAAGGAAGGGATTAATTTTGTATGTCTGTAGCAACTGTATGTTTCAGGACTTATGCTTATCATTCTTAGCTTCATCAGAGGCCTTAGATCAGATGAGTGTGCCTTGAGTTCTTCATTTTGTAATAAAGCTTAGCCTCATGTGACGGCTAATGAAACATTATGCTTTAACTTTAGCTTCAACATTACAGAAAATCACTGTGGCAAGTGTTCAATTCACTATTTAATAGTAAATAAAGTTTTTTTTCCCCATAATCTATATATGTCTTCTCTGTGTCATATTGTCTTGAAACTTTAAACTTGTTGACAATGAAAAATACGAATGTGAATAAACTGGTTTTCACCGTGTCCTTTTTGAAGAGCTCATTCACTTGTACGTAAGCACAGGTGTACGGGAAAGAGTTCTGCAGCATCTCTCCAACAGGTCACTGATGTATCAGCCTCAGGTCTCAGCCATGCCTTGACTCACACCTCCTGCCTCCGCTTTAGTTCCAAAGAGTGCAGAAAATGTGTGCGGATAGCAAGAGAATTATCATGGAAATTTAAAAAGAACTTCAAACTTCAAACATCTTAATTAGGTCATCACTGGAACGAGCAAACTGAAAATATAGTGGTTTCAGAAAGGTCTTGTTGCACATAATATTATCCACAATGCAGTCTTCTCCATGGAATGGAGACTCAGGCCAAGGCTGAGGAGGTTCACATTAGGGTGTAGTTTCACAATACCTCGGCAGCAAAAGTGTCTGAAAGTGTAACTTCTCCCTCACTCTGGCTGCTTGTTTACATGTCTGTGTTGCAGCTTGCCACCAACTATGCCGACAGACTTGCTTTTTAATGCTTTTTCTGCACACCCACTAGGACAATTATAGAGGAACAGATGAGAGTTAGGAAACGGCAGCACAGGGATGGGAATGAACCATGAAGGGGTGAAAGTAGGTCTTCTTCAGCCAGCTCTGATAGTGTTTCTACCAGCTCTTCTGGTAAAAGAAGTGAAAGAAATGCAACTTCAGCCTTAGTTACAACTACAAAAGGCTTATTTATGAAGAGTTCAGTTTTAAACTGAATTTTGGTGCATTTATCACATCTCAGCTTCTTTAGGAGGTGGGGACCCATACCAAATTTTCTCCAAGGCTTTGAGAGCAGTGGTTGGATAGCTGCAATTAACCTTCAAAAAGTCAACAGAGAATGGTGTATTCCCTCTTGGCCAGCACTTCCCAGAAGAAATTTCAATTTGTAGTATAACATCAAAAGTAGATTTCTTTTGTCCCGTATTTGAAAATGTTTGTCATAGTCCTTTAGTTTAATCTTGAAAACTACACATTTGGATTCAGAAATATTGAAGAATTCCATGGAAACCACTGCACCTGCCTTGTGCATGTTGTCCTATATCAGGTTGTTGACCATCATGTGCTATGAAATCCATAAGTCACCACATAAGTCTTAAAAATACCTGCCATGGTGACTTCAGAATGGAGAATCCTGTCTACAAAAGAGAAGGGAGGCATTTGACACCCAACAGTGAACTCCTATGAGGAGCTGGAGAAGACTTTTGTTAAAACACACCTTTTTTTTTATTTTCCAGAAAGAACATGCATTTCAGGAAAAAAAAGAAAGATCCATCAAACCCCGTTTTCCCTTAAAAACAAGTTTGACTGAAATTTTCAGCCACCTGTAGCAGTCTCTTAGGAAGGCTGCTGCTATTGCTTAGAGAAAACTGTTCTTTATATCTTTTATTTGTTCAAAAGATTTTCAGTGTCCTTTCCAAGGCACTGCCAGCTATTTTCTGAATAGGTAGACTCTTGTTGCTATAGTAATTAAAGCCAAAACTAGTGCTCCAGTCAGAAGACTGCAGGGCAGTGTTTGTTCCTGAGCCGCTATTGCAAGTAGGACTGTATTTACACAAGCTCCCTTGACTCTTCATGCCAAGAGTAGCAGAAAAGAAATAAAACAGACATGAACACTCAGATGCACAAGCACACACTCTATTGGAGGTAGGAAGATTTTATTCAAGGCAAACATTTTAAGGATACAGCCCCATAAAATTCAGGGGATGTACATTTTTGTCCTGAATTGCACACCACTGACATGAACTTACCAGGTGTGAAGTTGAAAAGAGACCTTAAAAGTCTTTAGGCATTTTAAATAATATATTTCCAAAGGAGTTAGGTGTCTGAATGCTTTTGAGAATTTGGCTGAAGTGCTGCTAACTGTTCTGTGGCATCTTACTGTTAAACCAACCTTCCTTCCTTCCTTCCTTCCTTCCTTCCTTCCTTCCTTCCTTCCTTCCTTCCTTCCTTCCTTCCTTCCTTCCTTCCTTCCTTCCTTCCTTCCTTCCTTCCTTCCTTCCTTCCTTCCTTCCTTCCTTCCCCTTTCCTTTCCTTTCCTTTCCTTTCCTTTCCTTTCCTTTCCTTCCTCCCTTCCTTTCCCTTCCTCCCTCCCTCCCCTTCCTCCTTCCCTTCCCTTCCCTTCCCTCCCCTTCCCTTCATTTTTTCCTCAGAGCTACAAGTAGTTGACAGGAGACAATCAAGTCCTGTTCACACTGAAGTCAGTAGCAAAAAAAATACATTTTGATGCCAGCAAAATCAGAAGTTGATTTGGAAGTATCTGTAGGAATGTAATTAATAAAAAATAATTTAGAATTCCTTTCCTCAAATAAAAAATTATCAAGGGCATTTTACTGTCTGGAAGGCTTGAGGTGACTAACATGTAGTTCTTAAACCAGAAATATTAGACGGAAGTTAAAAGTCCCAAATGAAATGGTTCTGTAGAGATTGGTAACTCAAAAACATTTCCAGCTTTGGAAGAAATATTTCTCCTTGCCCTTGGTGTAAATCCAGCAGTTTTGAAAACAACAACAAATACTTTCAAAGTCAAGAACTGATTTTTGGTGCGGAAGTTCCTGCATATCCAACATGAAACTTGTTAACATTTGATGAGGGCATGCACCAATCATGTCGTAGACCTCAAAGTATGACAGTTTGGGCACCTGAAAACAGAGACAGTCAAAAATCATGAGTTCATTAGAAAAGATCAATAAAAGGATTTTCAGTGAAAGTTAACAGAATTGTCAGTAACTGTAGCTCTTAACATCTTTAACTAGGAGGAAGAAGCCATTGGGTTCCTTTATTGAATACAGAGCTTAAAAGCAGGGACAAGTGCCCACAGCACCTCCTTCAGTGGTGCAGCCCCGTGTCATTTCACCCATAGGCTGGGAACGGATGGCACTGAAGCAGATGTCTCTGTGCATGTGAGAAAGGAGGAGGGGAAATGATGCGGAAGTAGTAAGCGCAGCAGAGACGCGGTTACCAAAGCACAGCCTGTGTGGCACTGAGTGCTAAGTGCTGTCTTGAAAGGGGCCCACAACTGCAAATAGGGAAACTGTCTTCTGCTGCTTGATTCTTGCTGTCTTGAGGGAAATAGGACTGCGTTCCTTTGGAAACAAACAGGACGACACCTGAGACACTGCTGACTCAATTTTTCCTCCCAACAGACAGCCCACAGGGTCCTGAGTTTTGGTTAAATGCCTAGCTAAAACTATTTAAACTAATTAATATTAACATTGTATGATGATAATGTGTCCCATTCAACTTCCTATTTACATATATGAGACTTCTCCCCCAATGCGCAATTATACATTTCTCCATAAAAATATTTATTTCTCATTTTTTCTGTTGCTTTTTCTTAGATGTCAATACGTTACAGATAGGATGCTCTGATACTTCTGATGCATGGTTCAAGATGAAAAAGGATGAAATATCAGCCCATACATCTTAAGATACCATGTTTTTGTCACATTTATCACAGTAGATAGCAGTGGTGTCACAGCATGTGTTAACAATTAGCAGATGATTCATTTTAGTTGCAGCTTCCCTGTAAAGGCTTCAATATTTCTGAGCACAAGGATTGTGTCATTTGGCTAATCTGCTTATTTTACTGTCCAAACCAATGCTTGCCCATTCTTTGAATTTCATGTTTGCATTCAGAATACTTTTGACTGCAGGTTTGGGAAGTACCAAATGCTTCCCCATCTGGGAAGGTCATTTTAATCCCCAAAATGGACTTGCTGACATGAAAACAACATATTTGGAATGGCTGCCAACTCTGGGCTGGTCCTTCGCAAATGGCACTTCAGGCATGGGGCATGGGAAACAGACTTTTATTACCCACATGTCCTATTTATAGAAATGAAAGTAGTTAGTAAAGCATATTATTCACATGTTTTGTCTATTTATTAGTGCTATTTTCCTTTTGTTTATCACCCAGTAACTTTCTACTGGCCATCAGGATCCTTAAGTAGCTGCCTGCCATCACAGCTGCCGATGTTAAGTTACATACTGCAATGCTGAGTCCAGCCACTCCCGAAGGGAGTGATATATAGGCTCATATCTGACAGCAACGGAAAATAAAAACAGGGCTGTATAACCACACAGAGCAGGAGGTTGCCTTGGGCAGCAAAATATAATGGGCTGCAAAATGTTAAGAGACTGTTTACACACTGGCAGCCTATTGTGCTGCCCCAACACAAATCATTTCATCCAGATAAAATTGCATTGAAGTATGTAACCATATATATGTATAGCTGTAAGGAGTATGTGAGGTGTCCTTCAGCTGCGTGCCCTGCTTTCCTTATTGCCATTAACTGTGTCTGCAACTTTACCTAAGAGGTAACACTTTCTAGATTGCCTTGGGTAGAGGTATCCACATATTTTTTCCAGCTGGGGACTATACTGGTTATTTGCTGCAAGCAGGAAGACCACATATAGACTGTTTAAGGTAGAGCGAATTTCAGCTACTCCCAACTAATATGAGAACTTGTGTTTTAAAGCCACAGTTCCCACCTCAGCTTGATCCAAGCAACTCTGCTAGAATCAATACAGCATATGGAATGCTTGTATATGGTCTTACGCACCACTCTGCCCTTGGCTGTAGCTAGCACTCATGGCCAGGACAGCTGTAGGACCTAGAGAATATCCAATGTTTGATAGGGCTGTTGATGTGAATGAACAGTGTTAAGTCTGAGATCAAATAATCAGTTGATGCTAACCTTGTAGAAGGAACTGCTGTTAGAACAAGAGCTGTCTTAAGCTAAAAGTCTTAAAAAAGTTGTATCCATTTGATTTGGAGATATATGCCTCCATCTTCAACGTCTATACACACTTTGCTATCTATAGATTTGCATCAGTACTTTCACCAATGTACCTCATAAAGTTGTAGGGTTTTTGGGGTATTGCAGTCAATGCTTAATTTATAGAGCAGTAACTCTCCAGATAATTACCTATAGCTTCTTGGCTCACAGTCTTCATTTTGGAGTAAAAAAAATACATGAGAATCTACAGGTATCTGATTAATAGGCCTAGGGTAAGATTTTAACCTCTTTCTTTTTTTTAACCATGCTTTTCCTGTAGAAGGATCCTCAATTTGGAATTAGTTCAGCCTTCCCACTCAGATGTGCTTTACCTCAAAGGGTGAAAAGGTGAAAGGTAAAGTTGACTTTGTAAAGGACTGGTTGTCTGCTACATAGTCAAGATTTTAATTTCCAGTGCACAGAAACCTGAATGAAATGAAAAGACATTTCTATAAGAATAAAACTAAGGAGAGCTTGATGAACGAGGCAAAATTTTTCCATTAGTATTTGGTTAAAGATTCACATTATTTTATTCAGCCATGATTATGTTTTGTGTGTGTGTGCTGATTTTCTGCAAACACTGGAGAAATTGAATTTGAATGTCACAATTATAAAACCAATTTCAAAAATATATGTATTATTGCAGACAGAAACAAACCTTTACATTCACATACAGAAGTAGTTTGTGCTGGAAACTCTAGGGGGCTCATCCAATCAGGGGAAAAAAATCTGTACTATTCTAACTAACCGAGAGCACTTAAGTTTTGAACACTTGCATGCATAGGTATTGACACAGGAAGAACTCACGAGTGTAAATTTCCCTATGTAAACATACTATTTTAATGTAAAACACAACTGGTCTTTAATGTTTATTCTGTGGTTGAGAAAACAATTCATCAGTTATTTAAAAGCCTGGATTCTTTCAGCATCAAATTGACACAGGAAAGGTAAGATGTGAAGGAAAAAGCACCCTCCAAAGCAGCTCAAACATAAAAGAGATGAGTGCTGAGATGTGAAAAAACTTCTCCTTGCTTCAAGTCATCAGCTTGCTGTAGTGGTTAGCTCCAAACACACATTTGTTTTTTTTTTTAATTCTAGAGGTCTGTGACTATACAACCACATCCTTCACTTTGTACTTAGTGATCCTATAACTTTGCTTATTTTCCACTTCTTTGTCATTACTTAAACCCCTCAAGGCTCTTCCTATGAAAACTCACATCTTCCCATGTTCCTGGATTCTTAAGTTTCAGAAAATCTTTGAAATCCTTCGAGGCTTGCGCTCTGTGACAAGGTATCATGGAAGACATCAAATGAAGGAAAGATATTTAAGAAAAAAACAAAGTGAAAAGAAACAGGATTGAAAAATCAGCTTTCCTTTTTATCACAGGATAGACTTTTTAAATCTTGAAACATAAATGTTATACATATTGCAGTATGATATGATATAAAAGGTCTTATTTATCTTCAAATATGTTGAAGTGTACAGTTTCACAAAGTAAAATTTAATAATCTGTAGGTTATTAAATAGGTTTTCCTTACTTGGAAACTATTTTTCAAATGCTTACAAGAGTTGAGACAGAAAGGCATTTTAAAAAATGAGGGATAACAATTTAAATTAGAAAGTGTTAATCAGTATATGATTATTTGATGTATTAAATTAGTATATGTTAGGTTTCCACATTTTTTTTAAATTTTGTGCAGGTACACTGAACCTTTGAACAAGAGACATCAGGAAAATAAATAAAACATTGGGCTGATTCAAAGATAACTGAGAAGACAAGTGATGTGATGTCTGCTGAAATGAGTCTTGAATCAAGTACTTCAACTGAGCAAAATACAGTTAGATAACCGAAGAATTAGCGCCAGAGTTATCTTGGCAAAGGTAAAACAAATTAAAATTTTTAATGTTTTACAGCTTTAAGTTTTTACAGCTCAGGTAACACAGTGTAATATCTCTGTTCCTAGCATAAGTAAAGGTGTCTTATCAACATTCACAGTCTGTGGCTCATAATCTTAATGTATTTTAAAAAAAAGTAAAATATCTAATTGCAGAGTGTTTTGAAAACTTCTGTGTCACTATCAGAAAAGCAACCAAGTGCACCATCCTATTCTAAGTCAGCTCAACCTTTGGTAAAGGCTCTCCCCGCAGACATCATCAAATAATTCCACCTGTCTTCATTATTGCAGTAATAGCAACAAATGCTACTGGGACAAATCAGCATTCATTGACATCATTGATCTGACATGTTGAATTATAACTTAAGTTACAGTTAAATTCCCTGCACATGGTCAAATGGAAATCCCATCACAGGGATTAACATCTCAGTATTACTGAGCAGAATAAAAATGATAGGCAACAGATACATAAACTTCCCTGATATTTCTCAGTTCTTAAACCTGAAGAAGTTAACAATAAAATGGTATCTTGGCTTCTACTCAGCTTCTTCTGTCCCAGTTAGACTATTCTCCTCATTCTTCACTGTTATGAGACAATGCTGATAACTCCATGTGTAGTTTTTTCTTAAGAGTCTCGAACAAACTGTATGAGGGCTTTTTTCCCCCTTCTTAACAGACTTCTCCTCTGAGACTTGAAGTATAATTTCACTCATTATCTGCTGTCATATTTTATTAGAAGTTCCAGCTGACCTAAATAAAGTATTTTCTGCGTTGTTTCACGAGACAGGAAAACTATGATTTTGCATAATCTTTTGCATTTAATAAGCAATGAAATGCACGTATGATTTCACTTGACTGTGGCCCTAACTGAGTGGAAATGCTTAATGTTGTGTGTTGGCCTCCCTGTGTGAGGGTGAGGGAGCTTCAGTCTAAATCGAGTGGACCTGGGTGAGAGATGGATCTGAGCACAGATGTTCAAAATTCACTGTACTCTCTCCAAGTGTTGTGAATTCACAGGCTTCAAGTGACTCCTGAGTAAATGCTCAAACCATATTGGAACCACTTTTTTGGTTATTCCTCATTTTCAAAACTTGCAAGGAAAAAAGTTAATGAGGAAAACTGAATAGCTAACAGGAGAATGAGACTGTCCAAGGGCAACATAGTTTTACTTTTGTTTTAAGTAGTAGGAAACTCTGTTCCCCTGAGCCCTTTAAAGGTTAATATTTAGTGACTAGATCTCCATTTCATGTGTATTCCTAAACTCTGCTTAGTTTAGAGACTGATATAACCAAGCCCATGTCCATATAAACATAAACATAGACGCATCCAACAATGGGTGCTTTTACATTTTGCTTTTAGATTGCTCCAGCCCTCTGTTTTCACAGAGGATTTCCCCTCAGACCTAGCTTTGAGATAAATAAACAGTGTTAAAGATGCTCATTTTACTCATTCCAATATAATAAAAATAATAACACCTCACTATTTTCTTTGGAGGTTGATAACTGGATCCAGATCACAGGCTCTGTAAGTCTTTCTCTTTGGTGACCTCTTACTTTTTTTTACTTATGTTAGCTTTTGTTTTTAATCTCCTTCTATTTGTTTTACGTTTTCTTCCTCTCCTTTTACTCCTGCCTACCATTTGCAATGGGAAAAGAGCACATATCAGCAGAGCCTTTCAGATAGCAAACTTTTTCAAATTCTTTCCAGAAAAGCCTCTCAAATTTTTCTTTTGGATATATATTAGAATTTCAAATATGAATTCTTTCCAGATATCAAATTTTAAAATGTCTAAATTGAGCCTAGATGAATTATTAAATTCAAGTACTCATTTATGGTGGAAAACTTTCACCGAAATTTAATTTTGATGTTAATTAGAGGTATGGAATTGTATATAAAATCAATATTGTACCAAAATATGCCTATGCGATACTTACTTTAGAATTTTATTTTAGTCACAGCAGGATGGGTTTAAACTCTAAAAAAAAAAATCCCATTTACTTTGGCATGGGAAAAAGGAAAGAGTTTTTAAAAAACATACAGTAAAAAAGTAGGTTAGAGAAAATCAGCAGGCATGACAAGCCTAGAGACCATAGCGAGCAGTACCACAACATAAAAAAACAATCTCACCTATTACAGACACCTATATCAAGATGCAGTGAACTGCCTCTTTTCCTCTACTAACTGTAAAAGGAGCATAGATGACAACATTCTATTATAACCAGTGTAAATTTTATAAATGGTTAAGGCAAAGGAAACAATTCCCAATCTTGCAGTTCTTGAAAAGGAAGTAAGAATGTTCCCACTACTACAATGAGTATAGATTATACGTCATTATTATAATGACTCAAGTATAGCTGGCTTTTTTTTAATAAGAATCTGACACTCAGCTCTTGGCACTTTCAACTCCTGATAAAACCAGTGAGAGGACTGAAATCTTGGGCATGCACAAATATAGGCCTACCTTTTGACATGTTTGTAGTTTTGCACAAGTCAAAAGGCCACTTGTGTAGGAGGGAGAGTGGGGGCAAGCCACTGGTAAATCAAAAATCTTGAAAACTGGAATAAATGATACAGTCAAAGTTGTAGTGGGAGGCAATGGAAAATTATACCAACCTCAATGTTTAAAAATACATCAGTGTAAACAGTCTACTTTTATAGGCAGCATAGAAAAGGGAATTTGAAAATAAACCTTAAAACTGGCATAGTAAAAAATGCATTTCAGGCAAACTAATTAAAAAGTGGAAGATAATGGTATTTCATTTGAATGAGATGAAATCTAAATAAGCATCATTACTGAGCTTCGAAACACAAATGTTTAGATAAAATATAAAAGTACTTCTACTATAAATGCAGAAGAAAAGAAAAATCAACTCAAAACCAAGAAAATAGTGCTCATTCCTCTGTACCCTACCTTACTAACAGAACAATTTCAATTGAGAGACATCCAGTTGGAAGAAACAAAAGCTCATCCTTGTAGACTTAAACAGCCAAAGAAAACAAGAGGAAATCCTGGTTAACATCCATATAATATTTGTATACAAATAACAGAAAGAGTCAATGAAAGGCCAAATGTAAATTGAGAAGCTGAGGACTGCAATTTAAACCCCTGGAGATATCTCCACAACAGATTCTGCATGGAAGATGAAGGGATAGCCCCAAACTATATCAACATATCGTTTGTTAATTGGCTGCCATGTGTGGCAAAATCTTTTTATATTAATCCCATAGCAGATGCTGGTGAATATTCAGCGTAAAGTAGAGAAGAGTTCATGTTAGCATTCCTAGAGCTGTGATTATAGCCCATAGAATCATGGTTGTAAATGGCCTCTTGGGATAATCTGTGTATAAAACAAGGACTCCAGATTGAGAAAATAAATCATGATCAAATATTATATAATTTACACCATTTGCTAACTAAGAGAGAACATTAGGCCATTAGTCCATGTAAATAGAAGAACAAATGAACAAAAATTATAGCCAGGGGCATTTGAGCATTCAGCTTAGCTTTGTATTTGATGTGATCAATACTATGCAAAAATCTATCTTGACTTTTGTTTTTCGGTCCTTTTATCTAGTAATGGTGGTATGAAGGCAAAAGGCAGTGCTGTATTGCTAACAGTAGTGATTTGTGCGCCATGTCAGCTATCCTAGACCAGCTACAAAGCTATGACCCTACCTCTGCTCCAGCAAGCTGAGCAGCTGTCATTCCCAAAGCCAACAAAAATAACTGCTGCCACAACAGGCAACAAAAGCCATGCTGTGGCACCTGCTACCTTGGCCAGCCGAGGCGATGATAGGCTATCATTCAAGCCAGTGGCAATAGGGCCACATAAAGCCAAACACACGCCCTTGCTAGCTCAGCTGCTGTCCTATCTGGTCACAGACACGTGCGCACCAGCCAGCTTCCCTTTCCCAGTTGCAGCCCTCAGGAAGCATCGTTCAAATATCTTCCCTCTGAAAAGGAGAAAGAAAGAGCAGGCAGGGTGGTCTACCCGTGTGACAGAAAGCAGCTCCCAGGACTTCAGTGGCACTCCGTCAATTTTTGCTGCCTGAGCACTTTGTTTTCATGTCGTACTATGCAGTCATGAAATAAAGACTCTGACAGGCTCTTCAGGTCCTGCCGTAAGGATGTAACGTTTAGAACTGTACAGCTTACTCTTTCATCGCCAGTTCAATGTCTTTTATAATTATCTCTTATGGAAACAGGGGAGTATGACTACGGACTGTTTGTCCTAGATTCTGTCCTTGGTTTCTCAGCATTGGAGGGATGTTTAGCACAACTCTCTGGAGAATGACAGCCTCTGTCCTGCATCCAAATCTTGGTCTTACTAACTCTAAAAACCTATGAAGTGAATACAAATAAATTCTTTCTGTTCTTACTGGTATGTGGAAATAACACAAAGATAATTTTACATCAGATAAAGTAACACCTGACTCTCCTTCATGTTACCAAAAGAGTGACAACCTCCAGGAGAAAGTTCAGAATTTAAACTTCCCACTTAAAAACTTCAGATGGGTTCACCTACTTTTCTTCGAACATATCATGGCTTTAGATCTCTGGAGGACCTACAGATGGAGTTAATTTAAAGGAAAATCAGTAAAATTATATTAAGATGGTTATTGTTTGATTTTGAGCACTGTAAATCAGAATGATTAGCATGACTATATTTTGAATATTCTAAAATTATTCAGGACATGGGATGGATAAAATCTAGGAATGAGCAAAAGCTTGATCTCAATGAAGTTTGGCTATCAAAAGTTTTAGAGAGCTACAGAAATTGAAAGAGAAATGTAAAGCCTTACACTTACTAAACCAATTGCCTTCCATAGACTGTTTGCTCACTTCTTTTTTTTTAACAAAAAAAGCAGACATGCAGACAGGATGAACATGGTAAATCTCTTCATCTGAGGAAAAGATGTGAAGAGGAGGCATCTGTAATGGCAATTTTAAGAGATGTTGGCTCTATATGCTCCTGAAGGAGAAGGACTTTATTAACTAAAAAGAATGGGACCTGGACTCACAACTCATGGCCCAAGTAAAATTCTGAAAAAAATAGAAATAATTATGGTTTTCACCCAGAAGGATTCAATGTAAAATGAATATTATTGTCCTTTTCTCTAGAATGGAATGGGACTTTCAGATGAAGCGAGTTTTCATTAGAAAGTGACAGTTTCTCAAAACTGTTTGGCTATCAAAAGGTTTAGAGAGCTACAGAAATTGAAAGAGAAATGTAAAGCCTTACACTTACTAAACCAATTGCCTTCCATAGACTGTTTGCTCACTTCTTTTTTTTTAACAAAAAAAGCAGACATGCAGACAGGATGAACATGGTAAATCTCTTCATCTGAGGAAAAGATGTGAAGAGGAGGCATCTGTAATGGCAATTTTAAGAGATGTTGGCTCTATATGCTCCTGAAGGAGAAGGACTTTATTAACTAAAAAGAATGGGACCTGGACTCACAACTCATGGCCCAAGTAAAATTCTGAAAAAAATAGAAATAATTATGGTTTTCACCCAGAAGGATTCAATGTAAAATGAATATTATTGTCCTTTTCTCTAGAATGGAATGGGACTTTCAGATGAAGCGAGTTTTCATTAGAAAGTGACAGTTTCTCAAAACTGGAATGTTTTGTGAAAACACAAAAGGTTTTTCATAAATTTCCAAAAGAACAGCAGGATTCCTGTCGAGCTGAGCCTGAAGTCTAGCCAGCTTACCTGGCTTGCTAGCTGAGACATCTGGGATTTCTGGCTCCTTGTCATAAAGCTGAGCATCTGGGCACCTGAGCATCCTGGTTCCCACCCTGTGAAGCCAAGTCCTCTTTGTTCTAGAAGGGCTGGAAAACATAACTGAGATGAAATTTTCAGAACAAAGTATCTTGATTACGTAAATACTAATCATATTTGGATTTTCCTCTCCATGGAAAATTTCCAGGGAGATTCTATATCCATACTTAGGTGGAAGGGCTTTTCTTTTTTTCCCAGAATCTTCTACCAAATATGATTTCTGGCTTTTGACCAGGCCCTGTAAGAGCTAGTTCCAAAACGTATCACGGAAAAGGAGAATTCAAAGCTGTCGAGGCAGTTGTTACACTCTGAGGGGTGGGTTTTGAGGATGAAAAACTGTTCTCTTGCCAGTCCTTAAATTTTAAATTAGTCTTTATGCTACAGCTGACTGAATTCATGATACATTTTCCACCAGCTGAGAGCTTGCTTCTAATATTCAGGACTGCAGAACTCAAAGGAGATATTTTGACACCTGCTAAATGTACATGTTTACAATAGGGTAAAGGTGCTCTAGTTTCTCTTCTTGGCACCTTTTGCCTCATCTAAGCCCATTTATAATCTGAATGCCTTCTGCAGGATCCTACCTCGCTTAGCAGAGCAAGTTTCTGTGCTACTTTCCACCCTGGAGTAATTTGTTCACGGTGCTATTCACATGGCGCTATGCTATTTTTGCAGCTAAATTGACATTTTATTTTTTGTTCTCTAAGTATAGCTTGATTTTCTTTTCATATTTCAGTTTCTCTCCATACTTTTTATCCATTCTCAACTCTTCTTTTCAGTTCATTTTTATAAATACATGGTGAACATACCATATTAAAAAGTAAACTTTTACCATGACTTGGTATAAATACAGTCCTGTGGTATACATAAATTCTAAATTTAGGAAATACTGTGGTAAAGGCAATGCCACAGAAGAGTATTTGTTTACCTTTTAGAGGCGCCCTAGTTATTTAAGTATAATTAAGTTAGACTCTTTTTTATAGGTTTTTGTCTATCACTGGAAAGTATTATTGGCACTAACAAAATTAACAACAAAACCCACACATTTTTCACTATGCTTTAGAGAGAAGTCTTCACCCACATTAAGAAAGAACATGACACATTCCTCATATCATGTTTCAGCTTGAATGGATTGTTTTCACAGCTATAAAAAGGGAAATTGTAAGAAATACGGGTAATAAGTCTATGATAAAACAAAAATAATTAGATGCATGATCAATTTTTTACTAATATTTATTCTTGTGGAAAAACATCATTCTGACTTTTAATTAAATATACACTTTACAAACACTATTTGACTGTCAAAATTTTCAAAGAATGTCATTAACTGAAGAAATGAGGCTGGTTGAATTATTTGCTTAGCAACATTTGGCTAGCAAATAATTTCCATACCAGCCATGTTCTCTGGAAACAATTTTTTCTCTTAAGCATTTGCCAAAATAATTTCTGCCAATAATTTCAGATTTTTTTGCAATTTGTTTCCGCAGTGCTAAATACCTTCCAAGTCTTATGTGACTGATCACTTCAGACACATAAAATTGTTTCTGACATGTATTTTTTAATTGTATTTTTCTCTTAATCTCTTAATATCTGTTTGCTTATTGAGGAACTTTTTAATACATTTCTGGCATGAATTTTTAGTTGAATAAAATATTTGTGTAAAAAATGAGCTTTATGATTTGGAGCATTTCAGCCCAGCAATGAAGAGACACAAAAGAACCATGCCTTCCAGCTCAAATGGAAGGAAATTACAGTAATCCAATTAATTCAGGTCAGAAGCATAATAACAATAATTTATATTTTTTCTTGATTTATTATCACAACTACACATTTCAAAGAAGCTTAGGTGAATGAACCGAAAAGTTACTGAGCTTTTCATTTTGAATGCATACAAATATCAGTTTATATTTTTACCCATTTTTTGCTTAAAAATATCTATAAAATAACTTATAAATATTGCAATTTTTCAATGTTTAAAATGTAAAAGATTTCATTTTAAACCAAACATATTTTCTTTGTTTCCAGCAAATTGTGTAACAGAACTTGTTAAAATTTTCCTTCATTACATAGCTGATATGACTATAACCTGTTTCTGCTCAAAGCAATCTGTAGAAGACACTACGATACTCGAAATATACCTGCCTTGACTATGAGATATGCATGCCTGAATCCCTCCTCTACTTGACATGGAGTCAGATCTGAAACAGGTTTCCCGTATCGCAGGAGAACAAGTCAGGTATTGGACTTGTAAATACTTCACTGGTTCTCTGCATATTAACTGCAGAATCTGCTCTGTTGTTTAAAATGAAGCATTTATTAGAAGACGTGAGAACATAAGAATGAACGTGATGGGTAAGGGCAGAAGTCCACCTAGCTTTGTGACAGTGACCAGCAAGGTCACACATCAGAGAACAGTGGAAGTACAAAGCGACCTTTCCCTGATAGTATCTCCCAGTTCCTAACCTGCAAGATATCTGGAACCACAAGTGGTATCAGGATCTTGACATTTAAAAACCCTTGACAGCGTTTTATTCTCTGATTTTGTCTATCTTTTTGATCTCATTATTCTCTGATTTTGTCTATCTTTTTGATCTCATTTATATTTTTTACATGTGATTTTTCCTTAGGAAAATGAACTTCCTTTGGTTTCCTTTATACGTGCTATCTGATCATTTCATTTGGTGTCTTCCACATCCTGAGCTATGTGAAACATCGAATAATTGTTTCCCATTCATATTCTCTCTGGCATTCAGGATATTATATTATTCTCTCATATCTAGTGCCTGCTCAGTTGAGTCATTTCCAGACAGAACTGTTCTGGTCTATTTAATTTCTTCTTATCTTCTTGTCATCTCTTTCATCCTGCTCTGTACTGTTTTTACTGTATCCTGTTTGATATGTTGAAACCATAACTCCAAGAAGTGTTAAAGATTTTTTTTGCTTAGTTGTCTATTCCTTCTTCATAATAATAAGTCATAACACCCTGCTTGCTTTTTGACCGCTGAGGAGTACTGAGCTGATAAAGTCAGAAAACTATCTATAGTGACTCCAAGATCCCTTTCATGAGTGAAAGTATCTAATTTATAGTCCATTGTCTGGTGTCTGGCTGAATGCTCACAGTTATTTTTCCATTAGTGCATTATTTTGCATGCACTGACATTGAATTTAATCTGTCATTTCATCACCTACTCAGTAGTTTCCATCAATTCACTTAGCTCTCACTGCCACACACTGATGTTGTTACTGCAGCGCTTGCCCTCTTTTTTGGCCCATGTATGAACATACTAAGCACAAGCAGATCCTTGGGCGAAGCCAGTGGCAAATTCCTTGTTATAAATGCTGGCCATTTATTAAATGGTCTTCATCAAAGATGAAAAAATAGAAGTTTAATGCTCAAAGTTGGTAGTTAGTGTGCTAATCTAAGAGACACAGGCTCCGAGCACTGAGCAATGTGTGCTTATTTATAAATAATAATTTAATTTGCATCATTGGGGTGCATCTTTTGGGTGTACCCCTATATAACCAATAGTCTGGTGGTGAAGGCACCCTCCTGAGACGTGAGTGGTCTTGGTTCAAATCAGGCAGGTGTATGTTTGAAGACAGATCAGCAGTCCTTGAGCTGAGTGCTCTAATCACCAAACTACTGGGCGCTCCCTAAGGGTACTTCATGTCTTAGAGCTTCCTTTTTATTCATTTGTTTCTTGGGATTTGTGAACAATTTTTTGTGAAATGGTGACCTGATTTTGGTGCCAAAAGAGGGTTCAGGACAGAGAACCTCAACTTTCCCTACAAATTCCAATATATGCTGCTATTAGGTCTGGAGTAAAGCACCTGAAGGTGTGTGGAGGACAGGGATTAGTCCTTGCCAGTGCCTTTGTGTACTTTTTAATTCAGAATTTCTATCTGGATATATTTTTAGGCAGCTCCCTTCCTAGTTTTCTGGCACCCGTCTCTCTTGGGTGTCAGTTTTTCTCCAATCATTGAGTGGGGAACTTGGCTGAGGACGCTAAATTACACCTCTGGGCAGGACAGTGTTGAGGCGTTAAGAGTTCACAGATTTTGCTGTGAATGTAGACCAGAAGCCTTTTTTAGAAAGTGCCTTGGCAGGAGCTATGATATATTTGGCTCTAGCTTCCACCTGCCATGGCCAGTTCGATTCTGTTTTGATCCTGGGTTAACAACCGATCTATTACGATGTTAACCACCAACAGGGTAATGGTGAGTGTAGTTTTATTTTTTAAAAATATGTTAATGAATAAATAATATGAAAATATGGCCTTGTTTCCGATGGAAACATGGCTTTTAGATTGGGGGACTGGAATGGGAGTGAGGATGGAGGGACAGGTTCCCTCCATCCTCCCTCCATCCAGTGGGTGAGTTCCAGTGTTACTGAAGGCCAGGACAGCTGACGTGGGAGAAAGCTCTTGTAACTAGCCCAGGCAGGGAAATGCTTAACTTGGTGTTTGCATGGCTTAGATACTAAAGTCTGACAAGACTGAAAGGCACAGGAAAGCAGGCTCCGCTGACTCTGGTGGTCATCAAGTTATTTGTTAAACAGTGATATTGTTGAATTACTTTTTGTTTGCCTAACACATTGAAATGTAGACACTATACATGAAGATTACATACATTGCTATAATTGTCATGAGTTGTTGGATATTGTAATGACAGGCAAAATTTGATGATTTTTTGAGGGGTATAATTACTTAAGCCTAAGGAGTTTGATAGCCTAGATAGCTTAGTTTCCCACCTTCTTTTTCAGAGGAAAAATGAATTATCTGTTGAAACCAACAACAAAAGTGCCTTCATCTTGTCTGGGCTGACTGTGAAAGGATTTATAACAAATTGTTGTCAGAGCATTGTGACCAGCATTGAAATAAGTATGCCTGCTCGAGATTTGTGTGTGTGTCCGTAATCTTGATGCTAAGATTGAACAGCTGCTGTGTACCTGTTGGTAGTGTGTGTTTGCCAGGGTAAAGAAATCTTTCTTTTCTTGTGCTTTCCTCTGCTGGAATGAAGCCAACCAAGTTCTGTAGAAAGAAATGGGAAGGAATGAAAATATGTAAATCAAGAACTAGTAAGGGTTTATATTATGTGAGTAACCTACTGACATCCTTCTCTATCAGTGTTCTCTCTCTCTATTGCTACAAAACGAACATGTTTGGGTTGTCAAAGTTTTTATTCTTGCAGTAGAAACTCTGCATTGTCCTGACTAAGCCTGAGGTGACAATCAACAGCTCAGTCTTTGGAAAGCAGTCCAAAGTCTTTGAAAGACAGTCCCTAAGTCCTCTAATAATAATTTAGATGCATGTGGGGAACACGTAAGAGTCTAATAATTACAGAGTCATTGGACCACGGAGAGACAAAAACTCAAACTTCACCACAGGTGGCAAGGCAATGTACAGCAGCATGTCTGAAGTGGGTTATCTGTCCATTAATAAGGCACATCCAGCACATGTCTGAAAGAGGGCAAAATACTATATATTCCATCCTGTAAAACATGTTTCCTCTGTGTAAAATTTTTGAAAATAAGGAATAAGCTATTATCTTTTTTATCTTTGGAAGGGACAACTTCAAGCAAAAGAAATATACATAATGGAAAAACACTAGCAAAGAAGACCTGGAAGTAGTCTAACTGAAGCAGTTCAGAACTCCAACGTGTGTTTAGAAACGCTTTATAACGAGAAATGAACAGCTCCCACAAGCTTGTGTGACAGGAATCTACCTTGCAATTCTCTCCAGTTAGAGCACACAGCTGGGAGGTCAGACACTGGCGTTCAAATGCCTGTCCCTGCTCACAAAGAGGGAGGTCTGGACTGCTGCTTTCTCCACCCAGCTGAGTGCTATATGATATTCTGAGGTTGCCCTCTTGTTGGAGCCTTTATACAAAATGCTAAACAGCACGATGATTGGGATGCTTGGCATCATGATGTGAATTCTAATCCCTTCAGGAAAAAGGGAAATTAAATGCTTACAGTGCTTACAATTGGGGCAGAGATCAATGAGATGAATGAAGTCTCTCCCTTCCTGCACTTTTGGCACTCATATTTTGACTTAATCTATATTCTTCCTTTTCACTCAATTATTCAATAAATTTGACTTTAATTTGTAGACAACTTTGGGATGACCTAAAATATTTTTAACATACTGACTTTTTGCAAAAAAGTGTTTTCTTTGGCTCTAGCTATCAGCACAGTAAGAAGACTGGGCCAAGAAATCAGCAGTGCAAATCAGGGTAACCAGATAGCATGTTATCTAATGGAATGTAAATATGAGCAGCAACTGCAAGATTGGAAGGGGTTATGAAGTTGTCTCTCAATCAGTACAGATGACAATACACACTGGTACCAAAGGGAACGCATCACTAGGAACTGCAAGGTTAAAAGATGACTGTGGGAATCTGGGAAGAGGTTTGAGCAAGAAATAGAGAAACTAATGATTCTTCAAGTACCATGTACAATAGAGAGGAAAAAACATACAGTCATGGACATTGAATGTGATGGCATTTAAGGACCGCCGGACCACAGTCCAGGGGAACGGTATGTGGCAAGCAGCATGGATTGCATCTGATCACAATGATAATTAATCATACTGGAAAATGATGAGAAGCAGCCATGAGAGCAACAGACTAACCATAAAAAAAGGCAAATGCAATCATGAGTCTAACTCAGCATGTGGTGAACAAATTGAGCACAAGATGGAAAAGAACATAAATTGAAGAAGCTTTGTAATGACGGATATTACTCCTAGAGGTATGAGAAATGAAAAAAAAAAAGGGTTCTGACTGATGAAAGGAAATTTGATGTAATTGGCATGTTCTGAAACCTAATTGGACAGTTCGCATACCTGGACAGTTAAAAGTCCTCGTCGCAATCTGTTCAGGAAGGATAGCATGCAAAAAAGGAGGTGCTGAGCCGGCCCTTTATTGTGGCATTGCCATCGCCTATTTCACGGGTGCATGCGGCTTCATGTATTAACTAATGTAGCCCAAGATGGGGCTTGGTGGAGGACACTGAATCAAATCGGAGAAAAGGATCATTTATTCCTTCAGCACCTGTCTGTACTATCTGGAAATATCTGTTAGGGGGATGTCAGTTTAAGCTGATAATTTTCTAATGCAACAAGATAGATAACTACATCTAAAGTAACTCTACTCTGGATTTACTTATACAGATATTACAGATTCATCTACTAGATGTTTGTGGTTGCTTGGAGGATCAGTGATTTTGACATCATTACACTGAGAAGAGGCAAAAAGAAAATGGCCTCAGAGAAACTAAGGGTAAGATACAGGAAGGCATGAAATGTCATTTCAAGATATGCAAAAGGCACCTTTCCACTGGAAGGTGACGCAAAGAAAAGAAATAATCTCAAAGAAATAAGTTCCCGGTCTATTAGTGGGGAAGAATTAGGTATCATTAAACAAAGGTTTGGAAAGCTGAGCCTTTGCAGACAACTGCCTCGATCAGGTTAATAGGGAATGCCTGAGGATAGGAGGAATGCCGGAACTCCCATTTTTCCCTTGAATTCCCAGAACTGTTCCTTTGTTATTTATTAGGCACTTCTATCCATTCAAAAATTAACATAATGTCTTAAGATAAACAGTGAAGAGGAGCTCATTACTCCAGAGTCTTTAACAGTTGTAACTGGGACACTTGCCTAGCAAGTAGGTGACTTGATCTAGGCAGGCCTCCTTTAGGTTAATGGGCTCAAAAAACTCCTTTCTGTAGGATGTTGCCATAACTTCTCAGTGCAGGAGAAAAGATGCTCCTCCACTGGAGCATGTTAGCATGCTAAAATGAACACCAGAGTTGGAGAAGAGTAGGTAATTTATGCCTTTACTCTGTAGCATATTGATTAGACCTCTGTTGGGTAAGGTAAAAAAAGGATTCCAAACACTGATCCCTAGATTATTGTTGTTGGGTTTTTTTAATTTTAAATTAAGCAGTTATAGGATTGCTAGTCTGGGCAACGTCCACCATAACCCAGGCCTCCTCCCCTTCCTAAGGAACTAAACGTTCCAGGTGACTGTTTAAGGCCACTACCTGGAGGCGGGACCAGCACAGACACCCTTCCCTGTCTGGCCATCTCTTAAAAAAGCAAAGCCAGAGATGAATTTGATTAAAATGGTCACGTGCTAGTACCATGTTTGGCATGCTATAGAAAGCTGGTATAGAATTTCAATTTTAAGGGGTATTGAAAACTTACATAGAAGAGTGATGACAATATATTCCATGGTGACGGAAAAGCTATAGTTTCTGCTGGCTGTAAAACAGAGTCTATTAGTCATGCTAAGAAGAAAGTTGAAGAGTGACTTGATGACAATGCAGAAATACTTTTTTGGGAAAAGGAAAAAAAACCCACCCTGAATACTAAAGCTTTTGTTAGGCCAGGGAAAAAGAGTGCAACAAAAAGCAGTGGGTGAAGCTGGAGCCAGGCAAGTTAAGACAGAGTGGCAGTGCTTTTAGCAATTGCTTTCTTAATTATGGGGGCAAAATATGAAGCCGTAAGGTCTCTCCTATCCTTGAAGCCTGGACACTTTCTGGAAGGCATGCTGTAGCCAATACCATGTTGAGCGCAGCACTGCACAGCGCACGTCTGGCTATGTTCTGAGCTGAACCAAGAGCTTTCAGGGTAGGTATTGGGCAGTGAAGACATTTTGTCTGTGAGTTAGGAACAGCTTTACAGGGAAGAGAACTGAAAGCTTTTCTGGGCGTTCACGGTAGCACAGCTTTTGCAGCCACAGAAAGCTTTGGGGGAAATGTAGGACATCAAGATTCCAGGTAGGATTTGTAGCAATACTTTCTCTAACTTCATGCGTTTGCGTTCTCCCCATGCTGTGTTTTAGGTGCCAAAGTGGTATGTCGAAACTCGCTGTAAGAACTAAGCAGCATCCGAACAGTTTTTTTTAATAAATAATTTTGGAGGTGTGAGGGTCCAGATCATGGAAACAGAAATAGCAGACAGTGCCACTCCTTTAGCATACCTATTATTTTTCACTTCTCATAGAATCATAGAATCATAGAATAGTTTGGGTTGGAAGGGACCTCTAAAGGTCATCTAGTCCAACCCCCCTGCAATAAGCAGGAACATCTTCAGTTAGATCAGGTTGCTCAGAGCCCCATCCAACCTGACCTTGAATGTTGCCAGGGATAACATGCTGGTTTTATAACATGCTGTTGTTTTCTTTGACTCCCAGGCAGAGCCAAAATGAAAAGTGATGGGTAAGAGAAACAGATTGTATGTCCTAACATAGAAAAGAAATCCTCAAAATATTTCCTACTGAAATATGTATTAAAACTTTATTTTCCCCATCATTAATTTCTAGTTATTAACATCTTGAGCTAATTCCACTGCTCTGAAATGGTACATCGTGCTACAAAAACTGGACCCATATCCAGTGTGGAGCCAGGCTCTATGTACTCTAAGAAGCTGGGTAGCTGGCAAATCTCCTGCTGTAGGATGTAGGCCTTATCACCCCACATCATCCCTGCCAGGCAATTTGTGCACCGACATGTAGCAGCAGTGAAATGAAAAAGCCTTTAGGCTATCCTCCAGAGTTGAAGGTGAAGTACCTGCTGCACAGGAGGCAAAATTGAGAAATGAAAAATAAAAATGTCACTGCAGAACACGTAGGACAAATCCGTAATTATTTCTACTTTAAGAAGTGTTACAGGAAAATTCTGCTGAGGGAATAAGCAGGATGAAATTTCAGCAGAAGCTGGGCAAATGTCCCTTATCTTCAAGAATAAAAGTTATCCTTATCGTTAGATAAATCGATCATTTATTTTTAAAAATATTGTACATTGATGCACTAAACATTATTTACACGATTCTGAAAGCCATGCATGGATTATTTTGTCCTTTCTGGTACGGTGGTGTGTTTGGGGAGAAGCATGGAAGCCGTGCCCAGGAGAGACTTATAAAGTATCTCAGCAGGACAGGAGAGCAGAGTGCTCAATGGGACAAGCAGCCTCACTCACTTGTGGGAAGAGCAGGATTTGCAGTATCGTTCTAATGCACATCACAGTAGGATTTGGGAATTTTCAGCCAAATGGTATGAGGTTAAAAAGTGGTGCCATTTTCCATACAAAAAAAAATATTTCATGAAAATTTCTAAGTATTGGAATTTGATTTTATTCTTTATCAGAATGAAACTATAAGATAAAATCTACTAGTTCAGTGGTAGGTCACTTGTCTAAGAAATGAGAAACCTATATTCAAGTGTGTCTTTTAGGGTGATTCTATTTCTCAGATATGAGTCCATTAGGTTTATAATTTGAATGAATTAGTGTTTCCAGACAGGCAAATACTTTCCCGAATTTTTTTTGATCAGTCATGACTATGTTAAGAAAAGTGGGCAAGCTGTGTTGTATGAAGGTGATTTCCAGGCAAAGATGCATTTCTGAGATATGTCTATGTCATGGTCATCCCTGACAGCTAAAATAGTCAATCAAAAGTTACAACAGCTCTGAGGCAACTCTGCTTTGGGCCTCTCTGAGTGCTCAGAACCAGGGTGGCACGAAGCTACATCTGCTTCCACTTTGGTCCTTGCCTCACCTAGATTTGATGTTCTGCACTTAGGAGTATTCTTTCACTTCCTGTGGTATGAGATCTTGTACTCCTGGCTCCTGTAAACCCGCTTATACCAAATCAAAGTTTGGGACTGGTTACAGGCACATTGCATAGACTCAGCAAGGAGTACTAGGTTAAAACGGATTTGACACTCTGGTTTATATTACCTTCATCTGTTTGTATTTGTGTTAAAACTTCAGTAGCTGCCTGGTAGTCTTATTTCTTTACTAGTCTTCCACTGCTTCTGTCCCCCAGGTACAAGCCCCTCTCGCACCCCAAAAGCTGTAATAATACTGTGTGGTGTTAAAACTAATAGGCTGTGCTCCACATCCCTTCAAAGTGAAATAGCTAATGTTAAGAAAATCTGTAATTGCATTAGCATTACCTATGCCCTACATTAGTGCAGGAAAAATTATGCATCCTTTTCTTATAAGCAAAAGTATGACCACAGGTAATAGGAAATACAGAAGGCATTTAGTGTGATTTTCAGAGCACCCCTCAGTGAGTTGGAACAAGAAAGAGAAATTTAAAAATCACACCCATAATGAATTAGCAAAAAAATCATTTTCTCTAGCATAAACAATTGTAGAGGTACATAAAACAAAGAGCTTGCAGTACCTTTACCCTTGTTTGCACAAAATAGCTGGCCATTGGACAATAAAACCTTGTGGAAACCTGGAACTTCTCCAATAGACTATCATGTTATTCTGAGAGTAACAAGTGGAAGAGAAACACTTCATATCTTTTCCTTAGTGCAAAGCAAATCATGAGTCTGTTTTCAAAAATGTCTGCCGAGTACGGGTTTCTTTTCAAAAGTAATTCAGCTGCTTGGCCCAATCTGCAGAAGATTTAGGCAACTAAGTCCCACAGAGCTCTGCAAAACAGAACCTGTGTGTTAATGACTTGCTAGAGCAGCGGGGTAACTACCATTTGTATCTTTCTAGATCCCCCTCTTGCCTCAAAGCTGTCCTCATTCATCAGTAGAACAAGAAGGAATGAAGTATAAGCATGCTGCAATATTAAGACACTATAACGTGCCTATGTATTCTCCAAAGAAAAGTAAATACACTGGTATTCTGATGCCCAGGTATGTGTTTCTGTGGTTGTTACCCCTCCAGCATCTGAGGACCCTTAGGGTTCAACTTATCAAATATAGCTGAGAACTTGGATCTTGGAGAGCTTGGTGCCTCCCATGTCATTCATTCTTTCTGTATAGGGAAAAAGATAGTGGAGAGACTTGTAGACCAGAAAAATAAGGCATGATATTTGTCGAGAGGTTGTTTGTAGCTGAGGATTGCCACAGATTTTATCTCCTCTTTTTTTTTTTGGCTTTATGTGATAGTAGAACAGGTTGCTCATCATGTTTTAACATTTAATTTTCTCTATATTGCACTGTGTTAAAAGCTTCAGTGAGAAAAAACATAGATAAATAACCAAGTTGTTGTCCAAGCAAGTTGTCCAAATGAGTCTTTCATATTGTTTCCTTTTTTAATACTTTTTTATTTAGCACCTATTTTTTTCCTTTTTTTTTTTAAACTGGTCTTTATTTTAGTCATGTGAGAGGTTGCCAAATGTGTCTCAGAAACCAAACTGTATATTAACATCTACTGATTTCTTCTTATCTACCATGTTAGGAATGTCTTCAAACATGAGATCTCTTGCCCGATTTTGTGCTTCCCGTCTTTAATCAAGCTGTGTCTTCCCAGCTGTTGTCCATCTTTAAGATAGTTTCTCAAGATGAGCTCTGTTAAAATACTCACAACTTCTAAGGTAGGGAAGGAGGCTGGCTCTGAATTTGCATTTGTAGCTACTTTGCCTAAGATAACCCTCACAAATGTCAAGACTGGAAAATGTAAAAATTTGACTACTATCATACCAAACTGATGGTTTTCCAACTGAACCTTTAGTGGTAAATGTTATCTGCTACTTTCAAGCCTTTTTGAAAATGAATCATCTTATAAAAAGATAAATTTAAAAGTCAACGCATGAATTTCAATCTTCATTTTCATAAAAACCTATGGAGATAAGAAGTATGGATGATGTTTTCCTAAAAACAGTTGGGCCAAACAAGTTCTCAGACCAAATTATTCACATGTAGTACTGAAAAATTGAAAATCTTTTAAATGTTGTGTCTGTCCAGTGTTTTAAACAAACCAATTCACTTAATAACAATCTTTGACATTAGCATAAAGGTAACCAAATGTGCAACTTGGTTCTTGTTAGTAAAAGTAGAGCATCCAACAGCATATAAATCATAACATTATTTTTAGAATATGCATCACTTCTAAATTTGAAATTTGTCAGATTAACTTGAAAACTATTTAGGTAGAACTTTGGATGATTTAAGTATCAAAGGATATATTGTTAAAAGTAAAACAATGGAAGCTTCCAGCTGTTTTCATCATTGTTGGTGTCTGCAGATACTGTAGGTAGCTTTTCTTATTTACAAATGATGTCATATTAGTGATAATAAAAAACACTTATGAGAAAATGCTCTCTTGCAACACTCAAAGCAATTTGTAGGATTAGTTCTATACAACAGAGTGCAGGATACTGCACACTTTCAGTCCCTGTATTCATTATGGCTAAAACTGAATTAGCTAGGATTATATTTAAACAATATTAACTGTAGCAGACAATTTAGATTAGTGAAGAGCTAGTGCATAAGATGGGTTTATAAAATAGCATGGAGTGTAAGGAGGTTTTGTGTCTAATGCAATGGTGTTTCTGTTGCACGCTGCTAACCAGACCATTTGTCTGAGGTATGAGAAGTAGCAGCAACAATGAACACAACTGCAAGAGTGCAGGATTGAGTAATGAGAGGCATATTTAGAAGGCTTTGAAAGATAAGCTTAGGTGCATGTGCCCAGCTATTATACAAAGTCCATAAAACCCATTTTTTCTCATGTTTGGGTTAAAGGGCAAGCACCAGTGGTATTTTAGTTACAGCATCCTATTTTTTAGCATTTGTTTAAGGATGCCTGAAGACACCTATGCTTTCAAGCTGACATTTTTCAGGCCCAAAGGAAAGACCAGTGGGTTGATTAATAAGACATTTGTACACCAGTGGGTAGAAACTAGTTTAAAAGAAGGTTCACCTTAGCAATGCATTGTTTTCAGGTACTTAATTTTTTTGGTAGCTTGAGCGTGAGGTGTGAGCTTAAAAACTGAGACAGTGCTGCCACCTTGAGGATTTTCTTGAAGCATGTCCCTCAGCGCACACCGCTTGCATACAGTTTGTGTACTCGCTTGTATACGTGTAAGACTTGTATTAATAACAATATCATATTAAACATATATATTCTATAGAAAATGTACTGGAAAAGATCATAGTGCTGTGACAAACGTCTATAAACATAACCTAAGAAAATTTAGGGAGGAGCTGTTTTATAGACAGATTTTAAAATAACTTTACTTCTCATTATCAAGTGATCAAGATGGGATGCTTTTCTTGACGATGCTGGGTACCATTGGTCGTTCATAGAAGCACTGGGTCTGTATGTGAAATCCAGATGGACTTATGAGTTCCAAGGCAACTTGGCATGGTTACAAGACCAAGCTCATTTACATGACCTGGGACTTAAGGAAATTGACTGTAATTATGGATTATCTGTGATTTAGGATATATAGCCTTAGATATCTTTTGTTTGTGCCTAGCTGAGATGGGAATTATACCCTGCAAAAGGATCCCCCAAACTGCAGCCCTGCATCAGAAACCAACATCAGTCACTGCTACAGATCCACATTTGTGTGGGATTCATTGGGGTACATCCACCTGCAGGATTTAGGGTATTTTTTTCCAGGACTTTGGCACTACAATGCTGATTTTCACCACATCCAATGTTTATCACTCTGTTCATCAGTAAAAATCCATAGGCTGATGTTAAGTGCCTATGCAAAGAGAAAGTTTTGAATGGAACCCATAACACAACGTACTGATGGGTGAGACAAACGCGCATGTCATTACAGACAATACTGTCCTTCTCAAAAGCTGAATCTGCTCAGGGAGACTCAAATTCACAGTCTGGAACCTCTCCTTGTGTTAGGTATCTGCACCTGCCATTTAGAGAACAGAAGATTGATTTGGTCTTTTTGGAGACAGAAGGAGATGATGCTGACGCTACCCTCTTCGTACTGTTGCCCAGTGGCTACAGCACTCACTTAGGAAATAGAAAGTTAGAGTTTTAGTCCCTTCTCATCCTGAGTCAGTGCGAAGCAACGTTTCCTACTGCCCAGCTATCTTGTAATTTGCTACTGGGACTTTTCCCTCAGTGAGTGCTGGAGAATGGTTCCTTTTGTACCTCTTTTTTCTGGTGTTACGAAATGATAAAGCTTAGCTAGTAGTTTCAACAGCAGAGATGAAGAGTGGCCCTTCCTGCCCTATGATTAAGGTCCATTGTGTTACTGGAAGACAAAGATTTGAACTTGAATAGAGAATAGAACCGAGGTGTCTTATTTCAGAGGGAATGCTCCTTTGTAAGAGCATAGCCTCAATGCCACCTATTCCGGTGATGAGTGAAAGTGAAGATAGTTGCCATGTTTTGCACTAATTTCAGTGTTTTAGGTTGGTATGGTTTAAGAACATCGATTAAGCCAGATTAAGAAGAAGGTGAAGAGGGAAGAAGGTGAAGGGATGCTTTAGTTTATGTCTGGTGTTAGCTGTCTCAGGTATCTGTAGGCAGGGAGCTGCTCCATCCCCCAATGACAGTAGTTTGGAACACGTGCAGAAGAAAATTTCTAGAGGTGTGGAAACTTCATTGATGAAAAGTTAGTCACCACAGCCTCCCTGGAGTTGAAGAGACCTAGTGGAGCTGGAGCATCACAACCTTCAACTTCAGTGTTCAAATTCTCACCAGCTCCCACTTTAGTGTCTAAACCTTTTCTTAATAGGCTTAACTATGCATACTGAATTAATATTTCATGTCGTCAAGGGTAGTAAAGTTCATCACCCAAGATAGACATTTCATTAATAGGCACTATAATTATCTTAAAATTGTTTTTAACTTGGCTCAAAAAATTTTTCATCATTAGCCAACAGCAATGGATCTACAGGATATTTATCGGGTATGTCATTACTAATGGGTGAGTGAGCAGATAAACACTCCTCTGCCAGGTTATGAGTACTGTGAAGTATTCTGAGTGATTTACTGATAGGTAAAGACATTAAATACCTGCTTATACTGCATATAGAGGACTGTATGTCTGAAGAAGAGAATAGAGCTTTAAAGAAACCTGACACCAAAACCCTACCTTTGTCTGAGGAGATCAGTGACACAGAAAAAGATTTGGTGGAGGGAAATGATAATACTCCTTAAACTTCAGTTGAACTTCATTTCTCCATGCATCTCAAGGCATAAATATGTTCCAAGCAAATTTTAAAAGCTTTCAATTGCAATCAGCAGATGAAGTTACATCTGCTTTGCATCCATCCAGTTTACATCACTGCAGAATTTGGCACTACTACTCTACCAAGTTCTTACAGGGAAAACATTTCATTACTGGCATGCTTTTATTTATTTGTTTTTGCTTAAGATAACACAATGATGAAACAACTGGATTTTATTCACTTACTTAAATGCATTTCTTGGGCACTCATTAAACAATAACATTAAAATAACAGGGAGAACCATCTGGCTTTTTGAAGTTTTTTTCAATACATTACCAAACCACACAGAGTATTTTACCAGGAAATAATGTCTTCCTGGACAGTCTGGATTCTTTTCCACATGTATGGAGGGAAATTGTCTATGTTTCTATCCATTTCTCACTGCAAAATAACTGGCTATCATGTGGTGAGGAATGCAGAATTATATCATAGAATTTTGTATATGTGTATCTATGGGGAAAATGATCAGTCTGTGTGTGTGTACAGTTATATTCCGTACATATTTTAAGCTGACCCTGCTTTAAGCTGTTTCCATTGCCTCTATATGATCTGGTCACTTGACTTATCAAAAATAAATGTTTGAAGGATGAGCAGAACTGCTGGATCGAATGAGTTATGAAAAGGTGTCTCATGAAGTCACACACAAGTTCGCAGAATCAAAGATCTGTCTGTCTGAAACCTCATAAACCAGGAATAGTTCCATTTTAGTAGCTCTGCATAAAAATCTGGCAGATAGTTTCTGATTTTTTGTTCTTAAAGGTGAAGACACAAACTTTGAACTCAGTGCTTTAAGCATTCAGGTAGTAATACATTCATGTAATATTTTAAGTGGTTTGAAAGGGCTATCATCTAACAGAAAGTAGAGGCCTCAACTGAGAACCATCTGAATTTCAGACTGGTGATTCCCACATAACCTTCTTCTGCCAGAGGATGCGAGGGAAGGAAGAATCCAATAAAATCTGGTGTATCAGTCCAAAAAGGGCTTAGGAACACACACCAGATTTACAGCAAAATGAGAGAGGTTAATAAAATCTTCTGGTTCAAAACCCAAGCTCATCAACCTACCAGTTTGATTTAGTTAAAATAGGAATACATGGATAAACCCACCACCACCACCTACATCCTCACCGCACTGTCACTCTCCTAACAACTCATTTCTCCTCAGTGATTCCATGTGAGCAGGCTTTGGAAACATGGACTGCACTACAGATTCATTGAGTGGATGTGAAAATGGTATTAGAAGTTCATTTATCAATGTTTTACTATCAGACTGGAAGGATGTTTTAGAGGTATATTGGCCAATGCTGTGGATGATAAAATAAAAACATGCTTATTACAGTTGCATATCGGGTGAGTTACACAGAAAGACAGGATTAGAATTCAAAATGAACAAACTGAGGAAATGGTTTGAAAAAAAAAAACAACAGATGCAACTCGAATGCAAACTTTTTCACTTATGCAGGAATAATCAACCATATGAACAGACTGAAGAATGATAGGCTATGCAACAGTTCTGCTGAAAAGCACTTTGGGATTATAGCAGATAACCAGCCAAACCCAAGTCACCAATGTTGTGATGCTGAGAAAAAGATAAGCATCATATTAATGTGTACAGAGAGTGTCATGTGCAAGCCGCACACTTTCTGCTACTACTGCTTCTGCTTCTTTGGCTACCTATATCTCATCCACCCTGAGGGTCTCATCTCTACCTAATGTCTCATCCACCCTAAGGGTCTTCATTTTAAGGAATATGTGGACCAGTTGACGAAAATGTCAAGAGGGACAGGAAAGGTCAGAGATCTGAAAAGCACTGTCTGTGAGGAACTGCTTGTGGTGGAAGTGGAGTAGTTTAATTCAGAAAACAGACAAGACTAAGAGAAATTTACCGAACGTCTTCAGATACATAAGCTAGATACACAGAAACATAAAAACTAGGTGCAAAGAGGAAAGACCTTAACTGTTCCCTGTACCTGTGTGAACCACATGAACAGTAAAGCCCCGAGGGAGCTGAAGCACTTACTTCACTGGTGTTTTTAAGAACAATTTGAACAAATGTCTGTCAGGATACATAGCTGGCTTTGCATTTGAGGCATGAGGATGGAGTATGTTATCCTCTGGTATCTTTTCCTAATCTATTTTCCTATTGCATTAATTGAAAAGGCAGCAACAATCAAAATTTTCTAGGCTAGGAGGGTCCAAGCTGTAGTAAGGTACAATGATTACTATACTAGTAACCAAATGTTCCTCCAGGTGTACATGGCCAGAAACTGCCGCTAATGCCACAGAAACTATTGCCAACAGATGACCGGAGCACAGCAGGGTCTCTTGGGCCACCTGCTGCTGAATTTCCTATTTCCTCTTGTTTTCTTGATAAACTTTATAGAGGCAGCAATCTTTTCTACCTGTCCCCAAGTTATTGTCTAAAAAGGCTGTGATGGATGGTCAACTTCCCATTAGCATTTCAGTATCCAGGAATTCACACTGTGATATTTATGAATGAGCTTTCAAGTCAGTGAACACACAGCATCCTGAGGTTTCCTAAATTCTGACCATCATTTGAGCCAACTGCAAAATTGCTTTGTTTTACCAGAAGAAAACAGAGTTCAGTTTGAAGATCTGATCTGTATTTTTGCCTGCCTCATATTGTTGGATGATGTCATTTGGCCCGGGGGAAAATACTATTCTTTCAATAAGTGCTTGTAGCATTTCATCTTCCTCTTTATTTTGCCCTGTAAAGTTGTGGGTATTTTAGCAATATAGTATCCTGCGTCCTTGGAAAAATGTAATCTAACATCTGGGGGGAAATAGTTAGATAAATATTGAAAGAGTAGGAAAAACTTGGAAAGTTCAAAATTAATACAAAATACAAATGTGTAGTTATCTGTTCTTGTTACAGAACATTTGAACCAATAAATAAATTTAATTTAAAAATCATATATACATATATATATTTTTTTGTTCTCCCCACATACCTGCAGATCTGTTTATCTATGAAAGCTACTGAAATTTTCCTACATGGTTCAGATATGCATATTATGTTTATGTGAATATATACGTATATTATGCATCTCATTTCAGTTCAATGCCAGCTATCTAATTTGAGATAAACACAATTCTGTTTAATCTTCTTTTACGTCTATAAATAGTGTGGTTATAAGTGCTTTTTGGTCTCGTAAAATTTTTGGAAGGCAAAGAATAAGGTAAACACAGATTTTTTTTTCTCCTATATTTTGAGTTAATGATTTTTTAAAAAGAACATCTTTGTCCTAAATCAAAACCACACAGTCTGTCAATGGCTTTTGGTGATTTAGAAAACAACTGTGGATCATATGGCACACAAAGGAAGAATGAGTTCACTGAAACTACCACCAAACAGAATTTTAGAAGCAGAAATAGAACTGGGTAGGAAGTGGTTTTCCTGTCCCGCGAAAGTTTTCGAGATTTCGTTTTTCCCATTATGCCTCAGAATGAACCCAAGGCCTGCCAAAGATGAGAGAGGCAGAAAGATAACAAAGCCCAGGTCTGTCAAAACAAGAGAAACAGACGCAGGGTGAATGGGTGAGCTCATGGCATCCACATTTAAGTAGCCGGTTAAGTAGGGCACTTCCCTGGGACAAGGAGCACCAAGGTGTAGGCTCCTGTTCTGACCCCAGCCTGGGTCCCGAGCCTCCCCCTGGATGACCGAGAGTGTTCAGCTCATGTCAACTGCACATTAGATTGGCAGTATAATCAGTTACTAGAGTATTAATTATTTTGATGCAAATATCTTGTTTGTCCATCTTTGTTAAAATTTTGGTGATCATAAACTGCTCTTTCCAACAAAAAATTTTCCAGTCCTGGGAAATCTCTGCCCTTGTTTAGTTCTTACAGAAGTAATTTTTACTCACAATGTCTAACCCGGAGGATGCAAAATTTCCTGACAGTGTTCTAGTGGCTGCATGTGAACTTGAGACAAAATCTTGGTCCCAAATCCTCAAAGGCAATTAGGCACCTAACTCCCACCAAAAGACGAAGACCAGACCAAAAAAAAAAGAAGAGCGATTTGGGTATCCCCACTGCAAGCTTGCAGACATCTGGAGCCTGCAATAGAATCCAGATCAACTATTTCTGCCTCAGTCCCTGAGGACTCACTTCAACGATTGAGCCTCAGCAATACGATGTGCCATCAGAGCGCAGTCATACTCTGGGGATGATGGAGAACCATCCTGTCCTGAAGAAGCATTTCAGAGCTTCTTGCAACTTCAGAAGGGGTGTCTATGCTGTACAACAACAATGGACTACGATAGCTGCCCCAAGCCTGCCCTCGCTGCCACATCTGCACTACTATTAATATTTCAAAAGACTGAAGCTAATGTATTTATTTCTACCCAAGGCCAGTTCAGACCTTTTACTGCAACCTAAGCATACGCGGTGCAGAGAGGAGCACACGCAGCTCCTTTGCTTACTCTGCAGGCTTGAAAAGAGAATAAGCAGAATGACAAAAGCCGTCTGGCACCAGAGCTGTTCTAACTGCACAATGAAGCTGCAGACTTTATCTTCCAGTTATGGTACCACCATATTCAAATCCAAATGTTACTTTGGAGCTGTATTAAGACAGGTGAGCTGCACTTCCTCCATCCTCCCCACATCAGAGCCTCCAACATCTATTTCAGTTGCAGAGGTGAGGAAGGCAGCCCATCCATTAATAGCAAGCCTGTCTCCAGTTGATAAGCTAGATCCTTGCTGCTTCTTTTCTGGTGACATTACTGTTTCATTTCTCTATATTTCTCCTGACATGAAATACTCATGATATCACTACAGCAGAGAGCGCTGGCCTCAGGCAATAGTTCAGAGCAATTCTAATGCTCCAGGTAAATAGGGTGACTTCCGGAGAAGTAAAGCGAAATCTGTTTGCCCTCCTTTGTTGCTTGTTGATATAATTTCATTGCCAAATCACTTGATGGCAAAAGATGACTGGATACTTTAAACAACATCATTCTCACAGAGTAGAAAGAGAACAAGTGGTCTGCTGCACAGCTGTGTTCAACCCACCCACTGTACGCAGAGTGTAGTTCAGCCTTACTTTCTTATGAGTGTAATAAGTGTGCACATAGAATGAAATTAAGAACCCTTCCAAGTTCCGGGCCAGGTGCTGGGCAGATGTACAGCAAGGGGGTGGAGGGACTGTAGGGAAGCACCGAGAAGAAATCTTCTCTTGTAGGCCACTGGGCAGCTGCAGAGCCCTGCAAGGAAGTCTCATCCAGGTCCGTGGCTTACCTGGGTGCCTGCAACATAAAAAGGATGGGAGAGTTCTGCTCAGCAGAGGATTTAGCCTTTTCAGGCCTGTCTCTATTCAGTAGCGATTCCATTGCTCCTTTGCTTTCATGCACAGAACTAACCACTACAGCTGCATCTCTTCCTCTGAGTCAGGCTCTGACACTTATTTGCAGAATGACTCTCAGAAGTGAGCAAGGGGCTGGATTTGTATCCTGGTAGCTGTTACTGGCTTTTATTAGTTCTTCATTTTGAGACAACTGTATGAAAAGAGCTATCTGAAATCTGCATTCTGTTGTTGGCATTCAATACATAACCTCTCACAAGTGAGATTTAATATGCAAAAAATAATGGAGACTACACCTAATAAAATGAGCTGGTTTTACACATTCACTATACAATCCAGATCATCACTTTCTGTTAACTAGCTACATTGAAATTTGCAGTGACTGATGAACCACCAAAGAGAACAGCAGTTAGGTTGCTGTTATGAAATGTCTGTGTAGCTCATTTGGCTTCATGGAATGCATTAGTATTAACACAGTATACTATTTTATACAAATATATTTTTAACACTATTTAAAGTGAAAAATGTGGAAGCAGCCAGAAGATGTTTATTCTCAAGTCCCAATCTTTGAACTGGCTTCGACTTTTTTTTTAGTTTAAAAGAACAACAATGACATCCAGTGGTTGTAAAATTCTCCAACATTTTTTTTCTTCCATATTTGACACCATATCTAGTATTGAAAATAGATTTATTCTTAATAAAATTGTAAACCAAGATACAAACTGTAAGAATTTTATCTTTAATAAATGCTGAATAGAAGTGCAAAGCCTTAGCATGTCACCTTGAGACCTTTTACAGTAGATATTTTTTAGAATGTATGAATGCTCTTTAGATATTTTTTTGGTAGCATTGAAATAACTACAATGAATTTTCCCTAGAACTCTGAATCCAGTTGAAGTCAGAATAAAATTAGTACATGCTTTTTAAAACTACTTTACATCCATAAGTACTTGGTAGTATCAGCCCTTTCTTTCCTGCCTTCTATGCCTGTTCGATGCATTTAGAAATCAGGAGTACCTGGTAGCTTTTCTATAGTGATATGTACCATACCATTCCAAAAGATAGGTATCTTAAGAATGAAGAACGTCCCTTATCATTACTTCACCCTTCCCTAAGAAAAAGAAAACACAGATTCCCATAAATATTGGCAAAAAAGTGAAGTGGTGAAGTCTACATTATTTTCCAAGTTTCTGTGAACGAGGCTGGAAATAAGGGGGAACCTCCCAGCCCGAAGGCCAATCCACTAATGCAATTTAATTTTCACTGCTGGTAAAGGTTCAAAAAGTATTAATTAAAATTATACATGAGTTTATTTGAACAAATCCTTTTTTAGCAGGTAAATTACCAGAGGACTCTAGGAAATGTACCACCCATTTTCTTTCTTCTACAGACAGCTTCTCACTTCTCTGAGTACCTGCACTGTCCACCTTGCAGAACCCACCACAACAGGAGGCTTCCACACCTCCAGCTCCTGAGTCCTAGTCAGTATCGCAGGGCTGAGGAAGCCCTGTGCAATGCCGGCTACTGATAGCATTCTCCATCTAGTCTCTGGCTCACATAGCGTACACCATCTGAAATCCCTCTCCTGGTCTCAGACAGCTTCAGGGCTCCTAAGCTCCCATTCTGCAGTAGGTGAATCACTTGGCTTCAGGAGCTGGAAACAATCTAGGGACTTCCCAGGGAGCCAGGCAAACCTGGAGCTGCAACAGGGAATGCGTGGATTTCAGTTAACCTTCAACATTTTAAGCAAAGATGGATTTATGTGGAGAAAATCCTCCTGTGGCCAGTTGGATTTAATGAGATAGCTTTTGCTTTGGAGATTTCTTTCCCAATCTAGCAGCCCAGCAGGGATGAGTTAATAGGTGGGCTGTTATTTTTTGTTACATAGTCATTCTCCTTTCCTTCAGTTTAGCTTGAGGTGGTGCATGTCGGTACATTTGAGAACACTAAAATCAGTGTGAGAAAACCGACTTGTTCTTTAAAACAAAAAATAAAACTTTTGGAAGAATAGTGCTGTGTTTCTGTTCTCCTGGGAATAAGTCTGCACTTTGTGCTCTGTGAGATTTCCTGTATGAACAGTACATTTTATTTTCATTCATCTGTCTGTATTTGGCAGAAGTACAAACAGACTTGTTTTACAGTTTGAGAACTGTACCTGGATTGACATATCATCTGCACTAGAGGATGAATTAAACTAATCTCGGCCTTTTCTCCTTGCTAGTGGTACCTGACAACTTCTTTCACCCCAGCATTACTTGGAATTACTTACTAACTTTCATCAACAAATTTCACTCTGTGACCTTCCGAATGCCTTGAAAATATCCACAGTCAAAAACTGAAACCATGACAGTTAGTTTTAAGAGATACAGACTGTATATTTCTTTCCCCTAAAAGGATTGGCATGATACTTTCCCAAGCAAGGAAATGCATTTGCAATCTTCCCACCTACTGCAGAGATTGGAGAGGAATCGATGCTCCTCCTGGTGTATCTCTTGGCAAAATACACTTGCAACTCAAAGAGGAGAAAATTAGCCCTTGATTTCTTCCTAACATGGTATGCATGGTTGGTAAAGTCTCCTCCCAACCACATTTGGGCTGCAAGTCTCCACAGGAAACAGGCACAGCCCTGCCAAGAATAGTATATGGCTTTACGAGTTTGAAAGTATCATTACTGAGGAAAAATATAGGATGAGGGGGGAAAAACACTTGTTAATGAGCAATGTGATCTGCTTCCCTTCTCTAGTGACTTGCCCTTGCTACACATATTGATCAACAGTGAAAAGCAAAGGCAAACGTGGAATAAAGGTGTTCTAATTATCAATGCATGTATAACAAAACATTTATTTTGTATTTCTACAGACATGATGTTGTGGTTTAACCTCAGCCGGCAACTAAGCACCACACAGCTGCTCGCTCACTCCCCCCCCCCAGTGGGATGGGGGAGAGAATTGGAAGGGTAAAAGTGAGAAAACTCGTGGGTTGAGATAAAGGCAGTTTAATAGGGAAAGCAAAAGCTGCACACATAAGCAAAGCAAAACACGGAATTCATTCACTACTTCCCATGGGCAGGCAGGTGTTCAGCCGTCTCCAGGAAAGCAGGGCTCCATCACGTATAATGGTTACTTGGGAAGACAAACGCCATCACTCCGAACATCCCCCCCTTCCTTCTCTTCCCCCAGCTTTATATGCTGAGCATGACGTCACATGGTATGGAATATCCCTTTGGCCAGTTTGGGTCAGCTGTCCTGGCTGTGCCCCCCTCCTAGCCCCCCGTGCACCTGCAGCTTTCTCGGTCGGTAGAGCATGGGAAGCTGACAAGTCCTTGACTAGTGTAAGCACTACTTCGCAACAACTAAACCATCGATGTGTTATCAACATTGTTCTCACCCTAAATCCAAAACACAGCACTGTACCAGCTACTAGGAAGGAAATTAACTCTATCCCTGCTGAAACCAGGACACATGATTATGCTTACTTAAGTATAGTATAAAATATATAATACAAATATATTTATACAAAAATGTAGAGGAATTAAGAGCATAACTGAAAGACAGTGCAAAGTCTCTGACACTGCATAGATCTTGAAGGGGAAGAAAAATCTTCCCTAGGTATATGCAGCACAATACTATCATTGTTCTGCATTATCCTTTGTTTGAGGCCAGAACGCAGCCAAAAAGAGAAATCCCCATGGATATCAACTGGCATCATTTTATTGACTTTATTTGGGTGAAATCAATTTACATCTATCATCTTTAGAGCCTCCATGCCCACTGCCGCCTCCACCGCCCACACTAGAGCTCACCACCTTTCTCTTCCATCTCTTCTGCTCTCTGACTCGTCCCCAGAGACCTCTTCCCAGGGTTCCTGCCCACCGGAGCACGAGGTAGCACCCACAGAGGCAGCACCTCTTCCAGCAGACAGCCCACGTTTGTTATGGAGCACAGACTAGAGCACAGTAAGTCAAAACTCATGTTTTCGATGAAGAACGAAGTGCTCTAGCAACCCACTTCACTGGGGAATTAGCTAAGCAGTTACCCTCATCAGTGGGAGTAATGGGCTAGTTTCCAGGTGCATCAAAAGAAGCATAACTGTTCTGTGAAAACAGAAGATTAGTTGACTTCACTTGCTAAAATATATCCTCTCCTCTTAGGAAGAAAAAAAAAAAGAATCCATGAATACTTGCAGACACACAGCAGCAGCATTTCACTTTTTATTATTGTCGTTAAGATTACCTTTGTGCTTAGCAGTCCCAGGCAAGACTGAGGAACAGAAATATGCAACCACAGAATAAAAGCCACAGTCCCATCCTAACAAGTTTGCAATTTAGAGGCAGCAGATGGACCCAGGCAGATGGCAGAGTACAAGGGCACTATGAGACAAGACTGATCTCAGAGCAGCCTCCTGCCTAATGTTGCCGACCTTCTGTAAGCCTAATGGCCAGTTTTCGCATGGTATTTGCAGAAGAAGGAAGTAGCATCAACACCAGGAACTTACAGCCCCTTGTAATAAAAATATGTGATAATTTAGAAGCAAAAATACATATATAAAAATGTGCATATGTCAATCACTTTTCTCAGATTTTAGTGTCATGTGAAATACTCACCACACTAGGCAAAATTTCATAGAATCATAGAATAGTTTGGGTTGGAAGGGACCTCTAAAGGTCATCTAGTCCAACCTCCCTGCAATAAGCAGGGACATCTTCAACTAGATCAGGTTGCTCAGAGCCCCGTCCAACCTGACCTTGAAGGTTTCCAG
>NW_008794211.1:153769-157014 GCF_000699145.1 Aptenodytes forsteri | reverse complement strand
TGGGTTGACGGTTGGACTCAATGATCTTAGAGGTCTTTTCCAGCCTTAATGATTCTATGATTCTATGATTCTATGATTGTTGGCTCATGTCCAGCTTTTCATCCACCAGTACCCCCAAGCCCTTCTCGGCAGGGCTGCTCTCAATCCCTTCATCCCCCAGCCTGTATTGATACCGGGGGTTGCCCCGACCCAGGTGCAGGACCTTGCACTTGCAAAATTTAGAAGTCTTAACACCAGTTCCTGCATATGCATTCCTTTTGGCTCCCACTGCTATTTTTTTATTATTAATTTACCAAACTTGAGCAGTTTTCTCTGTCAAGATAACCATCAAGTTAGCTGTTTTTATGGCATAGAGAGTAAATGGATATATAAGCTTTCATCAGTCTATATTCTTTTGAGTATTTTTATTTTAAAAAACAAGTTATTTTGTTAAAGAGGGTACATTGTAGTTTGCTTAACACCCCAACTGTTAAAAATAATCAAATGTAAATCTAAAACCTTCTGAAAGATATTACCTTTGTCTCGAACATCAAAACTAACAAAACCAGCCAGGAATGTCAGTGTAACATAATAAAGTTGCTCAGGGGGTTGGATTGTCAAACTTCTTCAGAAGTTTTGTAGTTGCTGTATCATAAACCGAGGAAAACTGGTAAAGTCATTTTAGTTGCAGCTCAGACCATGCAGGATCTAACCGTAACAGCTCCCAGCAAGCACATTGTAGGTAGGCCAAAATAGTAAAGCTTGAAAATGCCAGGAGTACAGTAGCTATGCTCGTAAAACAGACATTTCCACCTTAACTCACAGGGCAAAGTTGCTTCAGGGCCCATGGCTGTAATGATCTCTGGAGTCCATTTTTTTATTAAAGACAAGTCTTTGGTTTATCTGCCGGTCTATCCTCAGCTTCTGTTGATGAGCTGTGTCCTTCCTGTAAAGTTCCCATATAATTCTGAATCCCATTTTTCCTTGGCTGTCCAAATAGCAGCAGAATCAACTAGACATGTAAAGTCTAGTTTATTTTCTCAGTCCAATTATCCTGACTTTATTGTATGAAGGCACAGTTCATAATGCAGACTACCTGTCTCTTTTTTCTCCTTCTCTTTTATCTAGGACAAAATGGAATACTTTTTTCTCTGTTCCACTTGATATTTTATTATTATATTTTATTATTATTATTAATGCCATGCACTGAATATTCAACCCTGCTGCTATCTCATGCTTGTTGAGAGTGGTACACTGAAGCATCTTTGATTCTGTCCTCTCTTTTAGTGCACTTCCTTCAGACTTGGGTCTCGCCCTCAACTCCCTTTTCCTGTTCTTAGATGGGGTTTCTGGACTATTGCACTCTGACTCACAAACATATGGGTGACTGGCCTGCCTTCTCAAATCAGAGAACTTTTTAACCTTAGCAATAGTAAGCTTAAGAGAAAAAGGGCTCTGAAGTCACCAAAGGGATATCCACTCTCTGATAATGGATACAGAGGCATCTTGCTTCTTGAAATCCACCAATAAAATCTACTTTTGGCTGATCTGTTCTCTTTAAGCAGACCTGTTCTCAGTTTTAATACTACCTGTTCAATTATACAATAACACTTTGACTTTCTGGTTCAACGTGTTGGCAAAAGGAGCCTTGTAGCTGGCTGCTGCCTGGCAGCTGAATTTTCCTAACTAGCAGCAAAGTCACTATCCCTTAGTGAGACCCTTGGCTGTGGGGAACTTTCCCAAAGCAGAAGTTAAATCCACAGTAGGTGAATGTGCATTGACCAGTTTATCCTTCACAGAGCAGTTCTGTGGCTGGCAGCGAGGGTATTGCCCAGCCAGAAATTCAGGGAGGCAGCAGCCCCGTATTCCCCATCTCTGAATGCTTCAGCCACTTGCCATTCTCCACTTACAGCTCGGCACGTGCCCCTTCTCTTATACTCCCTATCCCCTCTACTGCATTAGTTGAAAGTGAAGACACTTGAGTGTAACTTTTTAAAAATATGTGTCTGTTTCCCTATAATTATTGGCTGGAGGATTGGGGATCAGCAAAGAAGCCACAATGGACTTAATATTTTGCTTCCTCCATACCAGATTCATTGCGTCAATTGAACAAAGTTCCTCTGTACCCAGTAAAGAATAGGGCAGAAATTGTCGGTGGAACAGGCACAACCTGAGGTAGTGAAGGACTAAATGTCTGCTCTGCATTACACACCAGCTGCCAAGAACATTTCAGAGACATTTCAGCAGTTTGACAGCTATAACGCTCCATCCATGTGGCATTCGATGGACCATGCCCTTAACATGAAGACTGAGAAAATTTTCTCCACTAGAGATTCCCACACGCAGAAGGCATAGCATCTGGCAATTTACAGGTGAGCAGGTCTGAGTCTTGAGGAAGGGGAGAAAATAACCTTCTTCTATTCTGTTTCTATTGCTAAAAATGCCATATATTGTTATTTCTTCACCAACAGCAAAGTAAATAATAATGTACCAGAAGACTGTGAAATACAAATAGAGGCTTTGTGGGAATTACATTATTTACTATCATCAGTTTATATTTCAGCTTAGACTAAGTTGATGCACATGTAGATGAATGTTAATGCCAATGTTTACTATAGATGCAGAGCTACCATTAAAAAAAAAAAAAAAAGATCTTAAAGAAGATAAACCATTCCAGATATGGAATGCATTGTAAAGCATCGTCAGATATCCCAAGGTTTGCCATGGACATCAGCTTTGGGATGTAACGTCTGGGTCAGTAAATCTGCTCTTCTATAATAACAGGCAAAACTGCTCTGTTGAGGAATTTTTAAAAAACAGCAGCCACTGATATATTGCACTAAAAATAGGATTATAATTTAAATGGAATGCATTGTAAAGCATCGTCAGATATCCCAAGGTTTGCCATGGACATCAGCTTTGGGATGTAACGTCTGGGTCAGTAAAGCTGCTCTTCTATAATAACAGGCAAAACTGCTCTGTTGAGGAATTTTTAAAAAACAGCAGCCACTGATATATTGCACTAAAAATAGGATTATAATTTAAATCTCTGTCGTGGTTTAATCTCAGTCGGCAACTGAGCACCATGCAGCCGCTCGCTCACTCCCCCGTGGGATGGGGGGGGAGAGAATCGGAAGGGTAAAAGTGAGAAAACTCATGGGTTGAGATAAAGGCAGTTTAATAGGTAAAGCAAAAGCCACGCACGCAAGCAAAGCAAAACAAGGAATTCATTCACTACTTCCCATCGGCAGGCAGGTGTTCAGCCA
>NW_008794211.1:143598-151908 GCF_000699145.1 Aptenodytes forsteri | reverse complement strand
GCACTTGCCAGTGAAGACTGAGGCAAAAAGTCATTGAGTACCTCCGCCTTCTCTGTATCCTGGGTAACCAGGTCTCCTGTTTCATTCCAGAGAGGGCCCATATTTTCCCTTGTGTTCCTTTTGTCCCCGATGTACCTATAGAATTTTTTCTTGTTGCCCTTGATGTCCCTGGCCAGATTTAATTCTATCAGGGCTTTAGCTTTCCTAACCTGATCCCTGGCTGCTCAGACAATTTCTTTGTATCCCTCCCAGGCTACCTGTCCTTGCTTCCGCCCTCTGTAGGCTTCCTTTTTGTGTTTGAGCTTGTCCAGGAGCTCCTTGTTCATCCATGCCGGCCTCCTGGCATTATATGATGTCACACAGAAGACCAGAAACTAGCAACTCAAGTTAAACATTAATTGGGAGTCCAATGCAGGCTGTACACACTTCATGTTCTATAATCTATTAGGAGCTAAACGACAAAATCTTCAAAGGATTAATAACATCCTCAACAGGGAATCCCATCGTATGCTCAAGTGTCCTTTAAGCAACTACAGTTTAGCAGGTTTGTTAATAAATAAGATCACTTGTGAATAAAAATACTTATTTACAAATACAAATTAATCTCTTCAAAACAAGCTTCTTAGTCATCAACCTTTCCTGTGAAATCCATATAGGTTATTTTTTGTGTTCACTTATCCTAAGACAAACAGAAAATTACATTCAGTTCACAGTAATTAGCTTGATTAGCCTCATCTTCTTATTCAGGTATATTCCTGTAATAGAGACCTTAAGGTGAATATGTTAACAGCCTCCTACTTTGTAAACCAGTGTTATATTTTAGCATATAAATGCCTAGCTAAAATACATGATTATTATACTTTTGATTTCTGTATGGGCTGCTGTGGGATTTATCAAAACTTTTTTTATTGAGGAAACCTCATTCAGCCCATCCCAAAACTACAGTTATGATCTCACTTGTGACAAAAAAGAAATGTGAGTTTTTATTTCAAGACAGCTGACTGGCCCTATTTCTTTTAATGTAAAACCTGACTGTGGATAGTGCACAGTCTGTTCTCATCCTCAGAACTATTTAAGGCTAGCCTTATTCCCCCTCTCTGAGGTTTACCTTGGTTAGCTGTGTAGATACAAAAACTGAGCATCTGCACTAGAATTTTACATCAGGACAACTACTTAAAATTTTCAGTATAAAGCAACCACAAAACACTACTGTTTTCAGCCAAGAGAGTCTATGATCCTTTGAGTGTGTTAGCACCTCATTTGTAATGAACTGGAGAATGCTTCTGAACCTGGTCTTAAAAAACTTAGGTGTGCACAGTGCAATTCAGTATTTCAGCCACATTTTTTTGAATTGAGCAGGGGATCTTGAGCCACCCAGGTGGGGAAAGAGAGGGTGAGAAGAGACGTCCCTGGTCATACGGGGAAGGAGAAAGCCTTGGAAAGGAGGAACACCAAGAAAAAGAGGCCAGTTGCAGGTCCTACAGCCATTGCTCTGCCTCAGCAAGAAATGCTCCATTGAAGCTGGGAACTGCAGTGGGTTAACGTGCACAGGCAGGAGATCTTGGGGGCCCTAGCAGGGTGGGAAAGACAAGGCAGTATTTTTTGGAGCCTGGTCCCAGGCAGCTTCAGTCCATTTTAATCAAAGAGGAATATGACTTTCTTTTTCCTTTCTTTTTCTTTTTTCAAACCCTGGGGGGCATTGTAACCCCCAGCCTCTCTACGTTCAGTCTTGCCCTTGCTGCAGACTGAGAACTGGTGTGATCTATTGTTAATGTTTGAATGGATTTCTGTTTGGGGTGGGATACCAAATGTAGGCTTGGTGAGCCACAGAAAATAAATAATGGACAGGAAAGCTTGTTTTCCAGGCTGAAGTGGAGTGGGATGGGGAGTAGGGGTTAGCGAGGGAGGGGCTAGAAAGGTAGTTGGTTGAGATTTATTTGGCAGACATGTACAACTATCCTGTTTGAATTGTATTTGAATTAATTAACTTCATCTGTGTAAACTGGGTCAGTATCCTGTAATTTCCTAAGGGTATTGGCTGTATCAGGAAACTGAGTAGTCAGCAGAGCTGGTTGAATAGTTAAAATAACTGATTTACAAATATTTCCAGGAATAAAACCACTGAGTTTCATTTCTTATGATTTATAGGGCAATATAGGAAAATTTATCTTACCTGAAAAATGTCCTTTCTGTAAGAGGGGAAGTCCACAGCTCCTTGGGTTTTGCTCTCATACTTTCCGCTCTCTGGAGGCAGAGCCAGGCTGGTCAAATGAGGCCGTACATCAGCAAGCCTCACAAGTTTCCAGTGCAACTTCATAGAAAGGAGTCCTTTACAGCTTCATTTACAGCTAAGCTGATAGAAAAAAAAAGAGATCCACACAAGCAATTTCTGCTGCAGAACAGTTTAAACTTCCATGGCAACTGCTTTTATGTTCCATAGGATCTCTCATAAAGATATGTATAGTTGGGAGGCAGAGAGAGCATTCACAATGAAAACATAACGCAGTTTACAACTGTTTGCTTGACTTTGAACTGCCCTTCTTGTGCCAGGTGTGTAGATCAGGTCTTCTAGTTTTCTTGCTAGAAGAAATGTATGCAAACATCCTCCCAGGAAAGACCACAGGTTCGCTACAATACAGTACCCATTAGATGTCAGGGAGTGTAAGAAAGTAGTGAATACAAGAAGTATGTCTCACTGCCTTTCCTTTAAAAAAGAAAAAGAATATGAGTTCAGAAACAGTATGCTGAATGTGCTGCTTCCTCCAGATAATGGTGGGATCTGAGAAGGTTTGCCTATATAGTTTTGAGAGCTTAAGGAAAGAATGAAAAAAATCCTCATACAATTCTGTGTATGTTGGAAAAGAGCTGCCTAGCCTGAAGGCTTCCATGGTTAATAAGGAAACGGCACAAATATTTAAAAGAGAAAAAGAGATCGCTGGCTTTTAAAGCTTTGGCAAAGTATTGATTCGTCATCTAATAACTGGAGCCTTACCAGCAGGGTGTTATTTGAATTTCTAATTAATGAGTAGGATTACAGCTTTTCATGATGAGAGATTTCTGAATGAGATATTTACTTGCTTTTTAGAGATTTTCTGACATGAGGGTTTCTCAAGAATTTGTAGAGGACTTTTTTTTCCAATGTTTGTGGGTTTTTTGTGTTTCATATGTGGCTAAACAGAACATGAAAGAAACTAATTTCTTTTAACCAGAACTACTTCTCCCAGATAAGACTGTAACCTTAAAATACTTTACTTAGTGAAATCATTATAAGGATAACAGCCTTCAAAGATGAAAATCTATCAGTATTTCTGAAAGAAAACATAAAGAAAGATAAAAAGTTGCTTAGTGAGTTTAATTTCCAGGTAGGAATTGTTTTCATTAATAGAGGTTTGAGAAACCTTGTATCTGGTTGTGAGTACTGCTCTGCAGGTTTATGCAGTCTATAGTGATCTAGAAACTGAGCTCATTTATCATCTGTGGTAAATAAAAAAGATGTATTTTTATTTCTAATTCTATCTGTATTGCTAGATAAATGAGAGAGAGAGAGAGAAGATCTTTGAACATGTCCTGTTTGCTGAGTATTTTCTCAAGGTTGAAAAAAGTGTGGTGAGTCCATCTGGATAGTCTGCTTTCTTTCTTCCTCTCATATCATCTTTTTTTTTTCTGTCGAAGAGTAAAATTTTGTGGATTACAAAACCAAGAAGAAATTCTGAGTGAATCTTGCATCTCAAAGGAATTACAATATGTAACCAATATTTTCCTTCATCTTATGCCATCTTACTTTCTTCACGGACTCCAGACACAAGGACAAAATGAAAGGCCTTGAAAATTAATTTTGAAGATGAATGGCCAGAAGTTTCCCTATTGTTTTTCCTAGCAAATCAAAGCTATATCAGCAACAAGCTATATGGTCTTGCAGATGCAGACACAGATGTAGAGGTCTCTGAACTACTTCTGAAATTGGAAGCAGCACAGTCACATCAACGTGACACCCTATCATAATTAACTAATGGCTATATGGCTGCCACAACCCACTGTGATATGTTGCACTGCTCTATGTGCTGTAGACAGATTGTATTTTGCCAAGCTTTTTGGCTATCTCTGCATGCCACTGCAGTGCATGATACCAAGGACAATAATGTTGCACAGAGATGAGTGAAAAGAATGTATAAATCCTTGCAAAAAACTAAACCAGTGCAGAACAAAACTTGGATAAGAATATGTTGTTGTCTCATTACATTCCCCTAAGATACGTTTCTTCAATCATCTAATTCACAGCAGGCTCTCAGGACCAGTAGTGATAAAAGAAGCAACGTAGGCAGTGACATTTAATTGAGTAAGTATTCATAGTTAAATTTTCAGATTTAAGCCTTAACTCGTTTCCACCTATTTTTCCTATGGTTCTATGATATTTAGTGGTTTGTGACCAGTACAACAGAACACCTCAACATATGTTGAACAGTAACCTGTGTGTATTTCTATTGATTTCAGTGGGATTGCTGTCAGGTTCAAAACTGTGCTCCTGTGTTGACCATGTTAACACATAACACTGTATTTTAAGCAAAAGTACTAATAAAAGTAGAAATTAATTAAGAAATCTGAGTAACTGAGATCTTTGTGGTTGGCAATAGGAATAGAAAGTATCCTAAGAAACTTCCAACTAGGAAGTTATAGAGCTTTGTTTTGACAGAGAATAATTTTGGTATTATGGATAATAAAAGAACAAAGCTTTTCAATGTGCTAGCTTGTTGGACTAAGAGAGGGTTGATTTATTAGACTTGTATTTTGATAAGATATTTGGGAGGTTTAAGCTGTGCTGGTATGAAAGATATTGACACCATGTTTGTACAATACCTGTGGCCTTAATGATGCTGACAAAAGAGATACAATGTATGTGCATGTTAATTGATGTTAAACAGTAGAATAAAAGGCACCAAAGGCATTGTGAATATACTATTCTAATAGTTGTAACATATATATACATATTTATATATGTATATATCTCCATGAAAGTAAGGCATAAATGGCAGATTTAAGAAAAAATTATTTGGAGCACCTTTGATAACTGCTCAACACTTTATTCTACCATACCAAGCAGGTGTGGGCATGAAAGGGTTAAAAATTGATTCTTACATTGTATGTAAGAAGGCTTCTTTATTGTGAAAAATGCTAATGCTGCCTTCTGCTTACTTAACACCGCAATATCTGAAATAATTACAGATGAATAATTGTTTCTTTTAATTTCATCTGTTGTGTGGCATCCTTGTTCACAAACCAATGGAAACAGGAATACCATGAATATTAGTAAAAGCACAAATTATTATTTTCTGCTTTGCAACAACATTGTACTGTGGTTTTACTGAATATGCAAAAAGAAAAAAAAAGGAAATATACTTTCAACCTAAAGCTAGGATATTGTTTACAGTAGCCTAAAATGAGCTGCAGTTACTTATATGTACAATGTCAATAAATCAATTAAAAAAAACCCCATCAACAACAAACCCCATTTTTTTCAGTGTTTCCAAATCCTGGATCTGGCAGCTACAATATTAGCTACTAATTACCCTGCAAGACTGATCTCCTTTGCAGCAGGTAGGCTGCAGAGTGGCTTTGCTGGGCTGCAGAGTTTATCATAAGCTGTTTATCTCAAGGCCAGTTAAACAGATATTATGGTCACAAATACTGTATTGTAGTAGTCAATGTTTCATGCTAAAAAAATATTTTTGTTTCTGGGATCCCACTGTGTTTACTTAAAAATCATTTCAGTTCTATTTGGTCTCACAATTTACACATTTCCAAAGAGCTTTTAAACACCTTTTCTGTACTGTAGAGTAATGCAGATCAGACAGCTCACTTCCTCCATAGCAAAGGGGCTTTTGTTTGTTATCCTGTCTGTGTTCCTTAGGCCCTTCATGATGAGGAAAAGAAATCCTGTGCAAGTCAATTTGTTCAATTGACTGAAGTATGCACATAGATTTAAGCACACAGGTAGAGTTACTTAAGACATCGAGACTTTTGTTTCTAAGCATAATGGCTGCTTCTGCTGAAAAGCTATTCTTTATAAATACTTCATATATGAAAGTGTTTGCAAATTGTTTGTCTTCCCACTCAGTAGGTAAAAGAAAATTTTGTTCCATGTGAAAGACCTAGTATTTAAATCCCTTTACTGATAGCAATGATGAACTTTCTTAACTTTATGCAAAAATTTATCAGTTTTATCCCATTTCCTAGCATCAGATCTTTCCCATGTCCTTCTGGGGAACTGCTGAGCATCCTGTCTTTTAGCTTTTCTCTGGTCTTTCCTCGATTACTGAGCAGCTCTGCTCTCATATTATCTAATTTTTTCTTTTCCCCCCAAAGAAGAGCAAGAGTGAAAGTAACTTAATAGAAAGGAAGTGAACACTTCTTTCCAGAATAGGATGGAGCTTATAGATTGCTTTAGAATAATGAGAAATACTGGTTTTCTGGAGGTTACCAAAAACCTCCTTAATAGAAGAAAAAGTGAGAGAAGGCAGAAGCAGGCAGTATTCAGAGAAAAGGCACTCCAAAATAGAAAGATACGTTTAACTCATGAAGATTGGATGAAATAACTGAGGAGAAATCATCAGTCTGAAATAACTGGATAAAAGAAGAAACAAGGCTGAGGAAATTTGAAAAAAATCTAATGAGATAAAGAACATGCAGAAGGTAGAGGTGACAATGAAAGACAGAGGACATCGTCAGGGACAAAGAAACATCGGGCACTAAGGGACCCATGATGACACATACAGAAGGAAAGGGAGAGAGACGAGGAGAAATATGGAAATACTGATAACAAATAGTCTTAAACTATTGAAACAAGTCCTACATGGATTAGATGCTTGGTTTGGTATATTTATAAAATCCCTTTCTAAAGTTATTTCTGTCAAGAATTCCTGTTTATCTCAAAGGCCTACCAGATAATCTTACAGCAATATTTAATGCCAAGGTATTCTCTAATATGCCTAGCTATTTTATTTTTATTTCTATAAATCATACCTTTTTATGAAAACACTTTGTACTTCAGCACATTTTTCCTGATTTTTATTTAGCACTTTTCATATTAAAAAAATGGGAAAAAACCCTTTCTTTTCTTCTTGGCATGTGTCACTGCTATTGAAATGACAAGGTTTTTTTCCTGTATTCTTTTAATTGGTTTTGTATAGTGATGGGATAACTGCAAACTGTTCTTCTAGTATCAATGAACTTCGGGCTATTGCATCTTTCCCCTCCTCCAAATTAAACTTGCTGAGTTCTAAATCTGTGGCCCAGCTGGTGTCAACAACAAGGATTCAGCTTTTATGACCATGGAACACTCTTTAAGAATCGAGGACTGCTAGGAAGAGACAGGATCTGCCTTAGCAATTGGACAAAACCCCATATTTTCCAACAAGCTGACCGACCTTGCGAGGAGAGCTTTAAACTGGATAGACCAGATGGCTGTGCTGTCATTGTGATCCCTATCAGCATGAAAAATACAGGTCTAACATTTAATTTCAACTTCTGTGCATCAAAAATCCAACAGTAATCCATCTTTTAAAGGCTACGAGGCTAGACTTGGCCAGCCTTTTTCAATGTAGCCTACTACACCTCCCTTGGTCCCCCAGGGAACGTAGTATTTCCCAGCAGTGAGAAGTGGGTCTGGAGGAGAACAGCCCGGATGGAGGCTCCTGGAAGGAGTTGAAATGGCTGCCTTTTGTGAGATGCCATAACATCCTCCAGGTTTGGTTTATGTGATGGGAAGTAACGGCTTCTGCTTGAGCAGCTCCATGCAAAGGGCAGATCTGAAGGCTGGGCTTCGACAGGCTGTGGCACTCCCAAAAGCAGCTTGCTGGACTGCCGTGCTGCTGCCTGTGTAACAGAGAAAAGGAAATTTATAAAAGCAGCAAAATACAGTGCTTTCAGCACAGACACAGACACGTGAAGAACTGATGAGGTTCTAGCTCTGGATGTCTTATACAGGGTTCGTGAGCTATCGTAGGCTAATATATGTCTGCACTAACAGTCTGCCCTAAGGAATGTGTTAGTGATTAAATGAGACTGCTGAGGGCTGCTTGAAATGCCGGGGTACACACTTATCAAAGCACGGGGAGGACCATACCTGCTAGTTTATCCTCACACAGGGCAATGGCATTGCAGTTTCCCACAGCTGAGGGAAGGCAGGAGGAGGGATGGAGGGTAATTGGAGCATTGGACAATGATTAATGGGATGAAATTTAACACGTCCAAATGCCAGATTCTGCACCTGGGATGGAGTAATACCAGGCACAAGCATAAATTGGGAGAGGAGTG
>NW_008794211.1:115229-142107 GCF_000699145.1 Aptenodytes forsteri | reverse complement strand
TGCAGCCTGCTGCCGTGCAGGAGAGCTCAAAGGGCTCTTGGGCTGCTCACTATTTATAGGGGTAAGATGATTGACTCATAGTCATATTTGCATACTGATAACTGTGGTTAGGTGGGCGTATTTCTCACAATAACCAAGGACTATTGTGTAGTTATTTGGTGTCCAGATTGTTTTGGAACAGTGCATTTCTGAAAAACAAACATCCTGTTGTTTATGCAAATGTCCATCTTATATTTGCCAGTGACTGTGTGTGCCTCAGTTTCTTTAAACCTGTTTCTAGAACAGTGACTGATGATGAAATGAACTACATCTGTAGTAACCTGACAAGCCATTAAATCACTTTGCAAACTGGCACACAGCAGCAGAATAAATGGCAGAAAATTGGAGACACACAATAACAATTTATTTACCAGTTTTGAACTGTTCAGCATTTTAGCTGATTCTCCTCTGTAAGCTTTTTACTGGAAGCTTTTCAAGACTCCGTTCTTCCATAAATCCTTTGTAAATCAGATATTTTCATTTTCCTAAAAGTACTTTTATGAAAGATGTTATAGGAATCATGCCTTTACTGTGTTTTTCCTGGGATAGCTACAGCTGTATAATTAATAGTTCTATTGCAGTTGAATGATCCTATTCAATAAACACTAATTACTTTTTAGGTTTAGTTTGGCCTTAAAATCTGCAACGCATTTTTTACCATAGTCTTCCTACCAGGCAGAGATTACTTCACTTATTGACACTAGCCTGTTATTCATGTAGATTTTTTTTCAGATTCAACAGCTGGTAGGAGATGTTTTTCTCAGTAGATGCCTTTTGGTTTCTGATGTGCAAACCCAGTTTCCAAGTGACTTTTCTAAGGAGAGGTATTTAGTGCGTGACCAGCTGGACAGCCCTGTTCTTGCTATTTGCTGAGGAGCTCCCCAGGATCTCAGCCTTCCCAATTTGAAGGTAAACTTTGCAGATCCTGTGGCAGAATATTCTGAAAGAACTAAAATAAGCAAGAAACCTTTTTATTTAATCAGTTCCTCAAACTAATCATCACGTATCATTACAGGAACTTTTTAGGATATGCTATTGAAGATTACTTTAGAATGAAACTAAGCTAAACTGAGTTTCTGAAGTTTCTTTTAGACTTACCTTGTTGATATGGGCTATAAGGGCTGTCCACTAAGAAGCACATATATGTTTACTGAGTCTTTTAGTTTTGTTGAAAATGCAGCAATAATTAAAGAAGAAATGTTAAAAACATAATTTTGGTTTTCATAACTAAAATTAACTGCAGAGTAAATCCAGCATTACATAATTTCATTTGAATATTTTAAAACTACAAATAAGTTAAAACAATGCTGACGTGAGAGTCAGCATATTTAAAGGAGATAAGTTAATAAGTTAGTACAGGACATACTTTTTTTTTTTTTACTCTAAGTGGATGAATGAAAAATTGGTTGAATGAACACATTGAAGAAAGTTATGCCTGTTCATTATCAAAATGGAAGAGTATACTGAGTGGGGTTTTGCAGTTTACAAGGGACACAAGACCTGTCATGAGCCTGATAGCCTTCATTTTATTTGCCAGTCTGGAGGATGGTAACAAAATGCCTATTAATTTGCAGATGATGCAGGAAGTATGGAAAGTACATTAGAGGTCAGGGTTAGAATTTAAAATTATCTTGACAAACTGGAAGAATGATCTGAAAAAATAGGATTTAATTCAATAAGGACAAACAGAAGATATTAAGGTTAGACAGAAATAATCAGTAGCACAAATGTAGGGTGAGAAAAAAATGGCTACCAGTCACACAGAAGATGATTGAGATATTACAGGGGACTGTGAGTTGAAAATGACTCTTGATTTAGAAAAATTAAAAGAGGATTTAGTGGGACAAAAGCAAGGATAACTGCCAAGAAATGTGAGGCAGTCTTTCCGCTCTGCTTAGCTGGAGCGCTACATCCACTTTGTGACAGTACTCCTCAAAGAGGATGTGAACCAAGTGAGACACTCTGCGATACAGCAATGATAATCACCATGGGCTTAGTAATATAAATATTGAGGAAATACTAAAGTGGGCTTGGGGAGGAATCTGAGAAAAAGAAAAGAATAACCTGATCCCTATTACACATGGGTATAGAAGGCGGAAACATTTGGCTTAAATTAAAATAAGAAAACTCAGGCTATACTTTGGAAACACTTTCTAATGGAAGAATGATAACTGACCCCCTGGACTATTCAGAGTCCGTGTCTTTGCTTCTGACTTTGGAAGTCTTCAAGAACAGGCTGAACATGTGAATCAGGAGTAACAGGTAGAGTTGTTCCCTGTAGAGATTATTCCAACACTGGTTTTTTAATGCAACATATTTGCTATAAGAAGCAGCTCTTTATTAACCTTCCAATTCAAAAGCAAGAAAAACAGGTTAAAGTTTATTGAATATTGGCAGATTTACAGATTGATGTAATATAAATTCCTGTCTTAATAAGATTATATTCCAAAATTAATATTTGGGAAATAGCCCAGGTAAACATTAGAAAGGGCAACAGAAAAAAAGTTTGCATTTTACCATCTTTGTGGTTAGATCGTTATCTAAAATAATGATGATAACTAAGAGTTAATGGCCTTTGTAAAACTCTTTTTTTTGCAGCTGTTTTGTTTTTGTTATTTGATCCCCATGCTGAGCCTTTCAAGAGAGCGAACACAGTTAAGTTACAACTTTCTGTATCAATTCCTTCTTTTTTATTTTAAGTAAATCCTCTGGTTTTTTTCCTTTTAGGTTGTGCCACTCAGATGACACAGAGTAGTGACTCATCCAAATATACCCTGCTTGACAGAACTTCATAACCCTTCAGCATGTGTTTGGGTACAGAACAAATTTCTATGAATTTAAAGTTATTTTTCCTTCAACTTTTGTGAAAGAACTTTTAAAGAATGTAAAGGACCTTGAAAGTGTATTCTGGTTTCTGGTGGAGAGCAATGGGATCCTGAGAAACAGAAGAGTGCTTGAACTCAACAGCTGAACCTGTCCAGGAAATTATATTTACCTAAGATATTTATGGGTTCCAGCAATTCTTGTGCTCACCAAATAAGCTCTAACCCCAGGGTTTTACTGAAATGGAAATATATGCCTAGAGCAGTGGTAGCCAAAGAAAAATTTGAATATTGCTGCAGAAGGAGAAACTTGAAGAAATCGGGAACTTCTGCTAGATATGTGCGGGCACATACCATTGAGACTGCTCAAACATGTCACATCTCTCCATTTACCTTAACCTTTCTTTTGACAGCTGTGTATCTGTGTCTTACTTTAACACTCCCTACATGCTGCGTATGTCTTTAGTAATGTGTTACTGAAACTACAGAGGAAAGAGGAGAAACAGAGGAACTGTAAGATTGGTCTTCATAGCTGGAGGTTATGTGGAGATTGTAGTATTTGGGAATATACAGAGCGGTAGGTCATTTGCTTTTCTGAATTCTTCATTGTCTGTCTTCATGAAAAGTAACCAACCTACTTTTCCTTCTTCTCTTCCTCCTCTCCTGCATTCGCAAAATAAAAATCTAGCGATTGGGAGAGGTCAGTGCATAGACAGAAACTTGTGGCTGAGCCTTATTTCACAGGGGAATGACGCAAAGATGGCTGGAAGGGAAATTAACCAATGAATCTGGTAAGGAAATTATTCTCAGTTCAAGGAACACGTGGTTTTGCTGTTTTCTGTTATGGTTTAAATGGGGAGATTAGGTTTGATACCCAAATTGCAACTATACAGTGAAAATTGTTCTGATTCATTTTGATGTTGCCCACATACTCTAAAAATTCATGCATCCATGTGATTGTACCCATCCTCTGACTGTAGACTTTGTCTTCACAGTGTGAGATTACTCTCACAATCTCTGCATGATTTAAATCCATCTGGAAACTAAGGCCAGTGTAAAATCTGACCCACTCAAACCTGGCTGCTCTTCTAAGAAAGTATTGTGCCTTTATGGAGTTCAGTGCACTTTTGCCATATGATCTCCATTGGCTACCAGTAGACATTTGGGTGTTTTGACCTTTTAAGCTCTAAATGACTGTGTACCCAAAAGACTAGCCTCCTCTTGTGTTATTGCTGAGCCAGCTGCAGGCAGCAGGCATGCTGGATTCCTTTTCATCTACCAAAGAGGGAAATCTTGGCAAAGCATGGGCTGTGATAGATCATTCAGACTTCAAACATGGTCATCTAGTTAGTTCTAACTTGCTCAGTATCCTGAAATGTTTACTGTTTTGACCTTAATCTTCAAAAGATTGTGGCACTAAGCAGAAGAAAAAAGCAAGATGACTAATGATTAGAGCAAGATGACTAATGATTAGAAAGGGCAGTCAGTCTTAATCTTTTCTTTGATGGTTTTCTAACTGGGGACCAGATGAAATTGCTTCAGATTAAATGGCACATCTTTTCTTAAGTAGAGAGAAAGACATGTTGTAAATGTGCAGGTCCCTTAATTTAGATTCAGGCTTCTTCTGTCCATGTTGCTTAAAACCCATAGGTTATTGTGTGCTTTTTATCCAAACCCTTGTCCACCTCCCCTTTCCCTGTCTGCATCGGGCATCAGTTTAATAAATGTAGCTTGAAGGAACATGGTGCAGTCTGAAGCTGGAGCACCTCTTCGGCAGCTAAGATTGGCATGAGAAGGGTTGAGATGAGGCATAAATATCCTCCAGCTGCTATGCACAAAGTCTATCAAGAATCAGCAAGGGCACAGTGAAGTTTAGAGAAGTCAATTACAGTGGTGAGGCTGCCAACCTTAACATTGATGATGTCTACCTCTCCTCTGGAGAAGCACTGCCAGCAAGACCAAGGTGAACAAGAATGTTGACTGCTCCGATCAGTCCTTAAGCTGGGACCAGACAAGATCAGGAAGCCACAGCCAGTTTCCTGACAGTCTCCTCTTTCTTTTTTTTTCTTTTTTTTTTTTTTTTTAACTCAGCTTCTGTTCCCAGAGTAAGAAAGCTGAAGTATAGGCTCTAGTTCAATAGTATAAATGGATTTTAAAAAAAAGACATAATGTGGTCCAAAATTATTTGGTAGATAAGATGGAGAACATGCTAAACAACAAACACTAGCTATAAAACTGTGACACAATGAGGGAGAATTGCACGGGAACATGCAAAGAAGTCAAAAGGAAGACTGAAAAAGAGGTAACAGGCCAGCTGTAAGGAGCAATAGTTACTAGAGGGTGGCTGGTCTTGAAATCAAAGGGTGAAATGAGTTATTTGGCACATAAGCTGTAAAAAGGGTAACAACTCTAACACCTAACTAGGCACGTTAAATGTTAGAAGTGTATGTCTCTTCGCATCTACAACACGATATTGCCTTAGAAGGTATTCATTTCACTTGCTTAGGAAACAGAAATGCTTTTTGATGAAATATTTATGAGGCAGGCTGAGTTCTATGTTTACTCTATAAAATGTCATCATTCACGTTTATTTTTGACTTTGCATTTGCATAGCAACAGGAGACCATTATCCAGCAACAGGAGACCATTATCCTGTAACAGTACTGTGGGGTCTCCAAGGTATATGGCAGATGGGGCTACTTCAGCTGACTAATAATTTAGTTACTTCTGCTGCAGCTATCTGTACAGAGTAATTACCAGCAGTACTAATTCACGCAAATCCCATGTATGCAAGGGAAAGGACATAACGTCTCCAGATAGCATAAAAGAGAATGGTATTTAACCTCTTTCACATTGAATCACAGAAATGAATAAAAATAGGGGAAACAATCAAAATATCAGAGCAGTGAGCTGTGCAACCACAGGATATTAGCTTGTGCCAGAGACCACATTTTGCTACGACAAATGTCAAAAGATTGACTTTTTCAACACTGAATATAAAAGCTACTGGAGCTGAAGCACTTGCCAATAGCATTGCTAAGCCATTCTAAATTTACTTATGAGTTGGAGGTTAATAAAGGAGAAAAACACAGAAACTGAGTGTGCACATAGCAGGGCTCAGAGCCCCTTTTCCCCTCCTGCTGTGTTTACTGACAAGCCAGCACTGGAATATGAAGTTAGGAAGCATTGCAGTGGGCACATGCTGTCTCATCTCAGATTAATATGCTTGATACAAGTCTCACCAAATTCAGTGGAAGGTTTCTAACTGTCTGCAATGAACATAGGATCATTCTTCAATATCTTCCACCTCTTGTCAGGCAGAGGTAAACATGATGTCTAGTAGAGTGCCCATGATGAAACAGACACTTTCCAAAATTCTGTGAAGTTTCCTATTAAATGTCTCAGCACTGCCGATAGATGAAAATAGGTGACATACTAGCATGACAGCAGAGCTTAAAGTCTTAAAAGATCACTGTGCTTGGAACTCTGTGCTTTAGATAGACAAAGCAGTGGCTGAGAGGGAAAATGGAGATATGGAGAGGTGAAGGGTCTTACCAAGGTCCTCCAACCTTTTTAATTCTTCTTTTATTGTCTAACATATTTCTTCTTGCATTCTGTGGTTCCTCACAGATAGGAGAAGTGTCCCTAGATAGCATTGTGCCACAGCTGTTCTTTGTGCCATACTGTCAAGTTGAGAAGTGACATACTCTTACTTATTTAGGGAAGGAGCATATGCCCAATATGCTTTGTGTGCAAATACATCCATAAACAAAATATCCAAGTTTAATAGAATTAGGATAAGAAGAACAAACATTGAGAATACACACAAAACAGGTGAAATCCAACTTCTTCCCAGTTCTAAAATTGCGGTGGGCTGGGGAAGGAGAAGACAGGAAGAATGGAAAAAACTGAGGGACAAAATCACTGAAGAATCACTGTCTTCAGTAAGCACATACAGTCTTCCTAATGGTATAGGAAAAATGTCAGCAAAATTCTGCAACATGGGAGTCAGGGAGGGGTAGAAGGACTGGAGAAAATGGGTAAGGGAAGAAAAATAATACCATGAAGAAAAAATTGATCAGAAAAAATACTTTGGTCAGCAACGTGAAGGTATCATTAAACACATATTATGCCTTTCATCTTAAATTATTTGTGGAATTCTATTACCAGATGGAAACTTACACCTCTTGATACTGAGCCCCTGAAATAAATAAAGGCTAGAAAACACTGCTAGTCTTCATGCTGAAGCCATCTGTTGATCTTTTGTTTTGATACTGTTTTATATTGTGCACATTTTAAAGTTTCCTGCCAGCCTACTTCTCTTTGCAGTGTTCTGTTTTCTCTTTCTCTTTTCAGGGATTTGTTTTTTATGGTAATTTTCCTTATAAATTACTAATTCTGACATCAACAAAACAATGAACCATTTCAACAGGGAATCGAGGCTAGGTTTGGGTATGGTCTCATGCTAAAAGCTAAACCTTCAGACAGCTAAAAACTGGAAGGCTTCACAGTCTTATCCCAGTGTAATTTAGAACAGCTGCAGAGCAGTTCTGAACCAGTCTGTCCTGCCATTTCCCAGCAAGGAAATTCCTGGGAATGACTAATGGTGGTATATGTGGGAATAATCAATGCAACATAGAAATAAAATCAATTCTTTTTCCAAGTACCTATCTGTCTGGCTATAATCTACTTTGCTCCAAGACAGAAATATAAGAAATATGTTCTTCTTAAAGCAAGAAGACAGAGTGCTTTAAACAAAGATTTTCTCTTGCAAATCCTACAATGAGGCCCTCGTGCCACACAAAATCTCCTGAAAAGCAGTGTTCCAGCATCTCAGAGGCATTTAAAATAAAAACAAACAAACAAACAAAAAAGCCAAACCCAAAAGAGAAGAGTTTACCAACCCCTAGCTGTTGGGGGAAAATGACAAATTTGCATGTCAGGACATCTACCAGACTTGTGCATTGGGAGCAAGAGGGAGTGTGCCAGTGCCAGACGTGTTGGTGCATGAAGGTGGAGGAGCAGAAACTGGGAAGTCAGTGAGTGTATCGCATGAATGCAGTTATCCCTGATCTCTGAAACCCTCTGCTGCAGCCTGGGAAGCATTGGAAACCCTAGCCCAGTTGCCCAGCCTTGAACTCATGAGGCAGGATTTTTAATCTGAAAATCTGGAGTAAAGTGATAATTACTGATGAACGTGGCTTGTAATTCAGTGCCACAGGGAACTGTGATTATTTAGAACCCACAACAATTGTGGTAATTCACAAAGATTATTCACGTGTCATTTTCTCATTAAAAGCTTCATTATTAAAATGCTCTATGGTTGCCACAGAATATAAAATGCATTTTTTTTTCTCCCAAAGAATAGCTTCTTAATCAGCTTCTTAATCTTAGCCACATGACGTAGAGCACGCTTACTCATGCTGGCAATACACGGCAGGGTTTCTGTAGCGGGGGCCACAGGTGTCTCTGAGGAGGCAGCTGGAACCACCCTGTGCTGGTCACAGCCACTGATGATGTAGCCCACCACCTGCCAGGACTTCAACCCATCAGAGGAGCATGTGGTGCCACTGTTCAAATTTACTGAAGAAAAAGGACAATAGCCACTGGAGGTAGGAGGCACAGGAGGACACACAAATGGAGACTTGGGAGACGCCATGTGAGGACACACACAGGAAAATATGGGAGGAGGCATGTGGAAGGGGATATTGTTGGGGACACGGCAGGAGACACTCTTGGAAAGAGGACCTCCATGCTGCAGGAGGTACATCTCCGAGGGACTGTGGCCACGGGCAACCCACGCCAGGACAGGGACACCCCAAGGGACTATGGCTATAGGTGACCCACATTAAGACAGGGACACTTTGAGGGACTGCAGCCATGCCAGAGCAGACAAAACAAGCAAGAAAGGAGGTTCAGGGGAGTAAGAAGGAAGAAGCAGCAGGAAGAAGCCACCAGGTGCTGACCCCAGCCTCCTGCACTGCCTGTCGCCTTACCAAGGGGCCTGACCGTAACCTGTGGTGCAAACGAGGGGAGTGAAGATGAGGAAGCGGGGAGGAGAGGTGCCTGGACTGAAGCTGAGCCTGGGGAAGGGTGAAGAAAGGACCCTGGTCCTTTGGCAATAAATTGGCAATAAATTAAATGAAGTGAAATTCCCTGAGTTGACACTACTTTGCCTGCAACATTACTCTGGTGTAAAAAAATTTTACTGTGTTTGTTTCTGTTTCATTATTTCAGAGATAATACCAGGAGTTAAAAGGAGTATTTTAACCTTATACACAGAAACCTTGATTGAATTGACAGAATTACATGAAAAAACATGACCAGTTATGAGAAGTGGTGTCCCAGTGACACTGAACTACGAACTGGGAGACAATGAACCTATTCTAATCTTTATTACCTTTTCAGTCTGAATTTGAGCAATTTAATTCACATATCTGTACCTGTGCTTTCTTCCTCTGCTTCTTGGATTTCCCACTTAAGAGTATACTTCTTGGGCTGTTTAACCGTCTCACTAAATCTGTATGTTGCATTTCTTATGTCGGAACCATGATCTGACTTTGGCCTGCTAGATATTACTGTAATGTAAAAGTAAAAATAAAATAGCTAATAAAACTAATACCTGAGTAAGGTAACTAATAAAAAGAAGCATGTGAGATTTTTCTCTTAGATCATGACAAAAGACAACAAATCTCTTGCTGTCATAACATGATCTTTCAGGAGAAAAAAGCACATGAATATTGTGCACGGCTTGTCTGTTTCTTCTTAAAGAGATTGAGATGTATTGATTCAGGATTATTCTACAACTTCCCATTCAGTCAGGCATAGCAAAAATGGTGATTCAAGAGATGAAAATGTATTTTCTTTAGAATTCCAGTTGCATAAATTGATCCCAGGTGCTTATTTCTCACATACACACTGCAGCATGTAAAGGTACTCAAACTTTAAGACCATTTCCAAAAAATCCTCTAAGCAAACCATAGTGCATCAGCCCAAATTATGATCTTGAAAACTCTATAGCCTAATCTTAAAGCCAGCTAAACTCTATAGGTTTTTAGAGGTGCAATATTTCATCTTGACAGGACAGTTCTCTTCTTCCAGGAGACCATTACCTATAAATGCAACTCACATTCTTTATTTCTACTTGGATGGTCTTAGTTTTGACTATTTTTAGGAGAAAAAGAGAGTTAAAAGTTTTCTTCCATTTGCTTTTATGGTATGCAGAAAAATCCATCCCTCACTGGAAGTGGCAACATTGCTAGTTCCAGTACAGTATCTTCTAACTTTGGTTGTGAGATGAATATGGTTTCAGATGGAATCTTTTCCATCTTGATTTTTGGTTCTGATGGAAATCTTTTGGTTTGAATGGAATCTAATTCAGTTTACCATTTAAATGGTATCTTTATATTAAAACTATGATTTTTTAGAAAACCCTTACCTGTAGTAAAATATACAAAAATGTGATCAGTCACAGTTATATTAAAACTATGATTTTTTAGAAAACCCTTACCTGTAGTAAAATATACAAAAATGTGATCAGTTACAGAATACCTTAAAGGCACTAGTCTGAGCTGCTAGATAATGGAATGCCAGACCCAAGTCAATAATTAAAAGTAAATTTACCCTTCTGAGTAGAAAAGTTAGTCTATTTCTAAAGTTACTATAAAAATTTAGTTTCTTAATTTAAGCACAGAAACAATGATTAGCATCCTTCAAGCAAATGGCAAGACAAAAGTAATTTTTTGCAAGTGATATCATTTAACCACTTTCTCAAGAATTAGGCATGAGGTTGTATATATCCGAAATCTGGGTGCTGGTGCTTTGTCTACTCATTGTTTTCTGAATGAGTTTCCTGATGCAGAATGATATGAAAGAAAGTATTTTAAAAAGACAGAAAAAAACAAATCTAGGAAAGGTACTGCTTATAAAAGACATCCCATATACACAGAAGAATTTATGTGAAAATGTGTGTGGAGGCATTCAGTCCACTGAAACATTTTCCATATTGCCTGTTTTCTGTCTTCAGTATCAAAGACTTGGAAATACCCTCTTCTTTCAGAGTAATTATTGCTTCACTGGGAGGCTTTTCTTTCCCTACTGGTGCAGTAGTCAGCAATTTATAAATGCAGTCTCTGCTCTTCTGGAACACTTAGCCCTTGTGTTGCTGTCAGTCACCTTGAGCTGCAAAAGCAAAGTAATTCAGAAGGGACCAAATAGATAATGTGCAGCTTACCTGGTCATCCAGTGTGCACAAGGAATCAAGTATGTTTTATTCAGACAGCATGTAATGCAAAGCCATCAAACAATTTCGACTTAAATTTGAAATCTTTTAGAAGAAAGAGGTATGACTGAGCAGCATTTTCAGAAGCTTAGTACTATCACGCAAAAAATACCATTTGCATGAAATTTCCAATGCTTATTGTCAGTCCTAAGATTTGGAGTGTGTGTTTGTGAGAATAGTTGGTAAAAGTCTATTCATTTATCCTAAGACAAAGTGTTTTTCAGCTGCTTTTCTTCTCCTGCCTTCCATATTCCTCTCCCAAGTGAAATGAAGTACTGTCATCTGTCAAAAAAAATGCCAAATACATCTTGATAGATGAATTAGAAATAAAAGGAGGAGCTCACACAACACAAGGAGATGGCTGGAAGCAGGAGAGAATTGCTTATCCAAACTGAGGAGAGAGGGTGAAAGAAGTTATTTTGGTGTGTTTAAAGAAAAATGGTTGCAAAACAAAGCAATAAGTCTCTGAAATTTAATCCATATGCACAGTATTATTTTTCCTGAAAAGTGTTGTAGTAACATATGCATTCCTGCCAATTCTTATGAAAGATAAGTGGGATATATGTCATACTATTAAGTATGAGCTTCTAAAGTTATACAAAAGAAGTCCCAGTTTGCTTCCTGTTGCTGCTATTGTTGATGGTTTCTACCAACTGAAACAGTAGCAGATCAAAACCAAGCTAAAAAAAATAGTTCTTTTTAATGCAGGTTCATGATTTTTAGATTCTGAATTATACCTCTCCAAATCTTGGCAGTTGAAGGTACCACATAGTATGTCCTTGTCAATACTAACAAAAATGTTACTTATTTTATGGTAACTCCATTTGGCCCGCCTCCTGCAATATGAGAAGCAAAAGCAACAAAAATGTCCTCTGCTCAAAGGAAGGTAGGCGCGAGATTACTGACTGCTATTATGATCATTCCAGTCTGCAGTCAGGAGCTGTGACCTCAGCATGCCAGACATTATTAAGTTGGCCATTATCTAGATGGTTTGTGCCACTACACCAACGAAGATTAGGTGGCAGAGAAGGTAATATTAGGACACAAGCTGTTGCAAAGTCAATTATCTCATCTGAGTAGGTTCAACTCTCTCTATGGTCAGAGGGAGACAGAGAGTTGAGAGAAGCATCCCTGTAAGGTAACTCATCTAATCATAAAACCAGTATCTAAGATAGGCACTTCCAGAGAAATTTCATGTGGATAACCAGCTTCAACTAGATCCCAAATTTTCACCTGGTGACAATTAGGCAAGGTGACAGCCAGTCTACCTGTACAAGCTTTCAGTGTAATTTGCTTTAGCTAGGGTGTGCTGAAGTCCGTAATCCATCACGTCACTTCTTATTTGGGATAGTTAAATCTTCAGGTATGCATGTACATCCTGCAGTCAGACATGTAATTACAGCATCATTCTGTCTGATACAGACCCAGGTGAAATAAATTTCAACAGCTTTGTGAAAGAGACCATTCCGGTAACCTGATTGGGACTGACGCTATATTTAAAGGGAAAAGAGTTCTTCAGAAATGAGAACAGCAACTGGTGTTTATGAGATGCTTTCAGAGATGGTTACCCTAAATAAATGAAGTCTGAAGTTATTTGAGTAGGTTGAGAATTTGGCTGTTTCTACAAGCCCAAATAACACTTAGCCAAGATTCTTGGAGGTACTGAAAACAGACTTCTGAGCTGTTAGGAAGATATAATTAATCATTAAAATATCATTTACACCAGAAACCTGGAAGGTGGCCAATAAGTCCTTGTTCTTCCTGTGAGGTATTAATAATCAGTTCTAGATTTGCCAGGGGCATACCTAAGCCAGGGCAAAAGAGTTGAAAAAAAAAATTGTTAGTGACTTTCATACAGCATCCAAATGTCTGTAATAATCCATGGATAAATGAGTGAAGTTTCTGTTTTCCAGAAAACAATATTCAAAAGCTCTAGAAAGGCCTATGGAACTGCAAGTTGTTGTTAACAAAGCCAGCGCTCCACAGTTAGACAAATCCCCTGTGGCAGAAGGGAAATAAATCTTCAGAGTGCGTTCAAAATCTGCTCTTAAAGCTGTGGAGGAAGCAAAAACAACTGTTTTTTTCTGGTTGAGCTTTTTAACCATCTTTGCCAATCTCTGTCATGCATTCACCAGTGCTGTCACACTCATTGAGTATAGGGTTTCTGTATCTCTAGGAAGCCATAGATATGCCTGTAATATAGACCATTCAGATATGAAGTCTAAAACATCTTGAGCCAATTGAATTCCCTGAATATGTGCTTACTGTCAAGATACACGTACCCACCTGGAAAGTGCTGCATCTACCATGCTGCATTTCTATTGCTGGGTAATGAACTTCACCAATGCAGGGAACATTCTCTGTTCATAACTAGCAATCCTCAATAGTTATCCAGAAGTCCTCAAATTCTGTCTCGTTAAAGTTTCTAGCTGGAAATAGAAGTTGATTCCATTGAAATAGAGATGTGGTAGCCCTCTCTGAACATTAGTCAGTGCAGTGCTGTGATAAGATTCTACAGCGTGCACGTTCATGTTATAGCAAGAAAATGTTAATAAATAATATGTTAATACATGTTAATGTCATGTTAATAATAAGTAAATATTCTGCATAAGCAATTACTTGCAATTACAAAACAGTTCAAATTTTATCTTTTTTTTAAAATTGTAACATTGGGAAAAATTGGCTAGATGAATAAACTGCAGGTAGAAAACTTCTTTGTTATTGATTGCTGTATTTTTCTCCAACTTTATAGAAAACTAATGAGCTATGACAGTTCTGTTGTTTCTCTCCCCACTCCCAATGCAATTTGAGTATTTTAATGTTCTGCCTCTTTTTGTAATTTAAACTGATATCATTCTATTAAGTGCCTGAGTGGGTCAGTACAGCATCTTAAGCTAATTTATAGCCTCTGGCAATTACTGACTCCCAGTGCCAAATTTCTGTAATGCTTCTTTTTCAGGCCACCTTCAATTATAAGGAATTTATAATATATTGTAGAAGGCCATTAATTTTAAGTGTGGTGTCTATCCAGCCAGCCCACTTACTGGTTGCAGCAATTCTAAACTGGTGTTTTACCAGGAGAAAATAAACCCTGACCTCTCCACTCTTACAGTGTTATAACCCAAATGCAGGGGCAGAAGAGTAAATTCTCACACAACTGCAGCCTTGCTCTCCACGTAGACGTGTCCTAGAACTTAGTGACAGAAAGAGTCCAATTTGTGGGGTGACATCTCAGCCCCATTAAGGTCAGTGGCAGAACTCCCACTGATTTCAGTAGGGATTTTACTGATGCAATGCATTTCCTTGTCAATGTGGTAGTTCTTACTACTCTATATGCTGTAAGGCATCGTCCTTCATACAGTCCCAGACCGCACACCTTTTTACGGATAAAAGACTGCCTTTCTTAGCGCAAAAAACATCACCCATTAGTTCCTTTTTACTGTTTTTTTATTGCTAGCCCACATATATCCGTACTCATCTTTGAAGGTATAAATAAAAGGCAGGAGAAGACAGGGGATGGCAGTAGGACAGTGGAGCACATGGCACAACTGGTTGACCTATAGGTTCCTACTGCCTATCAGATCCTAACCAACTTTGCACATCTTAGTGGCCTTGGCCAAAGGGCACTATACTTTATTCTTCAGCATAATACAAGCCTAAATTCTTGTAATGCTGTCTCGGCTCCTATCTGTAGTACGTGATTTGGGTTTTGGCTTGTCTCAAATTGTAAGTATGCTTGAAGAGAGCATTATCATCAGGATTTCATTAGATTAAATAAACAGGTGCCTTTATTGCACATTTCTGAGGAATTAAAGTTGTAGCTATTTGGATAGAGAAAAAGAATTTACTCAGATGCACCTTTATACACATATGGAAATATTTAGCTACTCGTTGTCACATAGGCGTATTCTATAGATTTGGTATAATACACAGCAGTAAGATTGCAGCATTTCATAACATCTGCAAGTATGTAGTTCAAAATATTTACAGGACATACATTTAAAACTGCCAGGAACAGGAAGGCTAGGTCTCAATATTTTGTTTGCAGTTTTTTTGTAATTGTGACCTTTTAAAGCAAAGTATAAATTCAAGATGAACTGATGTCATAAAGTTGGCCAAGTAAGGAACTAATTTATATAAACTCACGTACTAGATATCAAGCATCTGGCTCTTGCTGTAAAATGCATAAAAAGCACCTAAAAACAGTATTTATGTTGGACACTAGAGATTCAGTTATCAGGCTTTACAGTGGTTGCTGTCACTTTATTTTTAGCTGCTCTTTATTATATATCCTCCACTGAGTACTTATTTTCCCCAGGTAGCTGGAATTCCAAGATTTTTGGTCATCAATCAAGTCCTGCAGAATGATAGAAAATAAAATAGGACTCTTTTTGAGGCAGCTGATATATATCTGATTTCCTGCAGTTCTCACATAAACAAAATTTCTTTAAACAGATAAACCGACTTAAGCAAGAGAAATGGAAGTTAAGAGTTGCAGCTGTGGTCCAACAGTGGGATCTCTCTGTGTGAGACCATGGCAAGAGTGGAGCCTCGCTCATAAAATCTTTGGAGTGAAAGGATACAATAGAATTGTCAGTAAAGATACAACACTGAGCTAATGTCTGTAATGGTGGAGCTGGGAATTCATTTAATACTGCTCACATTTTTAAGAGTGCACTCTGTGAATATTCTTTAGAGATTTAAGCAATTGCCAAGATGTCCATCATGATAAAATCTCTTTTTTTTTTTTTTTTTTGTAACTGTGAAATGGAGGAATTAGTTCATTTATATCCATTTATCTAATAACCATAAATGTGAGCAAAATATAATTTGCTACAAATCCTTGATATAAATCTTTTTGGTAATTATATCAAGTAGTCATATTATTCTAACTTTGCCTTCTTCTATTATTTTATATATGCTACACCTGTAGGGTCATCTTCAACGAGATGTGGCCCAGGATAATTTTGCTTCTTCATATAACTATTCCACTGTATAGCAATTGCTTTCAAAATTTTGATGCAAAAAATTAAATGGTTTTAAGAATTCATTCCTGCCTAACACAAACTTTTAAAATAATAAAATTAACCTTATTAGAATATACGCATGAGTTTTAAATGTGGGCTTAATGTCTAAAGGTGATGCAAGTTACTTTGTTATACTTTTACTGCCCAGGCAGTATACATAGTTATATTTTTTAGAGATTTATGTCTTGTTATACGTCCTGCTTCCAGCTATTTGTGCCCAGATTGTGTTCACCAGAACCAATTAACTGGCCACCCCTTAAGCATGGGTTTTCCAAAATACATAGATTTCTCAGCTTCCACTACTATATGCTTAGAGACAACTTATTTCTCAGCAACTCCACATGCACAAGTGTGCTCCAGCACCATCTAAAAACTTCTGGCTATTCTGCCAGCATACATTCTTTGAACACTCCTAATGGAGCAGATGATATAACAGCTAATGCCTGGGGTGGATGTTCCCATGCTCTCTGTTTCCTGGGAAAGAAGTGAGTTCAAACAGCAACAAGGGAGACTTAAAAGTGAGGCACGAGGAGAGTAAAAAGTCTAATCTAAGAGTATCCACATATTGTAGCAGACTCCCTGGTGGTGAGCCTGTGAGGTGCTAAGTGAAGGATGTGGCTTCAGTGGTTGGAACTGCAGGTTGTCTCTGCCAGTTGTGCAATTAGTAGTCACTTGGAGATGCTGTTGTAGCAGAAAAATTAGTTTCACAGATGACTGGTGAGCATGTTCCCCTGGAAAGAAGGAAGATTTGAATTTCAGTCCCTTCTCTAGTAAATAAATGATTGTGTATCTAATGTAAAATAGATATTACATAAAAAACCATGATGTCATCCAATTAGAATATGGGCAATTGTCCTTACAGCAAAGATAATTTGCCCATTCTGCTGGCTGTCTTGGAAATAATTTCCGGGCATGTTCTACCATAAGCTAAGAAGACTTATTCTCCATTCCTACTTCCTTGAAGTCCAGAATCACATTTTATTATCTGGGGACTGTCCAGTGACACCAACTGAAACTTCTCTTTTCGCCAAAAAAAGAGACATTGCAAATAGAAATCTTTTCCGTCAACCACTCTGCTGAACTGCAAATGAAAACTAATTCTACTTAAAATATGGAAAGTTTCATGTTCGATGTTCCTCTACTGGTAGAACGCCCAAGAGAGAACAAACAGTGTAAATCATATCATGAAGTTTGTCCCCTTATGACATCATTTCTTTTGGGCAAAATCATGTAGGAAGAAAGTAGGTACTACCTTAGTGCTGACTGACCTTAGTTCTGACTGGCCATAGTCTCATGCGTTTTGCACAAAGGAGGCACAATCTGGTATGACAGTGCACATTGCCTCAAAGGACCATTCATCTCAAATACGTCTCAATCCATCTCACCTGCATTAATCTACAACCATTGCAACCGTTTATAATGGGATTCTTCAGACAGTGAATGGGTCACAGGGGATCTTCAGAGGATCATTCAGCTGAAGGTCAGAAGTTTTTGAGGCCATGCACCCAGATTTTCTCAGTCCAGTTCAGCTTGTCTACATTCTTTCTTGATCCATCTGCTCTACTACATCTAATTACCTCCATTTCAGTTCATTAAAATGGGATTCCCAAGATAGGAAAGAGAACTGAGGACACCTTTGGATAACTGGTTGTCTGAAAACAGCCAAAAGAAGTGTCAGAGGTTATGCACTTGCATTATGTTCTGCCTTATTGACCGACACCAAGCATTTTAAATGATTATAGGCACATTATCATATCACATATTATTCAATGGTTGGACTCGATGACCTTAGAGGTCTTTTCCAACCTCAATGATTCTATGATTCTATGATCTTGTGTCTAAGCAGGTCTTGCAGGTGCATGGCTGCATGGTGACCCAATGGATCATTGTTCTTGGAGGACTAGTACAGAAAGTCCCCAAAACCATTTGTCAGATTCTGGCTGTAGTTTATTCTTGTCTGGTCAATATAACTGTTGCCATGTATCTTCTTAGAGAATATCCCATTCTCACACAAGAATGGCTAGATTTTTCACTCAGAAATTCAGAAGCTGCTTCTCCCTTCCATGCGAGAAGCTTGTACATTCATACATTGTATAGCTGCTTGTACATTCACAGCTCCAAGAGGATGGTTGCCATCCTTGCTGACCAACCTGTGTCTCAGCCTACCAGTATGTGTTCATGGATGAGCTCACCTCCGTTTTGTGGTAACAGCATGAAGCAAGGCTTGAAGAAGAGCTCTATCTCTAGATGGACTTTCTACTAAGAAAGTTTATTTTTCTCCCTTTTCAGCATATATTTTTTGCCCTGTGTGCTCCATCATGTATTGCATATGGGCAATAATAATCATCCAAATATATACAGGGGAGGTGGGGAAGCTGCCAAGACATTACTTAGGAAAGAATATGCATATTATAATGGTTCATAAGCTGACATGTTTGCGATGTTATGCTGCTGATGCTGCAAAAAAAAGAAATGAAATCCAAAGATCACACTGGGATGTACAAATAGGAGGGTAGTTTGCAAAATGCATTAGTAGTAAGGTCTGTAAAGACAGTGTATCTCAAAAGAACTTTATTTATTGAGGAGCAACCTTAAGGAAAAGTGTTAGTCCATATGCCTGCTCTCAGAACAGAAGCTCCAGTTGGTGCACTGCTGCTTTTTCTGGGAATAGTCTTGGGACACATCAAGCTAAGAATGACTGTAGTTTCAGCAGATCTTATTACTCATTCTCTGAATTTACTTCATTCTTTATTCTTGAAATGCAGTTCTTCCTTTTGCCAGTTTCTGTGAATCACGAATTCTTACCATACTCATCATCATTGTTGCCCAAACTGCTCTTACCTTTTGATTCTCAGCCACTTCTTTCCAACTCAGATCTTCAGCAGCTGTAGATCTGTCAATATTGTGTACCTCAGATGAAGTGTTTGGACCCTTAATATTTCCTTCTCTCTCACCTGTCATTCTGAACAAACTATACATTTTCTATGAAACAGCCAATCATCAGAGTTACCTCACCACCTTTTTGTGATGCCAGTTCAGTCATAGTCTTGGTTGTTCATTAAGCATCCCAGTGACTTGCTTATTTCTCACACTTCTGGCATTACTATCCAGGCATTTAAGTCTGATGGATAAATTTAATCATGGTAGAGCAATGGGAGAAAGCATAAAAAAGAGGACAGTGGATCAATCTCCCCTAGTTTTAGACCTTCAAGCTGTTGTGTGGACTTTCAGATGCTGCTCTCTGCTCCTAGTTTAAAGCATTAGTCACTAGATTAACAGACAGGCACACAAAGTTGCTTTTCCCCTTTCTCATGAGGCAGAATATACCCTTGGTCAACACAATATTACTACATGTTGAAGAAAGCCAAAAGCTTATTGGTGACACCAGCTCACAGCATTTATTTTCCCTGAATCTCACCTGTGAGAACTGAAGAGGACATCTCCTGAGCTCTCTGTTCTCACCTCTGTTCCTAGAGTCTGGTGGCAAAATTCAGTGACTCCTGAAAATATTATTGACAATACACATCTGAAAAAACACAACATACATATTCATAATGCATGTTTCATTGAATAAGTGCTCATAATGTTTATTCAATAATATGACTACTCATAACGTGTAGCATTCATTATGGTGTATATGCACAATTTGTTCTGGCATTTCCTACCTTTGAAAATGTGACTATGCAAAAGTAATGAAGTTGTTTAATGTGGTACTGTGTAATAATACACATCCTGTTAAAGGAGTATTTTCAAAGGTAATTTCAGATCTGGTAATAAGAAACAAAAATGTGTAATATTAGCTGACTTAGTAAAGCAACTTCTTTATATTGGGGTATTCTTATTCTGAACTGGAGCCATACTGGTGTGGCCAGAAGGACATCATAAAATTTGACTGTATATATCACAGAGGACATCAGAAAGAATTCACAAATTTCAGGGCCACAAGTTCTCTTTTAGTTGTGCATTTTTTTTTAACCTAATCACAAAGATCAATAATGGATGCGAAGGAGAAATTCAAGTATCATTTTCATTCAATATTAAAAAATCAATATTAGCTTACATTAATAGTGGTCCCTGTAGGCAAAGTTCATTGTAAAGATACAGAGGATGAGCAAGCAGTTGAATAAAGTCACCTGCTGGGCTAACAGGATTGCAAGAATTTATTCACTCTGGCATTTAACTATGCAGTTTCCCAGCCTTCACTTATGATGACTCTTGCTCATTTTAGCAGTGCATGCCTCTAACCCATTAGATCTGACAGTCACAGATGGTTTCACAGAAGTTTTTCTGGTATACTGGCTACAAAAGCTGGTTTGGATTGGAATCAAGCTGTTTATTGTTGAGTATGATGTAACACACTGATGGTGGTGAATCAATTAGGTGTTTCTGCAATAGCCTGCACAGCAGAAATAGCATTTAATGCCAAGTAGTAAAATGATTAAGTAGAAAATCTGGACTCTATTTTTTTAAGGTGACTAGAGAGAACATTACCTTTCATAATCATCTGGAGTCCCCTGTAAGCAATCCAAATTTACAGCAATATAGGTGGGAGGCTCATCAGCTGATGGGTATAATGGATAAATTATATGCTAGTTGCAGTAAATCTGGGTGTATTGTCATACTCTGCACTCCAGTGACCAGATTGTCACAGACTGTTTGCATACCTTTCCTCTTCCTCAGGCCCAAGCATGCTTTATCTTGAGCATATAGCTGATGCAACAACAGTATGTGCTTGTCCCTGAGCTAGGCTGCTTCTCTCTTTTTCTGTGGAGGATAATCGAAAACCCAGTGAAGATAGAGAGATTTCCATATGCCTTAGAACACATTTTTTATGTGTGTGGGGGGGTTCTACCTTGTACACTCAGTAACTTTTCTCTGTATAATTTAATGTTTCTGCCACAGAATAACCTTCATTTGTTTTGTTCATTGCTTTCCATTGCTTCTGAATAGAATGAATTTAGTCCAGATTCTATCAACACACTAATCCCGGTACTGCTAAAATCTGATATAAGATAGTGAACTGTTCATTAATCTCTGGACTGGAACTCTGTAATCAGTGTTGGGCTGATTTTTAGGCTTAAACTTACAGGTAGGATTGAGAGTCTTTACTTATTATTGAAATCATAGCCCTGAGAACTTGATTACCAAAAAAGAAAGCAAACAACCAACCAAACAAAACAACTTAATTTTGATAGAAAAAAAGTAAGCATTTAAAAAAAAAAAAGTAAGAGAATCACAGCACTGTGATTTAGTATGGTCTTTCAGAATTCCCTTCCTTATGCTATTCCAATACTTGGTATACAGATTCTGTTGGTTGGGTACAAAACTCAAGCCCTAAAAAGCATTCAGATACTGTCTTACACTTTTATAATAATTACACGTGGGACGCGATAGGTTCTAAGTCATTGTTAAAAATTGCCACTCTTCCGATTTTGTCCTTTTTACTGCTGGAGAACAACAAAGATTTAATGGTGTTAATTAGAAAGTAAATAAACAAATGATCAATTGAAATTGATTTCTTAAACATAGCCAGCATGTAAAAAGAAAGTCAGTTAAGAGCCCTACGTGATTAGTAAAATGGGAATGCATAAAGAGAATCCCTTAACATACACTCCCTCATCCAAACAGGAGCTCTATGTTTAGCTTCTTTTAAAGAGCATAGAGCTCTTTCTCAATGAAGATGAGATATAGAGATTGGATTTCTTATTTTGTTGTAATTTTGTCAAATTTATGGAAGATATAAAAAGACATTCCATACAATTCACTGCATGTATCTTCTCCCCAAATACATCTATCACATTTATCTGTCTTTAACCCACTAGGTACATGTAGCTATATTCTATGCACTCTGTTCTTTTAGTACACTGGCCACTTGATAGAAAAAATTCCCCTGGCACAAAGTCTTATTGCAGCAGCCAGACATACTAGTGAGTACTAATCTGCATCTAACATTACTTAGATTCAAGTAAAATTCAACTAAACAAGCTTAGGTTCCAAATTCCCTTCCTCCTAGTTATTAGTGGCCCAATTCCAAATATGTTGATGGAAAAACCCTCAAAAGCTTTAGTAGTCTTTGGACTGAGCTGTCAAATAACCACATTATAAATCCTATTCTTTTTTACAACCTCTTTCCTTTTGACCCAACAGTAGAAAATCAGGCTATTCAAAATGCTTACCACACACAGCATATATTCTGTGACGGGAATGGATCTACATTTCAGATACATAACCCTGGGGTAAAAGGAAGGCATAGAGTTCATTAGCCTTTATATATTCATTGAAGAGATGAAGGAGGTTTTGATTATACCTTCCATCCGTCAAAGAAGATGCAATCTAAGGTGGACTGCCTTAGCCAATGTATTTAGGAAAGTCAAGAACCTGTGGAAGATGATCCAGACCACTTAATGTAGGTATCCAGCTCTTTCCATTGGCAGTGTATGAATTCTACAGGAAAGGTTATAGTGACTGTAGCTACATGAGATTCAGGCTATCTAGTGGTACTAATCCATTCTAAAATAATCTCTAAGGGTTAACTCGTAGCATGGTTAACTCTTTTTAGCTTTGCACTTAGAAAACTTACTTCAGAAGTGTAAACCTCAGCTGCAGGATCTCCACCTGTGGGTAGTGAGGTAAAACCAATGTTTCCTACATCCTAGTATCCATGGCATTCTGCTAGGAGCAACACCCATGCTCTAGACTGTTCTGGTTTAGACCCTTAACTGTTTTGGTCACCATCTCTTGAAGCTGGTCACTGCATTTGGCATAAAAGAGTTATAAAGCTAACTTTCACTTGACTGTCACAGCCTTTATTGGAAAGTTCATTCATCTAAAGGCTCATAAGATAAAGTTTGAAAAACTTACCAGGAATAGGGCAGAACCGTAGGTCTCTCCTACCTCGTCTAAGAACCCTAAAGAAAAAGCAAGAATCAGGTGTCCTCTTTCCCCCATTCCTGCTCCATGACTCTTGTATTCCTGGTGACACAGTGACTCAACCTGAACAGCGGCGCTAGCCCATCGGGCACTCCACATATCCACATGTTGATGACTAGCACAATTTCCTGGCAATGTCGGCATATACCTGCTAAGCTTGAGATATGCTCAGAACCCAGGTTTCCTCTTCGTGGACAAGTGTTTTAGTTAATGCCATTGTACAAAGGGTGAAACATCCCATCACTATGAACTGAGATGCTTATGGAGTAAAGCATCACTGGAAAATATGAGAAAAGTATCCCGTGTCTGCATCTGGCCTATTAAAGGGAGATTCAGCTCTGTGCTGACTGGGGAGGCTGCACACCTTTAAAGAAGTCTGCACAATCATGGCAGAGAAACTACTCCCCTAAACCTGCTCCCCTCCTTCTCTCTTTTGCAGAAGACTAAACAAAAGGATCACAATGTCCCTTCGCATCATCTACATAAGAAGTTCTTACATGAGTATGTGTACTCTTGTCATTTCTGTCAATGACATCTGTTCTTATATTCAAATTTTTCTTGGACCGTGTAAAGCCACAATACTTTAAGTGACACTATAAATCAAATTAACGTGGGACAAAACATCACAGTCACATATTTTCTAAATGAATAGTATAGTACATGTGGTGGTGTTCAAAAATCAGTTTTTTTTATTTGTGATATTTTTAAGATAATTAAAAAAACTTTACACTGTTTTTGGTAATTATCTTGTTATTTTGCCTGTCTAGCTTTGTTTGCCCTATAATGGTAAGTGTATCTTCTGAAGCATGTTCAATGCCCTGGCTGCAATTAATTGATTATAGTTTCTGCTACCATAATTATGCTAAGCTTTGCAACTGAAATTAGAATATGCCAATTAAAAGCTTCATCAAGTTGTAATGTATCAAATGGTAGGTGTATAATAGATTCTCTTTCCTGATTTTTGTTAGTATGTTTAGTGGTTCATAAACCACTGAACTTATTGCAATTCCTAATTATGAGAAGGTCACAAGGTTTGGTTTAATTAGCTAGTGTCACAGAATATATTAATTTACTGCAGTAAGTTACGGCCAGGGTGCACTAGTCTGCATATAAACACATTTCAGTATTCACTAAGAAAACTTGGTGGGTCTGAAAAATGCTTTCTAGGGCTGATGTCTGTTGTGTAACAATTCATGTCACCATTTTTCTTAAGCTCTCTGGCCTTCCCTGCCAGAGAATATATTGTTTTATACGAAACTTGGCTATGATATTTAATTCAAACAAAACACTTCAGTGGCCACTGCATACAGTTGGAACTAAGGAAAGTAGTAAAAAGTTGGGGCTTTGATGATCTGAAATTAAGGGAGAAACAAGGTGTGTTCTGTCATCTCTAGATAACAAAAGACATCAGGCTCATACTTCAGCCCATTCAATGACCACTAGAGAGATTCCCTTGTTTATTCACAGCACTGAACAAATGATTATGTCTTTACAGAGGATGAGTACTAGAGCTTTCAAAATGTCATCTTGTTCTAAGCCATTGCTGAAGTCAGGACAGTAGATTAAATTAGCAAATACTTATACTGTTTAATACTCTTTTATTCTCATGGTTCTTTTCTTTACATTGCCGAAACATACATGTAAGGGTCAGGTTCAATGAATGAAATTCAGAGTACTACTAGAATGTAGACTACTGAAGCTAAAACCAGAATCCTGAAAACCCTCCCTCATCAATGCTTTTGAAATTTGGTGCCACTTGAATGTCTAAAACCTCTTGCTTTGTGACTCTGAATAAACTCAGAAACTACACAGATTAGACATGTCTAAGAACTCATGGCCAAGCTCAGCCACGGCTCAAGCTCCAAAAAGCTACCTAAACCTCTGACTAAGTTTCTGGTGATACCTCCTTTGTAATTATTCACTAGGGATGGATGTTTAATACACTGACAGGCTCAAAATCCCCAGAAAATGTGCCAATAATCTTTTTTTTCTTTTAAATCAGAATCAGAAATAAAACCACACACTGTGGAAGTCACCCATACAATGCAGAAGACGTTTCTGTGGGGACTAGGGTGCATTGCTGTTGTGTCTATGAGAACACTCAAACCCTTTGCTAGTGACTACCTTGGCATATGAGGGACAGGAGAGGAAGAAAGACAGGAACGTTTCGCCATGAACTGTATTGTGGGGTGAGAATGCGAACTCCCCTGGACTTGAAGGAGAGCACAAGAGCAAGTTTAACTGTAAATTGCCTATGTTAGCAGGGATACTTGTATTACAGACTGTCCTTTTCAGTAGCAAACAAACAAAAAAATCTCTGGAACACATACCAGATCCTCCTGAGGGCAGGATGTCCTTGGGCTGATGGAAGAATTAGGTTAGTATCGCTACTTTTCCACTGGACCGAATTACACTGGTCATAGGACAATCCCTCCAGTATGAAGCAACCCTCACTGTAGTGGTGGTGTCCTACCCAGTCACGACAGTTACCGAAGGAACTCGTGTGTATCTCCAAAGGAAAATGGCCAGGGATTGTTTGTAACCTAGCAGTCCTTGGTTTCTTACATTCTTTCCTGACAATCAGAGGTCAGTCAATTATTTGACATCATGCATCGCAATAAAAAAAGGACTTTAGTTTGTCCAAATAACAAACTGTTTGTAATCAATTGTTTCTAATAATCTTTGTGTATAGACTGCCCTTATTGTGGTGTAAGTGGACCTTCAGTTTAGTGTAATTCACTTTGGAAATTAAAAATTTCTTTGTGTTAGAGCAGAAGAGTTACACCTCACTTCATTGCCAGCACCGGAGCATTTAATTTTAGAATAAAGCACTCTAGTTTATTTTTAATTATTTTTCAAGTAAAATGTGTAGAATAAAATGTAGATAAAATCATAGATTGTTTTAGAGGTGAAATACAGTCTCCCTAGGATTGTTGCAAATAGTGTATTTTGCACAGTGTATTTTTTTTCCTGTTCTCAGTAGTGGCTCCCTTCTGCTCCATTCTGTGCCAGTAAGGGGACAGCACACATTGGGGGCAATTCATTGAGCAGCAAGAGTGACAGAAGTTTGGAAAACATGGCCAACAAGGTTCAGTGAAAGAGCTAGATTTGTTCAACCAATAAAAGAGAGTATTCTTGATACAAGTCTTCAGATACATGAAAGGTTTCTCAATAGATTTGTTTTCCCCAGGAGGCAGGTATTACAGTGTACAAGGAAAACACAGAGTTGCAGAAGGTAGAGGAAGCTACTGAAGCAATTTGTCTGCTTTTCAGTAAGTTTTTAAATCTATGTACAAATGTTCTATGTACCTTTAAGCCTTAACAGGCACATATCCTTCAGTATTTGTCATATTCTTCTAAAATAGCTGCATAGTTGAATGACCATATTTGTTCTGCGTATTTGCTTCTCCTATTTTATTCTGCTCCATTTTAATACAGTAGTAGTTATAAGAATATATCTGGTGCTGAAGAACTAAAACTAATCATTAGTAACCTCAGTGTTTTACCTAAGTAACCATTGCAATCTAAGCTACCAATATAATTGAAAAGAACTGGAGATACTGTCATTTTTACTTTATATTTTAACATTAGAGTATTAAAAAAAATGTTATATTTTATCTGAGGTGTTACAAAGACATGGGGATATTAAAATTTCTTTAAAATTGAAACTTTCTAGGAAGAGTCTGAAAAGCTGTGAGAACTATTTATGCTGAATATTTCTGTTACAGTGTAATTTCTTCAAAATAATTCTGATTCCAAAGATTTTGTATTTTAAGTAG
>NW_008794211.1:110749-114933 GCF_000699145.1 Aptenodytes forsteri | reverse complement strand
ATTTTTATTTTAAGTAGTCTAAAGAAAAAAATTTGCTCCTGAACTGAAATAAATTGCCTTCTCCTAGAAGTGATATGAATTATCATTACCAGATTTATATATAATCTGAATTTCTTATCAAGGCAGTTAATATCCATCAGCAAAGTTAAATGACTGCAGAGCTATCCAAGCATGTACTACTTGTTAGAAATTGTTTCACTGTTCTTAAAATAAATTTTCACCATGGGCTTGAAGAAATCCACTGAACTCAAAAGAAATACCTTCCAGTTTCCTGCAGACAAAAATCTAAAAACTTATTAACTGCTAAGACTTACAGATCTCACATCAAGATGAAGTTTGAAATGCAATTATGGTTATGATTGCATTTTAACTTTGATGGTAGTTGCCAGCAACTACAAGTACTGAACTTTTCTAATGAAGAAGTACTTTTCCTGTTCTCATTATTCAGGAGATGCTTTCAACATTTTTCCTTAGGATTGAAGATCTGATTGTTAAGTGATTAAAAATAACTACTGGTGCCTAACGTTTTTGTCATAACCTAATGAGGTCATATGAGTGTTCTCATGCTATTATTCATTACAGGCAAACACAAGTCTCTTCCATTAGAGACTAACTTAAAGTACGAGTGGTAGCTTGATGTTTTGAAGAGCAACAATGGTCTAGAAGGAAAAAACTGTTAGGAGAGACAATCTCCCTACATTTTCAGTGCAGAAAAAAGTACATCACAAACTGCCTAGCCAATTCAAGCTCCATACTTATATTTTACGTATACAACTTTCGCTTTTCCTACTGCAGTATGAGGCAGTAAAGCACACTTTGTTGTGGACTCTTGTCTTCTGAGTGACACCTACATTATCACCTCATTTTGAGTTAGCCTTTTATCCTTGTCCTGCTGGCATTCCTGGGGAACTCTGATTCTTACTTTACTTCTTTGCTTGAGAAGAGCTGGTTGTCACAAACCAAAGCTGCAGAGTGGTATTAGGTCTCAGCCACGCAGGCATCTCTGCTGGCAGAAGTGGAAATGCGTAGACCCCTTATCAAGGCAGAAAATTTTACATCCCTCAGATCTCTCAACATTAAAAAAATAATTAAGATGATAGATAAATGTGGAAAAGGAGAAAGAGTGCAGGACAATTAGAAGGATACATTTGTACATAGAAACTGGTGTTCAGTAACACACATCTCTAAAGATATCCAGGTGCACACACTAGAAGGAGGACCTAGATGTACACTGGAATTTATTGTTTCAGCCAGACAAATGCAGCTGAAAAAGGTTGAACTGGCATAGCTTTCTAGCCTCTCTACTGGTTCAAATTGAAAGCTTTCCCATTTTGAATTTGTAGCCGGTACTAGTTCTGCCGTGTCCGTGATTGTTATATCAGTCACGGGAACTGATAAGAACTTAACTGCAGCATAGTCAAGACCTTGGTGTGACTGCAAAACATAGTTCCTTTATAATGTGGCCAGGGATATATCTAAGGGTTTTGAAGGGAAATACTTTGTTTTATTTTTATTAAAAAGACTTAAGTACGTGTGTATTTTGCCTAGCCAAGTAACAGTCCCCATAAAAATATATATTTGACCTTGTTCACATGCACAGAACAGTTGCCACACTGGTTTCCATTGGCAAAGGGCTGACTGAGCAGAGCATCTGAAACCTGCTCCACAGATGTCCTGATGCTGCAAAAGGTTAAAATTAAGAGGGCAGATCGTAAATTTGGTCATAAAGAATTTGCTCATTAATACTGACACTGGCACTGTTCATTGGACCTTCTCATCACCAGGACAATACTGTCATGGCTGCAGATGGGGTCTCATTAGGCTTGTGAGTAGGTAGAATATGCTTGTACATTGTTATTCTGGGTGTGCTCACCTGAAGATGGTAGCTTGCTGCCACAGCCTATAGCCAGCTGGCCAGAGAGAGACTGGTAACCCGAAGCCGAGATCATAAACTGTGTGAGCAGGCGAACAGATGGTTAAATAAAGTGGGTTCTGACCCTAGGGGCTTCTCTTAGAGGCTACAGACCTGTTTTCCATGAGCCTTGTTTATTTTCCAGGTATGTTCTGATTTGCTTAACATGAAGTAGTAGTATGCTGCCAATTTAAATAAAAAACAACATTAAAAAGAAAAAAAAGAAATAAATAAAGAACTTCTGGGAAGGAACTTCCGTGAAACTGCCAGATAGAGACATAATGAAAAAAACTTATGACGCCAAAAAGAAAAGAAAAGTGGCAAAGGGGAGGAGATGTTTCTTGGCCACAGCACCAGAGTGCTTGGCTCTGAAGTTATGTTATATATGACTGCTGCTGTGCAGGAAAGTATGTAAATAAATGCTAAGGATATATCTTTGACTTCATGTCAGCAAGGAAGATAGCCTCATCAAGTCTCAAACCGTGACTTTTCATGCACATTCTTGCAAGTTCTTTGGCTATAAGATCATAAATGATCTGAGGCACAAATAAGAAAAGCCAACTTGAAGGAGAAAAAAACCCAACAAACAGGATAATGAATACCTGAATGACCTTTTATATTTCTCTCAAAATATTAAGGATGGTATAAAAATATCTCTCTTAATGTGTCTGAAACCTTTGCTCTCAGAAAAGATCACTAGAAACAGATTTTTTTTTTTTTACATAATGTGCCCTTGCTTCTAGCCAATGGTAATATGAAAAATACAGACTCAAGCAATAAACAATTGCTTACTGTGAAAATATTTCCTCAAGAAATGTACAAATGAGCCAAGACATTTGAAGTACCAATTAATTAATTAAAAAAAAAGGTAAGGGCACAGAGGAATTTATTAACATTTGGTACTGTATTGTCAATAAATATTTCTCATCTCATATGATACTAGCATACACTTCAGAACTAATAATAGCTCTCTCCAATTAGATACTTTGCAGATAGAAAGAGCTTGGGGAGTAAAATGGAGATTTATTTTGTAACACTGGGATTATATTGCTTTTTCACTCTTAGGCATATTGGAGCAGTAGGAGTATCTAAAGGAATCATGCAAGAATGCAGAGTCAAAAAAGTGCAATCTGTGCTTTCTCTGGAGGTTGTAACCACTGTCTTTGTTCCAATTCCTCCAGTTTTCCCTTTAAATCAGATCTACCTGGAACGCTGCTATCTGGGTAGGAGGAACTTATTAACAAATATTTTATTTTATTATCCCTTTTTCCAAACTCAGTATTCAAACTCACTGCTACTCCTCACTCTCTGTCAAAGAGAAAGCAATGGCTGGACCCTGGCTTGGCTTGGCAGAAGTAATAATGAAATGTATTTGCTTTGTCTGGGAGAGTGATGGTTGTGCATGTGCACTTTCCATCTTTCAAAAATGCTCACGTATCAGGCAATTTGGCTCAAATATTGATTCTTCTCAGGTACCCAGGCAGAGATGACACTCTCCTACTCTCCTCTCCCCAGAGAGAATGGCTTCTTTATAAAACTGGGCAAGCTCAAGTTAGCTATTGGGTAGATCTTCTTTAGACTACTTCACTTCGCACAGGGATAAAAAGGATGTGGAAAATTATGTTTAGCAGCACCGCCTGGTGGTATTGACTTCTCATAGTTATTTGGTGTAGCCCTGTGAAGCATCCTGCCTGTGTTGCATAGGTAGGAAGGGAGTTATATTCAGGGCAGTAGATGGAAACAGTGGGGAGTTCTATTACTGCGCTTAGCAGCCCCTTTTTGTGGGGAAGTGGGAAAACAAACTGTAGGCATTTGAGGCTTTGCACTATATGTCCTATGGAATAACAGAGCCTCCTTCTGTGTAGAAGCGTGTCTGCAAAGAAACAGGGTGTCAAACGTGTCATTCCTTAGGAAAAAGCAGATGTTTCAGCCCTCTTCTCCAACTTGATAAAGAAATCCTGGTCAAGAAGGGTATGATGTTTTCAGAGAAGTAATATCTGGAGTCTTTCATCACCTTGGGAGAAAAAAATAAGCAAGCTAAACTCCCGTGAATTATACATGACGTTTGCTATTGACTTCTAAAATGCCAGTGAGTGAGTGTCGTGGTTTAACCTCAGTCGGCAACTGAGCACCACGCAGCCGCTCGCTCACTCCCCCCACCCAGTGGGATGGGGGAGAGAATTGGAAGAGCACAAGTGAGAAAAACTCATGGGTTGAGATAAAAACAGTTTAATAATTGAAATAAAATAATAATAATAATAATAATAATATG
>NW_008794211.1:106494-110693 GCF_000699145.1 Aptenodytes forsteri | reverse complement strand
CTGAGCATGACGTCACATGGTATGGAATGTCCCTTTGGCCAGTTTGGGTCAGCTGTCCTGGCTGTGCCCCCTCCCAGCTTCTTGTGCACCTCCAGCCTCCTCAGTCGGTAGAGCATGGAAAACTAAAAAGTCCTTGGCTAGTGTAAGCACGACCTAGCAACAACTAAACCATCGGTATGTTATCAACATTGTTCTGGTCCTAAATCCAAAACACAGCACTGTGCCAGCTACTAGGAAGGAAATTAACTCTATCCCTGCCGAAACCAGGACAGTGAGAACTGGAAACTAGGATCAAAAACAAAGATTATCCACGGAAACTCATTGTTCCTTCAAAGAAAAGTTGTTTCAAGGGAAACTACTTGGGGGGGGACACCTTGTAACAATAAAACCAGATTTATATGAGGCTGTTCTGTCAATATACTGATAGATAACCTTAGAGAAAGTGGAAGCCTTCAGCTGAACTTCAGCCATGGGGAAAATTCTAAGTCTAAGTTTTTTTTTGTTTTTTGGGTTTTTTTAAATAGATTTAATTCTTAACCATTTCTCAGGCTAATATAGTCACAAAAATGAATTATTCACAAAAAGGTCACAATTTCCCTCATAGACTATCCTATAAGATTTCCATGCACCACGTGAGGAAAGCTCTGTGCCAAAAAACAGAAACTACAGAAGCCAAACATGCTAAAATGAAGGGCTTACCACCTGCCTCTCTGAGGGAATGAGGTTCCCGACAGCCGTGGGAGGGAGGCAGCACCCTCCATCCATGAAGCATTTCCCTAGTGCCATCCATTCCTCTCCCTCCACCCCAACTCCACAATAATTTCTGGCTTAATTACCTTTCTTAGAAAGCAGAGATGATGATCGTGAAATTACTTCTATGATCATAGAGATGCTGGATAACTCTGCTGGATTTGATAGACTTGGAATAAGTTAATCTGTGTTGCCCAAGGGAGTCTGTGATGAGCGTGGCCTAACCACGTGGTCACTTCAAGCATCTCCCTCTCATGCTCTTCCAGTTCTCATGAAATAATTAAAATTCACTATACCAAAAGGAGAGCAAGAGAAAGAATGAGTACACAGAAAGTCCAGAGTACCAGTCCCTGCTCCAGTTAAATCTTAATTCAAAATACTTACTCCTGTTATTGCTCTGTTCCAGGTAAACAACCCCCAGATCACCTGAGAGCCATTCTTTTTCTTTCATTACTTGTCCCAAACCAGATACAAAGTTTTGTGTGGAGCTCAGCTCAGTTAAGGATTTGTTAACTTGCAGCATGTCATTGATTATGAGTCAAAGCTGTCATGAATCAAAAACAACTGTCAATTGTCCCTATTAAAGGTTAAGAATAGAAAGAAATGAAGTAATGTATGGGCACATAATGGTTAAGACAAGCAAATAAAAGCTTTCACAGCCAAAAATAAGTTGCCAGGTTTTGAGCTTCATTGCAGTAAGCGATAAATAGTGAGTTTACTACATTTACAAACTGACAGATCTTAATTTTACCTCGGAGCAATTTTCTAGAGGTTTAAGTTTTCCTTTTGAAAGGAAAAACTTTTTTTAGAATTACTCTAGTTATACAATGCCTGGAGAAAAGGGTAAAGCAGTAACAGTTTCAGTAAGACGTGGAAACTGTCTGGTAGTGGTAGCCTGGCCTCAATTCATCTCTCAGTAGGTATTTTCATATTTGCCGCCTTACTTGCTTTAAGGTACTCAGCATCACAAACTATCACAAGTTCAAAGATTTCCATTCTGCCACTGTATCTGCAAAGTCAAAACGTATGAATCTATATTCAAAGCTGCATCCAAAGGGGTAAGTACACACCTCCTCACCACTGCGTCAGCTTTCTCTTGGATTAGAAAGCTAGTAAAGAAACTGTGAGCAGTCATCTGCCCTTCTGTAAAATATTGCAAAACATGCTCTTTGCAATTAATTCCCATTTGAGTAAGAATGTCTATTTTGGAAAAATATCTGAACTGCTTTAAGAATTGCTTCAGTGTTGCAGAACCAATCTTTCAACTTGGTGAGTTGTTCCAATGGCTACTAACCACCAACGTCTTAACTATAAATTGATGTCTTATTTCCACTGTGGTTTTTCTCTAATTCAATTTTCAGACTGTCAGTTGAATTGTATTACCATCTGCTGGACAGAGAGCTTTTTCTTCTAGAACTTTTTTCTTTTTCTTTTTTTTTTTGCTTATGTTGATATTCATAAACTGATGAAATTAAAAGCTTCTGATCTTTTCTTTGCTAGAGAAAAGAGATTCAGTCATGTGTATCCTCCCCCTTTGTCTCTCTCTATATGCCTGTTTTCCAGTCTTAAAATTCTCATTTTGCTTTTAAATCTTCTGTAATTTCTGCTATGCTGTAAAAACGTGAACAGGGCACAGTACTCCCTGTACCAAATAAAGATAGCATCTCTCCTCCTCTCCCTCCTATTGGTATTAGTGTTTATATGCCTAAGGACCGTATTAGCCACTTACCTCACCCGAGAGCCTGTGTTTATTTGATTTTCCACAATGACCCACGTTCCTCTCTCCCCCTCCCATGTAATCCTTTCTAAAGATACTACATCCTGAGACAGACACCTCCGCTCCCTAAATACGAACTGCAGTCCTTGTTTTTGGCTGCCTGACTCTACATTTGCCCACTTTTACCTGGACTTTTCTTCACAGAGGCCTCTGACCAATGCTGTTTGTTGGGGTTTTTTGCCAGAGGTTACTTTTCTCACAGATCTGCAAGTGCTACGTGTATAATTGCCTCGCTCAGCTGGTTCTGTAGGTTTCACAGGGATTCGTTTAAGTTCTTTTAATAGCAAACTTTTCTAACCCTGATCTTTCGACAAGAACCAGGTAAGGGAGGGATGAAACCTGCAGTTATGTTGGCACATCTGAGGAGGCAGCAATCTCTGGTGGGAGTATCAGGGGCAGGTAAAGGCAACTGGGCTGGCTCGGTCATGGGCGGGAGAAGGCAGCCGGCAGCAGTCTGAGAAACTTTCATTTCCAGAGCACGGGGCTGGAAAGGGGCATATTGCTGAGGAATATACCACTGAGGCTTTCTCTTCCTTTTGAGTGTAAAACTTACATTTGTGGGGTTTCCCAAATTGGTTATATTTTTTCTAGCAGCCTTTCTCATGTGTCCACTCTACTGAAACAGTTCGTGTTTCTTACACTCTTACGTGAGCTGCAGTTTTCTGAGAGGGTATAGGGGGAGTGTCTGGGTTTTTAAAGATAATTCAGAACTTTTGGGTAAGATTTTTTTTCTACAGGAGCTGAAATGGTAACGTCGATTCCAAATCTAGTCAACTGAGATGTGTCTTTGAAATGAGAGAAATCAGGAATGTTTCAGCAAAAATAGATTTCCATCAGATTTTAAATATTTTTGCCAAAATTAAGTGTGAACGGCACTTCTGACAATAATCTTCTGTCAGCACTACAGTACTGTTTGTCTTGGCTTCAAGAGTCTTCCATTGAGGTATTTATTGCATATATACTATGAAAATTTACTACAAAAAAATGGACTATACAGTTAAAACAAAGCATGCATTCACACACTTATATGAGAGGGGGAATTAAAAAAAAAAATATTTAGGTCACTACCTTTGCATATCAGAACCAGAACCAGATGTTATACTTTGAAAAGCCTGAACCGGAGCTGCCCGGTCATCTCTGCTTTAATACAGTTCGGCAGCTTCCAGGGTTCTTCGACAGTTATTGTGACGTTATGCAGATATGGCCATTTCCCTCTGTTCTTCTTTCCTATTTCGTAAGAAGGTTTCCCTGAAACGTCAGAGAGGTTTAAAACTGTGAAGATGTAAGTGCTGTGGAACTTGGAGTAGGCAGTAAAATAGGTATATTTTCCTATGATCTTTAAACTACTTTCACAGAGTGGGGTTTTTTTTTGTTTCTTTGTTTTCTCCAGGGTAACTATCGTGCTGGTTTTTTATATTTAACACTTGGGCAGGCGTTTGGAGATGGGCACCCCCGCAGGCGGTGTGCTGGGTGTAAGGCGCTGTTCCCCGGTGCTCCGCCGAAGACTGCTTGACAAAGCGGCGGGTCCGGTTCCAGAAGTGGATGGGAGCAGAGCACGGCTACAGGGGAGCTCTTACGCAGGGGCCATGGGAGGCAGCACTTACCCCTCCACTCCAGCGGGCTGCTCCCTCCGGCAGGGGGGAGCTTTCGGGCGGCGAGAAGCCGCGGACTG
>NW_008794211.1:86094-106185 GCF_000699145.1 Aptenodytes forsteri | reverse complement strand
GGACCGAGGATGCCGCAATTTTCCAAACTTTTGTGCTCTGTGTGCTATCAGCCGTGAGGGATTTCTTACTTTTGCCTTTTGCTTTTTTAATGAAAAAAAAAAATCCACTTACGGTTTGATGCTCGCCTTCAGGGGAAAGGTGTGCGTGTGCCTTCAGTAAATGTTGAAGAAGGTTAGTTGCCTGGGAGAACGGTGAGAGTCAGTATCTCTCCAAGCTTGTCTTGGAGAGAAAGACGCTGTGGCATTATTTAAGGCAGAGTGCTTCGGATGGTGGTTTTATAAAGAAGAAAATAGGAAGGCTAAGAAAAGGTTTGTGTGATATGACAGCTATATTTTAAGTCAGCAATTCAACTTTTTAAAAGAATTATGATTTTCCAATCTTCCCTACTCATTGGAATGAGACAGAATGACCTTTTCTGCTGGTCATTCATTGCCTCACACTTATTGAAGAAGAACCAAATATCTTTAATTTGCAGCAGAAATTGAGTCAAAAACGAAACATAAGGGGTTTTTTTTAAAGGCTATTGTGCGGCATAACCATCAAGCATTAAAATCAGGGTTAAAAATCAGATGAGGCTATTGTGTTTAAATACTCTTTCTCCTGACACTTTGCCTTATTTTCCTGCATTTTGATATCAGACTCACATGAAGTCAAGTCATGCCATGTGAAGAAAAATGTCTTCCCTTAATAGTTTAACTCAGGTTCAGTAAACATCTGCTTTGTAATACCAGCTAAGGAGTAGTTAGGGATTTACAGAAAAATTCTATGGAAACAATTATTTTATTGAATTTATATTGGTCTTACATAGAAATCTCCAAGCAGAGCTTTTGCTACGATGCCATTAAAATTCTGTGACTCAATGAAAATGTCATATACTGAGCAACATTTTCAGTATTTTCTAGGTTTTCTAGGTTCTGTAGTTCCCTCCCCCCCAAAAAAAAAAAAAGGATCTATCAAAGGGATAGACGTTTGTCTACACCACAGTGGTTTGTTAATCCAGGGTTATTATTTTGAATAGTAAGTCTTATTAACAACATGAAAATTTTAATAGTGGTTTGAAAAGTGACAGTTGTTCTCTTAGGTGAGTATTTGTGAAAAGTGTAAACCCAGATTACCTGCAGTTATCTCTGATACAACCGAGTAGGCAGTAAACTGCATGGGAAGCCAAGGAAAGGCAAAGAGAGTCTGTTGTGAGTAAAGGAGGAACATCCAGAAGGTTTCTTACCTCTCCTAGTCGTAGGCACTGCACCACACACAAAGACCAAGGAAGATTATACTTGACAAGGAAATGTGATATCACTTAGCTGTGACCTGGTCTTTAATTTTTGTCCATCAGATAGGTTATGTGGAGCTGTATGTATAGTGAAACAAGGGAATATAGGAGAAGCATAAGTAGCAATTCTCCCGGTTCTGTGATAACATCCCAGTGGGTTAAAATAGGAAGACAGACCCTAAGCAGGCCAGAGAATAATGTTTCTGTGTTCTCATTTAACTTGGTGTCCAGTTCATTGCTCATTCTGAAGCTTAGTACTATGTCCAAGTAACGGGAAGTATTCTGCATCCACTCTTACAAAAAGCCATACAAACTGTTTAAATATGTGTGCTGCTTCAAGGTCTTCAGCCTCAGTGGATGTAAATGGATAACATAAGCAGTAACATTTACCTTGCATTCCCAGCACTGGTCTTGTCATCATGGTGCAGATGGGCTTGTTGCATGATGGTGGAAGGGCCTGTCCTAGTGATGCTTTACAGAACTGAGGCAGATATTCTGTGGTCCAAATTTCTTCTTCAGTTCTTGGGCCAAGTAGGTAGATCTCTGCTTAATTACTTTCCTTTTCCTCTGCTCTTCATTTGAACACAGCTACCCTCACCAAATTGTTAGTATAACCCAGCCCTGTTTATGAACAATCTCATTTATTTTATTTTATTTTATTTTATTTTATTTTATTTGTTTCTAGAAATAAGAAACAAAATTGTATCACTTGCAAGAAGGGCATGGTTGATACACAGGTAAACTGGTATTTCTCTCACACTTGTGTCAGCAAATTAAATTGACCCATTCCACAGCTGTTATTCACTTTGACTACTTAAACCCCTTGCCATGTAACGTATGGCATGCTGCTCACAGCAAACAGACTGCAAATTTTCCAAGGGAAACATGGTCAGGACACTCTTATTAACATAGCAGCATCCCAGCATCACCAAAGTCCTAGCATACCCATTCAAACTGATTTATGATACAAGATAACAGTTTTGTTTAGGTGGAAGGTGACGAGGTTAGGCAGTGCTCAAAGCATACTTATTTTAAACAATTTGTAGGCAGAATTTTTTTAAGAAGCTTTAACAGTGAAATCTTTGCAAATGCCAGAGGAAGCATAAGAAGGGAAGCAATGAAGGTGTTTCAGTATTTCAGAAGTAGATAATGAAAAAGGTTAATCAAAAGTACGATGAATAGCATATTTCAGCACAAATCACAGTCATTTTCTTGGACAACAACAACCTTAGACAAATAACCAGTTAACTTTTTTCCACCTTTATTGCCACATCAACAAAAAGGGAAAGATAATCCTTAGCCTTTGTAAAGTCAGAGTTTAGTGATCTCATCTTGAAATGGATATAATAAATGTCACCAGTGTTCTCACTTGCTCCCTTGGGCGGGCTTCCGAACGGATTCAGAAACCAGGAGGATTTCTGGATGCCCCACATTCTTATGTAACTGCTTCAAACCAGTTTGCATAAATTTCAAATTTCTGCTCTTAAGTTATGGTCTTCAGACTTGTCAGCTCAGGGCTCTTTTCCTTTCCCAAATCTCTCTTCCTCCTTTTATCTTAATTTGTTCTCTTGTAGGTTTTGTTTTCTTTTGTACTGTGTAAAATAATTTCTTTCCACAACAACAAAAAAAGGATTAAAATGTATCAGTCATTTGTAGAATTCATGCCTTTACTGATTGGGATTCAAAACGGACTTCTGGAGAAGTAGTTTTAGAAAAGAAGTAATTTGACAGATGATTATTCCCCAAGCTTTGACCATGAGCTTCAAAACCAGAACAACCACATTCCATTTCCACCTTCCCAAAAGATGCTGAATATCATTCTTTACCTGCTTATACTCAGCAACCTGCACTTCTTGAAATATGCCTGCTTCACACAAGTTACTAAATGACTGACGGTAATTCCTAGCTACTACAGGAGGTCACTCTAAAAACAATAAGCATATTTTCCAATAAACATCAAAGTGTTAGTTCTTATGAGTCCTTTATAGCAGAACAAAGAAAACAAATCTAAGAGCTCAGCCAGAATTAGTACCTAGTTTTAAATAGATTCTTGCAAGATACTTGTCCAAGATGTGAAATTTGGACATCTGAATGTGAAGAAGTTTGCCCTCATTCCAAATATCCCAAATATATTTTTATCTAATCATAGGCTGTCCTCTTCCAATCTACAGGTTGCTATTTTATTCTCTACACTCTGATGGGAATACTTTCAAATATAGTCATATATTGGTTTAAAGAGAGTAAATTCAAATTGTAAATAGTTATTCTAGAGAGATTCAGTGTAATAGAGAGGAGAGAATCTGCCGCACAAGAGAAATTATCTAAAACAAGCCACTTATACCATATTCACATCTGGTCTACATCTAATGAGTTCTCTCGTAGGGTTACCCCTGTCTTTTCCCAGACATAGCCTTTTTTGTGCCAGAAACTGTCTGAGTCGAGCTGTAGGAATCACCAGAGTTTCTCCTCTTGTCTTCTTTTTAATCTTAAATGTGTTCAAGCACAAAAGTCACATTTTCAAGAACCCTGAGGTACTGTTGCATGTGCAAAAGGGAGACATTCAGTCAAATGCCTTAGAAGCCGGCTCAAATTTAATCTTACACTTCTTTTAAGTACTGTATAATCAGGAATGTCCAATAAGTAATAAATATTGTAATTGGCTCAGAGTTAAGAGAAAGTTAAGATTACAGTTTTGCGTGAAGAAGAATCAATGAATTCCCTAATGTGAATTATAAATATTCTCAAAGCTGTATGTGCTATTTGATCAAGCAGGATAGTATAAATAATTATGTAAGTATTTATTTATTTTAATAAGGAATAAAAATTAAAAAAACTACTTAAGAACTTTAGTCTATGACTATGCAAAAAGTGCCTAAAGGCTGTTAAAGGCACTGTAGAAACTCCTACCGACAATAGCCTAGGTCAGAGTTCATGGTTACCCTGTACAAGCACAGGTTGCACCCATTACTCTCTGGTTTTCCCACTCTTTATTAGAGTCCTTATGACTATGTAGCATTGTAATTGAGACTATAGTGTATTTGAAAGATGTAGACTGAATACCAGTACAGAGAATATTTTCTGTCTCTGGATCTTTTTTCACTTTACTGAGTTGTAAGGAAAACTTCGTAAGTGTCTGCATTTTGCAGATGGACTAGCTGAGCAACAAAGGATAAAACAAACATGTCCGAGGTCATGCACTGAATCAGGGGCAGAAGCAAGAATTAAATCCACATCTTCTAGTTTTTCTAGAATAAAGACAATGGAGAAAAAGGCAAGACAAAGGATCAAAAAGCAATGAGACAGAAGATGACTTTACCTGATAAAACCGGGTAAGCTTCTGACTCAAAACATTCCAGGTTAATGCTAAAATTGGTACCGAACTGCAGAACCTTGCAATGGCAATATGTGAGCATGCCCTTCAGACAAAATCTGAGCGTGCCAAAGGCACCAGAAAAAGTGAGAATAGTTGTAAATGACACCAAAACTAAGTCAAGCAATAGTTAAATTCTACAGCAGACTTTTTCCATGTAGGAGTCAGTCTGTAACTGCATAGAATTGAATGAAAAAGTGAATGGTTTTTGTTATTTGATTAAGCTGTTGCCAAGAATCATTCCTTCAGAATGCATGAATTATAGATAAAAGAAGCTACTCTTCTTGATTGATAGTAGTCCCTGACAGTTATGAGGAGGAATAAACTCACAGTATAAATTCCACCTGTTTTAAGTGTCTGAACTGCTTAGTAAGAGATAAGATATTTAATAAGAAACACATCTATATACAAGAAGTTAAATTAGACAGCTTGTATAAACACTTCAGTAGTGTAACTGTTTAAATTATACAGGAGAAACCTTAAAGACACTCGTTAAAAGTCACAACTATTCCATGCAAGTCTTTACTCAGTTTCATTAGCCAGTTTGATCCAGACCTCAAGAAGAAGCCCTACTCCATGTCCTAAATACCTGTTCTTCCATACTTAAGCAACCAAGGAGCCAGCTTCCTCTTTTCTCAGCTTTTGGGGTTTCTGAATATGTGTCACTATCATGGTGAATTTGTGTGCAGCTGGTTTCTGTGACCTTAAGTGATGAAAAATTACTGGTTTGAATTTCCCCTGTAATTCTAGTTCTTCATGTAACAGCGTTTTGTTGATTTTACTGCAGATGGTGGCTTGCTATGTCATAGAGGAATGACAGGATGGGTTGTAACCATCAGTATTAGGGACACGGTTTAGTGGTGAACTTGGCAGTGCTAGGTTAATGGTTGGACTTGATGATCTTAAAGGTCTTTTCCAACCTAAACGATTCTATGATTCTATGATTCAGCATGTTACTCTGACTTACAGAGCCACCATAGATCTTGCTACACTTGCAAGAGTTTGTTTCCTTGCCAGAGTTTATAGGAAGTGAGGTACAAGAAAGAATTATGCTACTAGATCATTAGGGTCCATGAGAAGACATCTCTGTGTTTATCTTCACAATGCTGACTATATGGGTTTCGCTTTTATAGTTGAACTTAAGTTAGCTAAGATGTTTTCCTTACTGACTCAGCCTTCCATTTTTGTATGGTAATAGTTTGTCAGAGGAAATGCAGACACATAACAGATATATTAAAAATTTGAAGCTTCAGAGAGTATATTTTAACTTTTACATTTTGTCACTGAAAAAAGTTGATGATACACTTGAATAGTCTGTCCTTTTGGGGATGATGTTAATTAAATTATAAGGCTTTTTTCTACTCCCTAACTGAAATTTAAAGGGTGATTCATGTCAGTAATTTTGGAGGCAGGCACTAAAATAATGCTCTTTAATAAATCAGTTGAGAGAGTTAGAAAAAAAGAAGGGCTTATTAGCTTTAAAGCCAGTCTGTTATATCTGACACTCTACTTACTAAAGTAAAAGATTATTCTTTTCCCAATTCTTTCATGAAGTGCTGATCTTACATTTTCAAACAGAAAGAAATATGATTTTTTTAATTGGCTGAAAAAAATCTCATCTGCCTTTTTTACAAACAAAATAACACTCATTTACTTCATGGAAGCTAAGCACTAAACAGGCACAATTTTCTTTTTAGCCCAGTGTATCTTTTTACTATTAAATGACCACTGGATCAATCACTCATTGGGAATGGGAGGTTACACCAATAACAGAACCAATTTTGGGTTTTCCACTTTCTTAATTCTTGAAAAGTATGTGATTTTGCTATAATATATATAATTATCATGCCTCTAATGTATCTTATAAACACCTTAGTAAGGTATGGTTTCAAGCATATTTGTGAAGAGAAATTGTTTTCACTGAGGGAGCCATTTATCTTCACCAATTCAAGTAACTGTGTTTGTGATCACACGCCATTCACTCAGGCTTCGTACGGCACAAATGGTATTTCACCATCAAAAGATACTTTCTTACATCATGGCTTTGCTGTGAAACATAAAGTTCGTAAAGTTCTTGGTGGCCTTTGACCTAAATGCATTATACAGCTGTAAAAATTAGCCCCCTATTTGTACTCAGGGAACATATTGTTGCAGGCAAGTTTCTTCTCTGTAAGCAACAGGAAACTGCTTATTTTTAAATTAGATTTTAAAAAATCTGTCTCTGCATTTTATTTTCATTAATTTTTCCTATTTCTGGTAGCCTCCTGGACTGCTGGTTTCAGCAAGTAAATTAAGCATTTATTACCCACTGCCTTCCTTGTATCTTGAACAGCAGAACCCTGCTACTGTTAATTTGACGCTATTGAAGAGCAGTGACTCATCATTCTGTAAAGACTAAAATCTGGTAAAAGGGTGATTTTATTCTCAAATGCATAAGGGAATTTTATATTATATAAAGGAATTTTTTACTTCATCCCAGGCTGCAATTTTGTTTTAAGATACTGTATTTACTGAAATAAAGATCAAATTTGCTACAGATGTAAATTTGTCTCAAATTAGGATTAAAAATACACAAGTGTGATCTGCCTCTCAATTTACTGTTTTTAAAGTTGGGTATGAGTGTAACTGCAGGGCAATATTGTTCTTCAGTGCCGTATCTGAAGTTGCTGGACTCTTAGCAGGGCTTACTAAATTATTTTGAGCAGAGTGCCTTTATGTATTTGTTCAGATCCTGCCAGCCTGAAGTTGCACTAGGCAAATAAAGCAGGGACTCAGGCTACAGTTGCATAGGTGAACTGGTGGGGGAAAATGATCTAAGGAAAAATATATCAATCATCTTTACTTGAGGAAATACAGGATTGCATATCTAGATTTTGTTCAGTGTGTCATGGAAAGTGAGTGTATGGGATAGAAGACAGATAGTTTTGCTGCAATAGCTGGAGCTGTTGAAGAAACAGGGCTATATGCATCTGCATCAATAGGTTTGTCCTCAGGTATAACTTATAGCAGAGAAAACTATAGGTTTCTTGTAGCTTCAGGCATCTCAAAATAGACACACAAGATTAGAGGTGATTTTGAATACAAAAATTAGATCTAACATCATTGTCTCATATTTCACATATTCAAGAAATCATAGAACAGGTGAGGTAGAAAGAGGCCTCTGGAGATCGCTTAGTCAAGCATCCTTCTCAAAGCAGGGTCTGCTCAAGCAGGCTGCTTGAGGCCACATCCAGTTGTTTTTTTAACATCTCTAGGAGTTATTCAAAGAGATGGAGATATGTGGAGACTCCACAACCTCTCAGGGCAACCTGAGTCCAGGGTTCGACCACCCTCACAAGGAAAATTTCTTTCTTGTGTTCAGATGGAGTTTCCTGTGTTTCAGTTGGTGCCCATTGCCACTTGTCCTGTCACTGGGCACCACTGAGAAGAGTCTGGCTCCCGCGTCTTCACTCCCCTGCAACCAAGTATATACACACATTGCTCAGATTCCCCTGAGCCTTCTCTTCTCCAGGCTGAACAACCCCAGCCCTCTCAGCCTCTCGTATGCCAGATGCTCCAGTCCCTTCACTAACTTCATGGCCCTCCAGTAAGTCCCTGTCTCTCTTGTACTTGGGAGTCCAGACCTGGATCCAGCACTGCAGATGTGTCACCAGGGCTAAGCAGAGGGGAAGAATCACCTCTGTTGTCCTGCTGGTAATGCTCTGCGTAATGCAGCACTGGATGTTATTGACCTTCTTTGCTGCAAGGGCGCATTGATGGCTTGTGTTCAACTTCTTGTCTACTGGGACCACCCCAGCCAAGAGAAAAAGTGGACAGTGGGCTTTCTGAGAGCAGAATAAACACTGTGATTCTGAAATGGTGTGCCTTGGATGATTACAAAATTCTTTAAATTATAATGGGGTTATTACATCACATATTTCATTTTGAAAACAACAACATCCAGTTCTTTTATATCCCATCCTGAATGTACAAAATCTTTTGGTGAAGGGTTTTTATGAAATTCAGATGATCATTAAATAGTAATGTACACTTAGATACCAGACTTAACTAATGATATTCAAATGATTAGTCCACAAATAATTTATTTTCTCTTGTTACTACAGAGCTGAGTCCTAAAGTCACTGAAGAATGGGTGAATTTCAGTCTTCCTGTCAGAACGGTACACGAGGCTTGTTTAACAGATCTTGGAGCACATGGCACCATTACCAGGTGATTGGTGCTGCAGAGACAATCATTCTTCCCTCTCTGATTGGGATTATCTGTTCCACAGGCTTAGTTGGAAATATCCTCATTGTATTCACAATAATAAGGTATAGAAATGAATAATTTTGCAATAAGATTTATTGCTGAAAAAAAATGATAACAACACTGAGGAAGTGAATTGCCCAGCAAAGACAAGGATAGCAAGTTTTTCATGTTTCCTTTAGTCATTGACATTTACTTCTCATTAAAAAAAATTAAATCATGAGTGCAGATAGTGGTAATGTATGCCTGCTTAGCCTCTTCTGTTATGAGAAAGCACTTAAGTGCATGATTGACTTCAAAAATATTCAAGGAAACCAAAATACATGTCTTCCTCCCTGGCTTCCATTATAATTGGCAGCAATCTTCCCACTAGCACACGTAAAAGCTAGACTGAACTTTAAACTTTAGTTATGGTACTAGCCAGGCATTATAATGTTTTACAAAATGCTTTTAAGATCAGTTGAAATATAGTCTTTTTCTCCTTTGAAAACTGCACTTCTACCTCAGATTATTTTAATAACAGAGCTTTATCTAACTTTTGCCCATTTACAGAAGCTTTCTAGAACTCATTGCTTTTTTCCAGCATCACCTTACTTCTGGAAACAAGGGCCTTAGTGCCAGTCAAGGATTCTCACATAACAGGAATTAATACCTCAAGATATTTTTGTTGTACTCTGAGAAGGTAAAATTGCTGAAGTTGCTAAAGTTTTTTGGGTCATAAAATCTGACCCAGCCATCCTTTATGCAAGTAAATACCTTCTAGTCTCTTAATTTTAACAAGAAATTTCTTTTTCTATATAATAAAGAATTTGCTGTCAAGTGGCTGATGCTACCACAAACCCTAAATCCATAAGCATGTATCTTGAAAAAGTGGCTTTTATCTTCAGCGCAAATTTAGCATAAAGATTTATGACAGCATAAGGCTTTCATATGCCACACTCTACAAGGATTAATAGATGGACCCCACCCCTACATACTATGCTTTTAAAAGAAAGATTTCCAAAGGCCAACCTAGGACTAAGTGTCTGTCAGCCCCTGAGCTCTAGTAAACTTCCCTTGAAGCTACCAGAAATCCAATGCTTGGTACACTCAAGAATATTGTAGCTCATAATCTGAATGCACAAGAGAAGAAATGTGGAAACAGTATGTCTGAAGTGAACATGACTTCAGAGGCAATATGACTTTTTAAATGTATAAATGAATAGAAAGGAAAAAAGAAATCATTGAGTTTCTAAAAATTAGTTATAGATTCTCTAAAAAAATAGAACAGAAGGAAACTGAGAAGGAACAAAGATTTTTTTGTCCCTGGTGAAAAGCCTTTGTCTAGCTTAAATAAAAATATGAGAGACAGAGGGAATAGACACAGACAATGACTTGGAAAAAAAGAATATAATTTAAACCGTATTTGCATTCAAATTTATGGGCATGAACATTTGCACACAGGAAAAGAATTTGAAAATAGTGCGTTAAAAAGTTAATGTGGTTCTTACCAACACTAAAAAAGACAGCCACAAACCTCAGACTCTGTAGATGAATGTACATTCAAAATGTAGCTACATTTTGAAAAATAACCATGTCAAATTCTCACCTTTCACTAAACAGATCTGATTCTACTCAAAGGCTCTGCTTCTGAGTTGTGTCTTCGCTCTTTATTGAACGCATTTTCTCATGCATACATTTAAATTTTGTTAGCATTACAGAGTCAATTCTTTTAAGAGAGAAAGAAGCTAGATTATCTCTCTAATTGACTAGAAAGTTATTTACTTTCCAGTAGCAAATGCTTTACTGATGGTAGAACATGGTAAAGAACGAACCTTGGAATTTCAGCTCCCCAATTTTGTTTGCAGGTCTGCCAGCTGGGGACAAACATTTTTAAGTGTGAATTAAAATTATATTATCTGCAACTTACTGGGAGAAAATAACTAAAAGTCCTAATGAAAGTTACATGTAATATATTCTATGCACTGAGATTTAATTTAAAAACTGTAACTCAGTGACTTTTGGCTGGCCCTCCTTGTGTGAATGAATTTCATCCCTAGGATGAAATTCGTAGAGGGAGTTGAGATATGCTGCTATTTAATTAAAAAGAAAATGGTAGAGAAAATGCTGCAAGAGTTCCGTGTCAGCCAGAACTACCCAATAATCTTCATCCCAGCAACCTAGAAAGACCGGTCCCCAAAACTGCAGTTCTGTTAGCAAGAATTTTATGTAAACCTACTGACTTTGGTGGACCAGCTGGTGGGAGAATGGCTACATTTTTGTGTGGAGAGGGAAAACGTGATCCAGACAACCCCAATTAGCTGCATTAGTCTGACTTTGTGTTTTTAAGGAGGAGTATGTAACAGAAGAGAAAAGGGAATCAAATACAATTTCAATTATCTATGAGTACAGCTTTTCAGAAGAACTTGATTTTTAATAAGGTAATTAATAGCAAGTGGTAAAACAACATTTCCTAAAACAGAGATTGCAAATGAGTGTCACAACACTTATTACTTGCATTCTGAGTCTTCAGCTGGAGAAGGTGTATTTGCAACTGAATGTAGTCACCAGTAGAAAATTTTTGAAACTGCTTCATACAGCTAGCCTATCCAGATCAGAGATTTTATGTTATCAGATTTTATATGTTATCGTGTTGGAAGTTATTAACTCAGCTAAAGAGCAATCTAATGAGTTCAAGAATTATAACATGAGAAAAAAATTAGCTAAAGTGTGGATGGTCTAGGCGATGTTGATAAGAAACAAGTTTCCTGAAAAGATTTGCAGGAGAAATAGGTTAATGTGGAACTTTCAGGGACTGATCGTGGGGCCAGCCAGATTTTATATTTTCCCTCAGAGACCTGAGGCAAGGTCTAAGAGTGTGTCAGTAGTATTCCTAATGACATATGCTGGGGAGATGTGGCTGATGTGAAGGAGTGTAAGACTGTCATACAGAAAGAACCAGATAAAGACTAGAGGAGGGACTAGAGCAATAGAAATGCAGCAACATTTAATAGCACAAAGCGCAAAGCCATAGAATTTTTTTTTTTTTTTTATAAATAGGAAGCAAACCCAAAAGCCATAGAATTTTTTTTTTTTTTTTTATAAATAGGAAGCACTGCTGTCAGTTAGAAAACAACAGAGGAAAAACTCCTGGGATTGCTGTGGGCTGTCAATAGGCTAAAGCTGCGTGAGAAGCACACACAGCTGTAATACATGCAAGGCTCTGCCTTTCCAGGGGAAAGAGGGAAATGTTAATGCCATTCTCCAGACTCATAACAAGGCCTGAAATATAACTCTCACCAACTGTTTCCAGGAAAGATAAGATATTCACACTGCAATAAGAACAGAAAAGAACAATTACTAGAACCAGAAGAATGGAGAACTCTGAAAATTCACCTAAATTTGTTTTTTTTTAAAAAAAAGGCTCAGAGGTGTATGCTTGCTCTCTGTAAATCAGGGTCAAATACAGCAGAAAGGGTGAAGGACTGTTTAAACTAAAGGCCAAAACTGGTACAAGAGCAATTGGGTAGACCCTAGTCAGGAGCTATTAAAGGCTGATAACTGGAAGGTGGTTTTTACCTTCTAGAACAGTAGTGTCCTGTGATAGCCTTCAGTAGGAGTAGTGGAAGTAAAATCAGTATTTCTGAGATGAAATTGCTCTGTTATGAGGAGGTCTTTTCTGACCTTGTTGCCTGTGACAGCCGGTGACTCAGCTGTGTGACAAGGGTTATCTCTTCCAACCTTAGGTTCCCGCTCTTTCTAAATCTAGCAAAAAAAGACCCAACATGTTAAACGACGTACCCCGTGCCCTACAACATATCTCAGCTGTTCTGTTCTTTATTCCTCGCTGAGATGGGAAAGCTAAGTGTCTCTGCACTGAGACAGCATGCTGTCAATTTACTCTGATTTCTATTATTCTGTTTTAGATTTGTTTCAGAAATAAAAAACAAGCTAATGTTAGAAATGTGGGACTTCCCATGATCACATTTGGCACAGCAACTGATACATGTCTCTAAGTGATGTTGTGATGTTATCTGGCTTGACTGTGAGATTCAGTTAAACAGTAATAGATTTTTGGACCAGAATATCTTGGAGAAACTTCTGTAGCTATTGCTAATCTAATGCTAAACATTAGACAATGTTGTTATCCAACAACAAATTAGATAGCTGAATTACTTGGAAACATTCATCACTCGTTATGGTTAAATGAGGGAAGGCAGAGGCAGAGATGTAGAACAGAAATGGCTGCCATTTCTTTGTGCAATTTTCATAACTGGTACTGAGCAAGATTCAGTCTCACAAGATTTTATAGGCCTTACCCAGTTGTACAGATGTGAACAAATTTTTTCCAGACTGACTTTGATTGCCCAAGCCAGTCATCTGGGTCTCTCCATGGAGAGGCACTACTGAGAGTAATACGTATCATCTTTGTCATATACCTATCAAGGACAGGATAAATTGCCCCCCAGAGTTCTGTTTCTCTGCAGTGATTATAGGAGCTAAGATCACTTGGAGACATTAGAGGTCTCAATTTCAAATTGATAAAATTAGCTAAGAAAAATCCAACCCTCAATTAAAAAGAGAAAAGATAGTACAAGTCTTTCCTGATAAATTATTGAGATGTTTTTTCAGCCACTAGGGGAAAATAACATGCACAGAAATGGTCCAAGAGGGAGCACAGTACATGCTTAACAGCACAAAAGTAATATTAACAAGATATTGTTAAGTAGGTATAGAACTGCTGCTGTTGGACCTGCTCCTCAGGCACCGAGGATCTGGGTAAACTTTAATTATGAGAGCAGAAAAGTGGACTATGGTTAACATCAGAGCTGGAAGTTTAAAAAAGCTTCCTCCAAGCCAAGCTGGTTTGCTGGGAACAGTTGGATTTTGTAGGGGAGGACAGGCCTAGGTGGGAGGATGACCTTAAGGCTGGTGCTACTTGCCATTGCAGACCTAGCCCGTAAGGGATGCCATTTTCACCTTTCCTGTTTGAAGAAAGGGTATATGTTTGTGTTTTTAAAAGTGTGATACTTACAAATCGTCTTGTCTTTGACCTGAAAGATCACTTCCAAATTAACACTTAAGCTAGTTAATGAAGACTCTCTGTCCAGGAGGGTATAAATAAATACTGGTGACAGCACATAATGCAGTCAGAGGGGATAAATAATGGCTGATGACAACACATAATGCACTTGTCATGTTCCTCAAAGTTGTTACTGGAGTGACAGCCAGTATATGGATTATCACATTGTCAAGTCTGCTCAACACTTCTTTTTTTAATGGATTAGGATCATTCAAATCCATTTTTTAATTAGTTTAATCTGTAGAAGTAGAATTGAAGAGAAGGTAGGACTAATCACAGATTTGACATATTCACAGATTTTGCAGAACAACAATTGTGCTTTTGTACATTTTTCATATGGTGTTTCAGAGATAGAAATTGACCTGGCATGGGTGGAAGGGTGAATTGACCAGCTAACAACTGTGGTTTGAGAAACTGCTGAGAAGCTTTCATAACTGTGGCAAGAAGGCAGAAAACACCAAAAGGACGAAAAAAGGAAGTTTGAAATTGAGGCTATCACTATTATTTTCCTGGCTTTTTTTTTTTTTTTGTAAAGTGATAGTTTTAGCAGAAGGCAAGCACCACTGTCTTAATAAAATATAAGAAAGCTATAAACTATAAAATATGGCCAAAATTATTTGAGATTATAAAGTTTACTGCATAAGTTACTATTTAAATATTGGGGCTCTGAGCCACCACAGGAAACTATATGAAAATCTGTATGAAAATACATGTCCTGGCTGCTGGACACTGATCTAAAAAGGCACCATTTTCTGAACCTCAGTGTAAAGCATGAGACGGTGGATATTACAACACTTCCCTTTACATCAACCATGGGACAGCTGTTCAATGTATATTCTTTGTTGATTAAATTTAGCATAAATTGTGCAAGTTTAGAATTTGAGATTCTCATTCAGAGTCCAAAAGTAATTTCTAATTTAGTATGATTTATCCTGTTAATGTGAATGAAATAAAGCAGAAAAAGACCGTTTTAACTTTTTCATGAAATGACATGTTTTTCAGATGCTTTGAAACCTGTGTGTTTCAACATAATGGTACCATTTGATGCTTTGCAGGAAACCGTTTGGGGCTTTTCTTCTCCTGGAGATTTTGCATCCTTCAAAGTTCACAAAGCTAAAGGCACTGGAGGAAAAAGATCGCATATGCGTCATTCTCTCCACAAGCTCCAGTCATTAGTGCCAGCAGATATACTTTATAGATGTCTGGCTTTGCTTTCAGCATCATAACCAGATGACAGTGAATCATACTTCATAATTTATTAAAAATGTTTGAAAAAATGCTTTTGTCTGGCTCATTCCCTCTAGCTTAAATTTATTTCTTTGGAAACATAGTTATTTCATAGCTTGTAGCATGCAGTGAAGGCAAAATGAAAAATGTGTAATTAGGAACTCTTCTCACACAGGTCATTTTAGGAAATGATGGTCATGGAGTTGGACTTCTGAATGTGGTTTGTGGGCAGCCAGGTGGAGTTCTCCCAGCTGCAGGTTCTTCTGTGTCTTCCAGTAAGAATGACAAATAAACTGGTACTTTGCAGTAGACTGGGAAAAAAAAAATTATTAGAGATGCTGAGAGGGAGCCTAGACAAATAGCTTAGACAAGACATCTAATTTGTAAGTAAATTTAGGTAAGGTGATTTCTATATGGAGACTGTGGATAAGGACCTTGTTAATAAAGTCCTGTAATTAAAAAATATTTTCTAAATATCAGTGCTTTTCAAAGATGCTTTGTGCTTCTTTCCTTGATTTGTATAGAATAAGGCAATTTAAAGTCAGGAATTCTTTCAACTGCCTGTATAACATTCCTCCAAGCCTAAATTGGGGGGTGTGCTAAGATAAGGATTACATTTTGGTAAAGGAGTCTAGGAAAGCATATGTATCACACAAAAGCTATGCAATATAGACATTATGAAACTGGCAAATCCAAACTCTTAGTGCTTAGATGAAGACTGCGCATACAGTTTTAACTCAGTTGTGTTCCCTATGTATGTATAAACTTCATGAGACTATCTTTAAATATTTGATTGCATACTATTTTTTTTCCCAGAGGATCATTCCTCTTTCACCAGTTCCCTTTTTACCTTGAGCACTTGAGAACCTCCTGTCTGCATCTTTAAGCAAGATTCAGCCCTGGGTCAACTGCATCACAGGAAGGCTCTGATCTCTCCTCCTACTTATGCTAGCCTGATATTTCTAGAGTTCCTATGTCTATCAGACCTGTGTTTATTATGAACTCTTTATAGTTTTCAAAGGAGAATATGGAGAATTGTGCTGATGTTAATAAATTAAATAGCCCATTCAACCTCACTGGAAAGCAAAATTATGAACAATATATTATTGTTGAGCCTAAAATGTTTAGTTTGAAATATCTGAACTCTAAAATAGTGGTTCTGACGGTGTACTTATTTGTGTGCAGTTCCATTTTGAGGTCTGTTTTATCAACAGTATACTTGGAAAACAATACAGTAACCATGTCAAGTAATTGTCTCCATGTCTTCCAATTTATTTCAGAACTCAGAAGAAAACGATCCCAGATATCTACATCTGCAATCTGGCTATAGCAGATTTGGTTCATATCATTGGCATGCCTTTTCTTGTTCACCGGTGGGCACATGGAGGTGAGTGGGTTTTTGGCAGCCCTCTTTGCACCATCATTACCTCCCTGGACACATACAACCAGTTTACATGCAGTGCCATTATGACCGCAATGAGTTTGGACAGGTATGTGGTTTCAGATTTTCATTCTGTACCCAAGGACAATAATACCTGATTGTGTTCATGCAAAGCTGTAGTAATTCAGAATGAGAAATGCCATCAGTTATGGTTAATGATTTTTTGAAAACTACAGGAATCTTTTTCTGATGTTTGTGGAGGTGGCAGAGGCATTTTAAGTCTCGCTATAGCATCATGCTATGAACAAGGCCTTAAGGGATACTAGTCACTACCAGTATTACTGTTCTGGGGCTTATCTTTAGAGGTGCAGCTTCTAGTAAAGGCTTAATGTCACTAAAACTAGATTTGTTTTAATCATTTTTGTTTAAGATAAAAAATTGGCTTCCAGGCAGACTGCAGGAACCCACTGTATCTGTTATTTTTAAAAACCTTTATTAAAATGCAGTAAGAGTACAACAAGAATTTTAACTTTTATCATGACTAGAGATTTCAAAACCAGCTTCTGTAGATTCTTGATTTTAAGGAAAAAGCGACCAAATTCAGGAAAGAAAAGTCTGCTTTGGACCAAAGGGGTCTTCTTTCACATATCAGAGAGAGCATGGAGGAAAACAAAAAGACAAACTTTCCTGCACAGCATGAGGCACTAAGTCAATCATGAAGAAGACATTCAAGAGACAACTTTGAACTTATGAGCTAGGATAAATAAACAGAGCCAATGGGAAGGATGGTTGCTATTGAACTTGTAGCATACAAGACAGCACGCTTCCATGGCAGTGGAATGTAGCCACTAAAGAGAGGGAGAGACAAATTATCAGAAAACAGAAAACAGAAATTAGAAAATTGAAAGTTAGAAATAATTTTGAAATTGATAAAGAGGCTACACTAATGCGTGATATTATGAGTCTTATTTGGTTGACATGCAGTTAAAAAAGAGCCAAGAAATTATCAATTCCTTTGAAGTTCAATTTTAAAAGCTCTGTTCTTATATTTGCATATGAGTAAGGTAACAAATGACAGTCTTTTCCCATATTCCTAAAGAATTTACACATAGCAGTATCTTTAATCTTGCTGTTTAGAGAAAAATTTTTATGCAAGACAGTAAGTATTAAGGCGGGAAAAAGACATGACATCCTGATGAGGAAAGACAGAATATCAAAATGGTATAAAAAATAGTTTGTCTCAAGTAAAGCCATGTCTTAAAATAGGCATTTGGTGTTTTTTTCCAAATTACTGAGGGTAAGCCTTTGCTTTCTTTTCTATTTTGAGGCAAGTTTTTCCACCTCAAATACAATTGCCTAAGGAAAGCTCTTCAAATTACTTCTCTCCCATTTGTTTTATCACTGCTAGTACCAATTATTACACTATAGCCAAGAGGGACAAAGGTTTTTCAGATAACAAGCTCCCAAACTGTCTAGTGCTTGATAGTTTCAGAAAAGCACCTCTGAATCCACCCGTGAGCTTTCATTCAGTGAAAAGATTAAATCAGCTATTTTGCAAAAAATCAGCAGAGTTTATCAGATTTTGTTTGACTGTAAAATCATCCCCAATTCACAATAAAAGCAAGAAATATAATTACACCTTAGTAAATGCTATGGCTAATGCAACATTGGGCAACTTCATGTTCTCTTTCACATTTCTGAAAAATAAAAGCATTTCTAAAGGAAGACAGGAGCAGGTCAGACCTGGGAAGGCACTTCCAGAAGAAGTCTGAGCTGAATAAAATGACTACCACATGCAAATTAATATCTGTCATATTGCTGGATAATGTTTTTATTCCCATAAATCCTCTACTTCATAATAGGAGTGAACTATGTCACGCAATGGTCCAACAGACACTTTAGTATTTCAGCATTTCTTTTTGCAAATCAATTTTTTTATTAAGATCTTAAGAAGTGGCAAAACCAGCTGTTCTCTCCATGGAGCTTTAGGGGTCAATTTATGAGGGGTACAATGTATAAAAGTTTGCTTTTCATTACTCACTTTAATATGAAATAAAAACCATTAAGGAAAGCTGTAAAAACTATGCAAGTTGAGTATGCATATTAAAATTTATGAGAAAGTTTTCTAAACTGACATCAAACACATTTTTTAATACAGATTCGTGTTTATGCCACAGGCCAACATTACATAAATTAAACCTCAATGAAACTTTGGTAGCAGAACTTTTGCCTATCAGTTAAAAGAAAACTTCCTAAGAAGCAACCCACACCACCTGTTCTCTGCATGAGGATGCATATAGGCACACATAGACAACAATCCTAATATAATTTACCCCCATGAAAATCAAAAGTAAATTTGACTGTTCAATGAAAATATCACTTGCCTAAGTGAAATCAGAACTGTGTATGCTGCAGACAGCATTTTCTCGATCCCACATATTGATATACTCTTATGCTGCAGTCTCTGGTGAGACAGGAGAGATGGTGAGATGGGTGAAAAGGGGGTCTGGTATGATGTCCTACACTAACGTTGGTACTTGGAACATTCAAAGAAGTCACTTGACTTAAACTGAATGTGAACATTGCGATTAGCAACGTTAGTGACTTGTTTGCAATGGCAAAGGAACTTTTTGGCCTATGACATTTTAAGAAAAGAGCCAAGAGTTATATGTTCAAAATAACTGATGCAGATTCAGAAGTCACATCATTCCTTATTCCTTAATGGCATAGAAGATGCAGCCGGTAAAACCTATTCAGACTTTCTTTCTGTGACAAGAGGCTGTGAGGCACACTTCATTCCCTGTAGCATGACTCCACTGGAGCATGTCCTGGGAAAATGCCACTGTTTGAGTCCCTTCTTAGAGAGTGCACCTGCTTCTGAGTACTTCTTCTGCAAACTTTGGTTATAAGAAAAGGTGTAATACTCTTGATAGGGGCTCAGTTGTCTGTGATCCAACGCATACTTTTGGTATGGCACAGCTGTATAATCTTGTCTCAGCCTTCTAAGAAAATTGCTAAATGCTAAGCTGTGTGAAAGTACCTAGAGTAGAACCATGTGTGCTAAGAAAGGTAAGATTGCAGCCAGAGATAAGCTAGTTGAGATGGAGACAGTTCAGAACTCAAAGGTTCAAGAAGAGAAACACTGGCATGAGGAGGTATAAAATACTAACGAGAACCAGGGAGTCTGAAGATGCCCCTTCACTCCCATTGACAGCTGTACAGCAAAGACTCAAGAGTGCTGTACAGGGGTGGTAAGAGTTTTAACACTTGGCCTAGGAGCTTGCTAGTCCTAGCTGTCTGTTGTCTGTTGTCTATTGTAATAACCAATAAATAATTGCTTTTTCTGAATATCCTGTTTGCAAAGTGTCTCTGTGCGTGGGAAAAGTTCCCTGAGCAAAGTTCCTGAAGTCTGAGAGTTACATAGGGTACCAGCCAATTTTGAGGACTGCGTAAACATTTATATAGCTGTCATGGCATAACCTCAGCCGGCAACTGCACACCACACAGCCGCTCGCTCACTCCCCCCGCCCCC
>NW_008794211.1:76799-85892 GCF_000699145.1 Aptenodytes forsteri | reverse complement strand
GACGTCAGACGTCACATGGTATGGAATGTCCCTTGGGCCAGTTTGGGTCAGCTGTCCGCCCCCTCCCTTGGGCCAGTTTGGGTCGTCCTGGCTGTGCCCCCTCCCAGCTTCTTGACCTCCAGCCACATGGTATGGAATGTCCCTTGGGCCAGTTTGGGTCAGCTGTCCTGGCTGTGCCCCCTCCCAGCTTCTTGTGCACCTCCAGCCTTCTCAGTCGGTAGAGCATGGGAAGCTGAAAAGTCCTTGACTAGTGTAAGCACTACTTAGCAACAACTAAACCATCGGTGTGTTATCAACATTATTCTCATCGTAAATCCAAAGCACAGCACTGTACCAGCTACTAGGAAGAAAAGTAACTCTATCCCAGCTGAAACTAGGACAATAGCCTATCCTCTTAAGGCTTCAGGCACATAAATGGAGAGGTGAAGCTGGGAAGATAAATCTGGAGTAAGCAGCTCCGTGACGGCTGAGAAGAAACAGGCAGGTGTTCCAAGTGTTTGCAGCAGCCGAGCCTGACAGGCATGAGAAAATGTGTTCCTAGTTTGCCCATTGTTGTAATGTTGCTCTAAGAAATATTTACCAAGGCAGTATCACTGGTAGGGTGGGGCCATATCTCTATGAAAGTTATGGGCTTTCAGTTATTTAAAACCAGAACCACCTGATTTGCCATGGACTAATCCATTTACTCATTCTTCATGCTTCTTTTTCTGTTATTCCTTGCTTCACTTCACATGCAGTCACAAACACCCCAGCCAGAGGAAAAGGTAAAAGCCTTTTAAAAGCTCAGTCTCCTGAGCAGCCCATCATTTGACGTTGAACATAGTACACTTTGCTGCCTCTTGGAGCAATCCTAACAGCAGTACATTTTAAGCCAATACAGATAATAAAATAATAATTAACATTAATTGGGTGACTGATGCTAATTAGTGATATTAATGATAATAATAGTGTCAGTATACTATATTGTGACAATATGCAATACATAGTAATAATGTTAGACCATAGGATGTCAAATATGGTAAGTTAAGATATGTCCAGAGGCAGGAAGAAAAAAAGCGAGGGAAAATCCAAGCTCTAAGACATGTTTCCCCTCTACTTGTCCTATATGCATGACAGAAGTATGACCATGTGTCTATGGCTTTGCTAGAAATCAGGCAAGATGACATGCAGTTAGCTACAACATTAACTAGGAGCACATGCTCCCATGAAATACTTTCTCTTTCAAAGTGTCACCTTGGCTTTCATAATTGTACCACGTACCTTTGGTGATGGTTGGTCTCATAAATGTTCCTCCAGGCAGCATTGTAACAGCAAGTTTGGCAGAAAGGCAAAAAGAAATGCGGCAATAGGCATGGGTAACAGGCACCACATATGTGGTGCCTTGTACTTTTTGAGACCTCTGCAGTCTCCATCTCTGCCTCCTTCTCCAGCTCTCTGTGTCAGAGACGCAGCTCAGACACTCCCGTTATTATTTGTTTCAGGTAAGTATTCTTCAGACTTTTCCCAACAAAAGACACTTTTATTACTGGTAATTACTTTGTCAGATGAGGGCGCATGTCTGCCTTTAAGTTCCACTCTCTGTTTGAAGTGGAAATTAGCCCATATTTTCAAAACAGCATGTTTTCCCAAATGCACCACTCATGTTTCATTTCACAAATTTATCATCAGACAATAGGCAAGATTGAAAATTACATCCAAACTGAAACAACCAATAGAAACCTACCGCTGCAAAAGAATGGAGACAAAAGCTGCTTGATAAGTGTTTAGGGTGAGATTAATTTCGTATTGTTTGGGGAAGGGTAAGTCAGAATACCGTCAGGCTGGAATAAGTTTGAGTTCTATCAAGAGAAAGAATCATTTACATTTTCATTGAATTGAATTTCTGGTGGTGTTTTCATTCCATTCAGTCTAATGATTTCCTTTTCATCTTTCAGTTCATTAAATAACTTTTTTTCTTTTGCTCAGATAATTGTTAAAAATGAGAATTAGAAACCCAGGGAAATTATCCTTTAAAGTCACATATCAGTATATGAAAATGTCCAGCAAAATAATTGATACAGAAAGTGTGAAAAGTCATTTTACAATACACAGGGAAATACAGATATATACAGGCCAGATTTTAGTACCCTCACCTGCATCATTAGTAACCTGCCGTTTACTTTTGTGAGAATCCTATGGAAACTCAGCTGTGTATCCAGGAAGAGAATGTCTACACAGCAAAAGGAACCAGCGTCAGCCAGCCCATAAGCAGTGGTGGGCACCTCTGGAGCTGGAGGGTGTGGATTCCGTACCCATCCCAGGCTGAGGGGGTTCCTTTACACATGCCATTCCTTCCCTTAATGATCTTCAGTGCCCATTAACACAGTTAGTTTTATTACAGACTACATTAGTCTGATAACCACTAGACTGCAGCTGCTGTCAAAATGAGTTACATTCACTGTTGATAAGTCCTGAGCTGCGCTGGGCTCTGGTTCTTTTAGCAAAGGCAGTATCATCCGTCAAGCCACACATCACACGGTGCCTTAAGAGCCTCAGCCTTTTGCATTGCTAACAGCCCTCTCTCTGAAGCTCTGTAGCTGGCTTTCTGCTGGCAGCTCTGCGCCCAGTCACCCAAGCTGCGGCAGCAGCCTTTCCCAGAGCCTCTGGGGCAGCACTTTCCCCTTGTTCCCACGCTGTGGATCTTGCGCTGTTATCCTCCCGGCCCTGCTCCTGCAAACCCGACCGCTTTGTTACGGTGGGTTCTCATGGGAAGTGACTGCCACCAGCGTGAGAATCATCCCTTCTTCCCCTCCCTTTTCCTACCCTGTGGTCAAAGCTTCTGGTTGACATTAGTGGACCCAAAAACATGCCTGCCCCAAACTTAACAGCAAGTCAGCGTGCAGCCTCAGCAAAGCATGCTCTCAGCAACACCAACAGCTTCATAGGCAGGAGCAACTGGTAAGAAGTGGGTCCTGATGAAAACTGTGTTGATACTGTGGAAAAAAACATTATGGGGGAACCACGTATGGCACTGGAGAAGAGACCCAGAGAAGGATGCTTGTCTGGAGACCCCCCCATTGCTTCTCTTCCCAGCTGGCCACTCAGGACAGCTTTACCTTTCCACACTCTCTCTTTTCACTTTGATTTTTCCCTTAAAGTAACTATTTGCCATCCGCTACAGACCCTGGTAATAAATCCAAATGTGAACCTGTCTTAAAAACCTTTGTGCAATACACAGTTTTTAATGAAAGAGCTAATTAGAAATAACCAATGTTTTTGTGATTAGGTACCTTGTGAGCTTAAGTAGCTCGAAACAAAAGGGAGATCTCATGGAAACCTTCCTGCTAAGGGGAAGCATATGAAAGCATTAAGGTGTTTTTGTATCACCCAACTGTAAGCACGAGATAAAGTTCAGTCTCTCATTAACAGCAGGCAGCAGGCATGTCTAAGAGGTGACTCGTGGGGTGCATGGAGAGCACAGCAAAGGATGGAAAATCACGTCCTGTCACCTTCCTTACAGGCTGCAGGAAGAAGGGTGCCTGGTTAGGTGTACTTCTTACTCCATGTCAGCTACTAATGTCACTTTTCTGTGCTTCCCCCATGCACCCTATTTCCATCTTACACACTTTCATTTTCTCACAAATACTTCCTTTAATTCACAGTTTATTCACTGATTTTTGTTGTAATGTCCATTGCAACTTTCTTCAGTATTCATTCTGTGGAAACATCTCTGCTGCCGATTTTAAAAAAGACTCGCAGTATTGCTTCCTTACTTTGCTTGATGACGTTGTTTGCACCACTTGAAAAATGAAAGCAAGCTCAAAGCATTCATAGTATACTGTGCTTACATGGAGACTAAGAGGTCAAATTTTGTGTAAAGCGGGAGTAATCACAAGTTTTAAGAACTTGAGAAGCCTGTAAATTACTCTCAATTACAGTGATCCTGTAAGCAATATCAGTGTCAGAAAGCTATTTCCATGAGGCAGCCAGTGAAATAGGAGAGGTAGCTGCACCAAGAATGGTACAAAGCATTTCTACCATTGCAAATGTAGAGGATTTCTGTTCTTTCTGTCACCATCATGAGGACTGAGAATAACTGCATGAAATTAGACATAGTTTTTTTAGATATCATATGCCAGAAAAGCCTTTTGCATATCAGTGTCAGAAAGCTATTTCCATGAGGCAGCCAGTGAAATAGGAGAGGTAGCTGCACCAAGAATGGTACAAAGCATTTCTACCATTGCAAATGTAGAGGATTTCTGTTCTTTCTGTCACCATCATGAGGACTGAGAATAACTGCATGAAATTAGACATAGTTTTTTTAGATATCATATGCCAGAAAAGCCTTTTGCCGATTCTAGCGCTAATGGCTGTTACTTTAACCTTATTTAGTGAAAAGAACTTGGTTATTGCAAAGCTTGAATAATGAAAGAAATCTCTTTCATACTCATATTCAAGCAAGACAGAAAATAATTTATTATCACATGAAATATGAAACTTTCTTGATCTTATGCACTGGTTCCTGATCTTCATTGGCCCAAAGACAATAATACCAAGCAACTGAGGTGTTGCAGGCACCTTGTTCTGACAGGCTGGTGAACCTGACCTGTGAAAAACTAGTACAGGACCTCGAGCAACATTCCAAGGTCCTGCAGGCAACATGTTGCCAGCACCTACAAACAAGGATGTTCTGATTTGTATCAGATATTTACATTGTGTAAAATGTACAAGTATGGCTATGTATTAATACAGATACAGCAACACAGCAAAGGAATGACAGGTATTGAAAGTTACTGCTGTGCAGTTAATGATATTCTGGTTATTTACTGGTACCAGTACTGGCCTATTTAATCCACAGTCTAATTAAACTTGAGGTTTCAGCCTGGAGAACACATTCCAGACAGTCACTTACTAAGCTTCTGCTCTCAGCTGCATTGAAGAAAATTCACAGTAGCATTCCTGGTTTTAGTAGAGTAAATCTAGATGCATACCAGGGTATCTGAAAGCAAAATGCAATGTTCAATTTGCACACATTGCAGTTGGTGTATATACACCTATCTGGCTTCTTGTGTTTTTAACAGTGTAAATCTAGAATAACTCCACCAAACTCTGTTCCTTTATTTCTAATAATTTAATCAACCTAATAGATATCTACACCTGTTTTTCTTTCATGAAGTGCCTTTAAGAAGGAATCACATTATTATGAAGACTGTTCCTTGCAGGCTTTTACTATGTTTTTTTCTGCATTTTTCTCACTTGATCTGTGAACAACATAAATATTTCACTCATTGAGAGAGAGTTTTTCATTTCTAGCTAAGGTATAGCTTGAGAGCAATGGAGAATTAATCTCTAATGGCCCTTGTTCAGAACACACCAAAAATACTACTTTCTGGGGGAAAAAAGTCTTCTGCAAGAATGATGCACTTTCCAAATCAGCTTTCTTAATTAACTGAGCACAAGTGCTGTGGGATTCCACGTGTAGATGATAACCCTTTAGAAAAAGGGTACCTTCTTAGGCAGTACCAGAAACCATCTTAACATTCATATTACACTAGCTTGGACTGTCTTGTTTTGTTGGGCTTTCATTTTTTTCTGCTCTACAAGCACTAAAATTCAGTGAAAATTTCACCATTATTTAAACATTTCTCAGTTTTATCGTTTCAACTTGTACAAGTTTTAAATAGTCTGACATGAAGTCAACAGGATGGAATTTGGTAGAGAAGCTGCTAATAGCCAATCATTAAGAAAATGATTTTCAAGTGTTGTTTAAATTCCTATATAATTTGTCTTTCTCATAGCAGCTAGTAAATCATTCATTTTCAGTTAACTTCAGAAAATTACAGTTTCAAAAAAATTCTGTGACTATGATTCAGAGTTTTCAGTCTTTTTAAAAGGAACTAGTCAATCTAACTCCCACAAGAGAGATGTGTTTCACTGCTACTACCCAAAACTCTTCCAGCATTATGCACAAAAAAAGGCATGTGTGATATAGCTGAAAAGGACAGAATCAAATTTTTGATCCATTTTGTAGAGGCTGGTCATAAAATAAATGTTTTCTACCAAAAAAAATGCCCCCAAACTTTCTCTCTCCTTTTTTTGTGTAAAACTTTGACATTCAGGAGCTTTCATTTAGCTGTATCATTTGTTATTAATTTAAGAATTATGAATTGATAAAGGGATGAACTGTTTTCTCCGTAAGTTTCACCTCACCCATTTCTCTTCAGTGTTATAGTTCCTCACCCATACACCAGGTCCTGCTGCCAGAGGTTGGGTTCTTCCACCTGCCCTTTTCCCTGTCACAGGGAGTGAGTTGGTGGACATGGGGCCAAGACAGAAGCATAAGCCTCCGTCACCCACAGTCTAGGTGGCAATGGGTACAGCCACCACTAGCAGGGTTAGGATCTCAGTGGTAGACCTCTCATCACGTATCAGAGGGGATCGTAACTGATCATATCCTTAAGCTGGCAGCAACATGATGAGAATCATCCCTCTGGTGGGAGGGTGGGATCTGGTGGGATCTCATCATCTCCCACTGATGAGAGCTGTATCTGCAGCAGCTTGCCTGTGGAGCACCAAAGTGAGGTTGCTTGGTGCTGGTTTCTGGTTGTCTCATGTGGTTATATCACCTCAAAGCCATCACAGGGCAGTCCTGCAGCTTCCTTCAAACTGCTTTACAGAGCGCAGTGAGTTTGATAGCCACAAAGTGGTACCAAGACCCAGGGCAATGGAAATTTTCAGCCTTTGTTGCATACTGTCTGCACCGAGTACCTTTTGGCCAGGCCTACGGCTGGTCCCAGTATGCCAGATTCTGCATGTACAAAGGATGGAAAGAAAAAGGATGAAATTCATTGTCAGGTTTCTTTACCTTCATTGAATTTATTCTAAGGTGATCTGACACTATTCTTCCCAAACAAGTTGTTAGGCTGTGAATCAGTGGTCATGTCAGTAGGTAGTCTGATCTCATCTGGAAATGAAAAGGTGTACCAAATGCAGTGGACTTTGTACTTACCCTACTCGCTCCTGAGAAAAAAAGAGGGAAAATACACCCCGCTTTAACTTCCCCTTCTTTTTTATGACATGTGAATTCTTGCATTTAATATTCTGCTTTCAACTCAAACATTGACCACTTTAATCCATTTTGATCTGATAGATTAAAGTTCACCCCAATGTTTTACAAAATGTGAAGGTCATGAAAAAGAAGTTGAATTTGTTTTGTATCATAAGCCACTGCTAACTGAAGATTACTTCTAAGGTAGTGAAGTCTTTCAGTTGTATCTTCAGTTATGTGAAGACTAAACATTTAAATTACAACTATAACAGACTTGAGCACTCCTAGAGCTAAAATATATCAGAAAGTTCTATTTTTTTTTAAATAGCAGTCTTGCCTGTATTAAATTATCTCCAGTCCTTTTCCAGAATTAACTTCACCTCAGATTTCATCTCTGCTTGCTTCTTGTATGTCTGAGTTTTTAAATTCTATCTCCTACATGCTAGTCTACTATAATTTATTAAAAACTCTTATCATATTCATTAAATAATGTTGTGACCAAAAGCATGAGCAGTTGTAACAACACTTGTTGAATGTTAAGGGAATTGCTTGAATAAAAGCCATTCTGGCATGTTGTACTAGACAACTTTTAAAAAATGCAGTTTCTCTCCCTTGCAATGGCTATTATTAGAATTTTTATTTTGCAGTCAATATTAACCTAAATATTTTATTGTTTTTCTATTATATTGCTATGTTACCTGCTTTTATAGGTACCTTGCTCTTGTCCAGCCATTTCACCTAACCCACCTGAGAACAAGATCAAAGGCAATTCAAGTCAATGTTTATGGGTGGCATCACTTATTCTGATGTTCCCTGTATGGGTCTACTCAAAAGTAATAAAGTTCAAAGATGGTTTGGAAAGTTGCGCTTTTGATCTAACCTCACCTGATGATGTTCTCTGGTAAGCTTTCAAAGCTCGGGGGATCATGTCTTCAGCTGGTGTTGACGATACCACCCATTTTGTCTTTGACATCCCTGACAGGCAGACGGATGGATGGATGGATGGATGGATGGGTGGATGGATGGATGGATGGATGGATGGATGGATGGAATAGAATTAAAAGCTGAAGCTGAGCCTTGTATCATTCAGATCATTGCATCTCAGATTGCATTGGCAATATAGCAGTAGCCACAGCATGATCAAGTTCAGCAAGACAGCTCCCACGTAGCAAATGTAACAGTGAAGGATTTCTGTTTCTCCTTATCTTCTCTTGCTGCATTTGGGTAACAATGGGATCTCATTGCCCTTTCTGACCCGGCAGACTGTCATGTTTGGAAGATATAGATCACAGAAGAGATTAAACACTCCTCAAATTGCATACATGACTTTCCAGTACCTTATGGCCAAGCAGATTCCTACTTATTTGTTGAATTCAAGTTAGCTTGTTGCGTGATGACTAGCAAGGGACATAAAAGAAAATTTTTAAAACCTTACATAACAGACAGCAAATTTTGGCTGATACTGGGTGTTTTTATATTAGCATGTTCATTTGGATAAGGAAGGTATTTTTGGAGTGAGTATCCCAATTGTGTCTAATTACCATACTTGAGTTCACATTATTTAGCAGTCTCAGAGCACATGATCTGTATTCTTTTCAGGTGAAATCAGACTGGAAAAAGTGCTCCTGGAAGACAATGAATGGACTCCAACCACTGTTGTGTACTCAGTCCTCAATCCACAGGATCCAATTAGAGAAAATTCAAAGTTAAACCCCCTAACTTGAGTATAATGTGTCATGTCCTAACCACCAAGTACTTCACTCTACAGATTTTCACTACTCATTTGTACTACTTGTTACTGTAAACAAAGACTAAAAGAGTATCTATTTGAGCCTTTTTTGTTCCAGCTGCCCTTCCCTCTCCTCCCCCCCCAATTGAATTGCAACCAGATTTTTAATGGAATTGTCTAACTCCAGAGCACCAGAAAAAGAGAAAAAATCATAGAAACAAAGAATCATAGAAACATAGAATAGTTTGGGTTGGAAGGGACCTCTAAAGGTCATCTAGTCCAACCTCCCTGCAATAAGCAGGGACATCTTCAACTAGATCAGGTTGCTCAGAGCCCC
>NW_008794211.1:71468-73366 GCF_000699145.1 Aptenodytes forsteri | reverse complement strand
GTGGTCACTGCAGCCCAGGCTGCCCTTGAGCTTCACATTCCCCACCAGCCCCTCCTTGTTGGTGGTAACAAGGTCCAGCACAGCACCTCTCCTTGTTTGCTCCTCTACCACTTGGAGAAGTGTGAGGCTGCTCCTATCTGTCTACCGAGGGCCTCACCCACTCTGTCTTCCCGGTCAGGTGGCCTGTAGCAGACCCCCGCTATAATGTCATCTGTCCCTGCCCTCCCTTTAGTCCTGACCCATAAGCTCTCGGTTGGCTCCTCATCCATCCCCAGGCAGAGCTCCACGCACTCCAGCTGGTCATTGACATAGAGGGTGACACCCCCTCCTCGTCTCCCCTGCCTGTCCTTCCTAAAGAGCCTGTATCCTTCCATTCCAACACTCCAATCATAAAAGCGTAAAATGTGTAACAGTACAGAAGTTAAATATTTTAATGTCAGCAAAGCTTGATGAAATTCACTGCTGAAGATTTAAGGTATTAGTAAAAACAGTCCCTGAAATTTGATTATTTTCAAGAACTTGTGAAGGACATGAGACCCCCAATAGCCTGAAAGAAATCAGAGAAAATAGAAGAAAAACAGGGTTCTGGGAATTCAGTCTAGTCCATCCTCTCTCAGATGGCATGACCAATTGTCAGAGGTTTGTTTAATTCCACATTAGAGGTTTTAACACAGAAAAGTATGAAGACAAGTAAAAGGAAGTTCTGGTAGAGTAAAAAACAATGAACTTCAATAACCAGAAAGTTTAACAAAATTATTAAGCTCTCAATCTGTAAGGTGATAAGAAAAACTCTGTGTCTATTTGACAGGAACAACTTATAACAAATCAATCTAATTTCCTTCTTTGATGGAAGTTTTCTAGTTGATAAAGAATAAATAGAAACAAAATAACTTGAATTGTAACAAAATACCAGCAAACCAACTAGGAAAGATCGTGTATATCAGATTACACTAATGATGCAAGAATGGTTGAAAAAACTGTGCTCAGAAGATGGTCATCACTGGTCTACTATCAGACTAGTGAAATATCAGGGGACTAAGCAGTCTGTGTCCTGCATAAATGCTTGCAAGAATTTTCACAAATTATACAGGTGCTGGAAAAAGTGCACACATACAGAATTTGGAATGCTGAGAGGTATAATTTGCAGTTATCTTTCTGTAGTCAACAGTATTCCTAGAAGTGCTGAACACAGACTTTAATACTTAAAAGTACTTACTGCTACCTAAAACAGGCTCCATGTATCTCTACTCAAGAATCTCAAATCAGAGACCACTTTATGAAAAATGTCATTTATATTTTTTTACATTTATGAGATAGTCTTTGTGTAATCACCTTGTTTGTTCTTTTTTGCATTTTGTTTTACAGGTATAAACTTTTTCTTACTATAACAACTTTCTTTTTTCCTTTACCGCTGATATTTATTTGATATATTTTAATTTTATGTTACACGTAGATGTATCAGCAAAACAAGAAAGCAGGAAGGTAAAGTATTATTCACGCTTCTTCCTATTTTAGATGCTCTGCTCATACTGCAAAGGTTTTATATGTAACAGACCAAAAGGATTAGTCATAAAACAACATTTAGGCACTGCATCATGTAACTTTCAGTGCTTCAGACACTGCATTAAGTTCCCAGGTGTTGTGGTTTAACCTCAGCTGGCAACTGAGCACCACGCAGCCACTCGCTCACTCCCCCTGCCCCCCGGTGGGATGGGGGAGAGAATCAGAAGAGTAAAAGTGAGAAAACTCATGGGTTGAGATAAAAACAGTTTAATAATTGAAATATTACGATAATAATAATAATAATAGGAAGAAGAAGAAGAAGAAGAAGAATATAGAAAGCAAGTGATGCACAGTGCAATTGTTCACCACCTGCCGACCGATGCCCAGCCAGTCCC
>NW_008794211.1:57266-71444 GCF_000699145.1 Aptenodytes forsteri | reverse complement strand
ATCGTAAATCGTAAATCCAAAGCACAGCACTGTACCAGCTACTAGGATAACTCTATCCCAGCCGAAACCAGGGCACCGGGAAACAGACTAGGGACAGGATTCAAGGGAGGGAAAGATAACCCCCAGTTAGAAGGAAACACTGAGGAGAAAGTTATGGGTGAATAGCAACAACTAAACCATCGGTGTGTTATCAACATTATTCTCATCGTAAATCCAAAGCACAGCACTGTACCAGCTACTAGGAAGAAAATTAACTCTATCCCAGCCGAAACCAGGGCACTGGGAAACAGACTAGGGACAGGATTCAAGGGAGGGAGCAAGATAACCCAGTTAGAAGGAAACACTGAGGAGAAAGTTATGGGTGAAGTCCTCAGCTTATCTGAGGACAAAAAAAAGACATGGCACAACCCTGCACTTCTGGCTGTGGGAGGGCACCTGCCCATCAGGGTCTCATGGCTCCAAACTCTCAGTTCAAGGATTAGGAAATCCTGGGAGGATCTCAGTGCTAGGTCTGGTACCAGCCACCGTGGCCCTGGGGAGGGGGGGTGTGCAGGTTGGGTGCTTCCAGGTTGCATTGCCCCTCCTGTGGGAAGAGGACTCCAGGGCCCATGAGGATCCCCAGCCACTGTTCACAGCCTGGGGAAGTCTAGGCAATAAAAGAAAATTGACACATAAAATACATGAAATACAATTTCCCAGTTTCCCTGACAGCAGCTCCTGGTCAGCATGTTTTGGTTCTAGGACTATGTTCTTTGAATTTTAGTTTCTACCAAATTTCTATTAAAAAGGAAATAGATTTCCATTTTAGTGGGGTTTTTAATTCCTCAGGCAGGAGGATCATTTTCTTCTTTTCTCTAAGTCTCCTTTAAGCTCATAATAGTCATGTTTTAACTCGGTATTTCTGTTCCAGTTGTTAGCAAAAAAATGTAATCATAGATGAAAAGAAATGCAAAGCTATAAAGCTCTCGTGATGAAAAAGAGTAAGCATTTTTAATCAAAATAATTGTCAATATTTCATCAAATATACATAAACAGTTCTCAGTGGCTCCTGTATGTGTGATCAAATTCAGCCTAAGCAGAAGAAACAATAATGTGCAAACAACAAAAAAATGAAGTCGCTGAGCGCTGGCCTTTGCTTGCACTGTAGGTGAATTTGGTCTCAAATAACTGCCATTCATCAGTACACTCAATCCATGACATCATTTTCCCATCTTGACCTTCCGTGCTAGGGATCCTTCTTTGTTTTGCAGTTACACCACCAGTATCCCCAGGCAAAGAGTCATGAGGCTCACTAAGATGGTGCTTGCTCTAGTCAGTGTGTTTGTGGCAAGCGCTGCCCCGTTCCACGTGATCCAGCTTGTGAATCTTCAGGTTTCTCAACCAACCCTGACCTTCTACGTGAGCTACTACATCTCCATCTGCCTCAGCTATGTCAGAAGCAGCATTAATCCATTTCTCTACATCCTACTTAGTGGGAACTTCCAGAAGCGTCTCCAGCGGTGCACGCACATGGAAGTCAGGATGGTAGAATGGGATGTCAACATCATCGAAAACACCTTCAAGTCAAGTTTTTGAAAGGAGGGTCTTCTCCCAAGAAACATGGATTATCTATGTGTAGATTTTATCAGTTGCAATAGATGGGCCTGATTTCACTTCCTTCATGAAAGTAACTCAGAAGTGGCTTTGTGGCTGGAATTGCACCAGTGTCAAGCTGATGCAAGAGGATCTGCGCCACTGTTTGAAAGGTTAGAGCTCCTAGAGGAGGGATTCTCTGCAAAAAATATTCTTCATTACTGTGCCATTGCTTTTTCTTATGATTTGTACATAGATGAACCAAACGTATGGAGACAAAAGTACATTTTAAAAAACTGTAGTCCTCTGGTAGTAAGAAGATAGAATGACTGTGGCAGGCATTTGGGATCTGACACTGTGTGTGAAGTCATGGAAACTGTAAGTTAATGACCAAAAGAGACTTAGTTACTGATGATTTAGAAGGGGGTAACTATTGATTTTTATCCTATCTACAGCTGTCTCATCTGGCACTCACTTCTGCAGCTATTAAAGGCAGGGGAGAGACGTAAAAGGCCCTTTCTGAGGAAAACTACGTTTGATTTAACCTTTGTACCTGTCCTTGCAAACAAAGAAGTGAATTCACAGTGTGCATCATTGGAAATTATTAAACCTAAGTTTTGGAAAGAACTGTATGTTTCAGGGATATGTCTTTGCTTCTTTTTTCTCAAAATCCCTGAGAAGGGTGTTCAGTCCTGAAAGAGCTCAGTGCTGGCCTCACTACAACGAGTGCGAAGAGGAATTTGGTGCTTGCCCAGGAAGAACTCTCACTCATTTCCAGAGGGGTAGAAGAATGCCTGCTTGTTGTCGACACTTAATCCACAAGATTTCTAGTAGTAGGATGTAATCAAGCAATATTATTAGGACCTTGCCAGCTAATACAGAAAATTGGTGGAAAAAAATTCTACTGAAAAACCTAATGTTCTTGAGAGATGTTCACAGTTTTGGTGTTCACCACACTGTGGGTTTATCTGCATCATGTTCTCTTCTCAGACCACTTTCTCTTATCTCAGGACTTCACTTATCACTTTATTGGGTGAAGATAACATTTCACTAGGACCAGAGATTTTATGGCTACAGTATTCTTGTTATTCAGAGACCTGATGAATCTGAAACGCTTAGGATACACCTCCTCACACTATCAGTTAGCGCCCGTCTTGTTGTCCCATCTTAAATGGGCCTTTTATTCATTTATTTGCAACACTGTGGAGGGCACACTTTGTGATCCCTCTCATGAGCTGCCAACCCACTGCAGGACCCATGACACAAGAAAGAAGAAAACGTCTTTCACCAGGGGAAGGCTGGGCTGCACATTCCAAACTGGATTGAGGTACTGCCCTGTCTTCTCCTGCCATCACATGGCATCTGCCAGTCCCGTAGGGTCTCACACATACACAAAAAGGAGTTTAAGGGATTTGAAATCACTATTCATAGTGTAAAGCCAAAGCTTTACATAGAAAATGCATCATAAAACATTTGTGATGGTGTTATTGTAACCACAGTAGTCTAAGGGAATACTCAAGATAAACTTTACGAGTGGAGGAAATATCATCATTAAACCCTACAGAATAGCTGCAAAATGGTAAGATTTCAACATGTAAGGGTTTGTTCAGATCTGAAAAGGTTGTCAACTTTTCCCAGCTTTATGAATTAGTCTATTAAAAGTCTTATCTCTACCTACAGGCCTTGTTATTAAAAATTCATTAATTAATTTATTAACAGTCTGTACACAAGGTGGCTTATCAAGTATTACCAAAATATGGCCCTGCTAAGTGCAAGTTTCTTAGCTCACTGTTCCAGTCTGTGCCTGCATGTGTCACCTTTGCTTCTGAGTTACAACTGTGACTTTACAGGTTTCAGCTCTTTTTCTTCTTGTTTTTTTCCTTTTTTTTCCCCTTGCCTGGCCTTTTGAATCAAAGTAGATCAATATGTGCAAGTTCTCCCCCAGAGGAGATTTTTCTTAAACTTGTTTAGCTGTTCAGTGAGTTATATCAGTTACTCAGTAACTCAGGGTACGATATTTAACACTTATAACAATGGTAGAATAGTCTTTTTTAATAGCCTTGGTGTTTTTCTCTTTTGCCTGTCACACCTCCATTTTTAAAGTTTCTATGCTTCTGAGGTCATAGCAGTGAAACAGAACCACAGAAGCACAACTTCATGAAATTATCCTAACAGCAAGGTCAACAGGACATTGAATGTCTTCTTGTGTGGGACACTAATAAAATAGTTTACAGTTCAGCATTCTTCTCACCTTCTCCATATTGCTTTAATACTCTGTTTCTAAAAATAGAATGGATGTATTTCAAATAGATTTGTGTAAATATTCAAAATTTTTATTTGCTAGTTACTAAATTCTCCATGTTAATGAAAGTCCATAAAGGAATATGATAGAAATAATTATTTTTCTTTAACGTTTTGGAGCATCTGATCTTGATTATGTTGTTTCCCACACAGCTAGAATAAGCAGTTCATTGGAAAATGAAAACAGCCTATAGATATGAGAAAAAAAGGAAGATATTGCAATCCCATTGAATTTTAAATAGCTCTAAAAGCTGAAAAGTAGGTGATTTAGTATGTCTTTCAGTCGAAATAGTACTGATGAAGAAAATCTGGATCTGAAGGAAGAATGCTATTGTGAGTCTAGGGAAAAACTATAGGAGGCCATGTAAAGGTGAAGTATTGCTGGAATCAAACTGGAACATTGAGTCCATTCCCTGCTGGTGATATGTATTTTCTGTGTAGTTTTGCCACTGCATCATCACACGTAACTATAAGCTACACAAAAACTATAATTTCAAAGTTGCTTTCAAGATACTTGCAATCTGGTGAGTAGTATCTGTGTATAGATAAGGGGTACACTCATACCTTCAGATTTTTTTTTTAATTATTTATTTGCATGTAACACTTGTTTAAAATGCAGCATTTTTGATCAGGCTATTAACATTGTGCTGCAACCACCATCCAGTTCAGCACTTCAAGCTTTTATTGTATTTGAACTTATGGTAATAGGTTGAGGGGAAAAATATTCAGTCATTAAATCAGAGCGTTCCAGCTGAGAGTTTCCAAAGCATCAGGAAGCCAACCCTGACTGTACTCCAGGGCACTATGGACCTGAAACTGCTTCCAGAAAATTAAATGTCAAAGCTTTGGGATTTAATAATGTATCACCTGTTACATACATTGTGATGACTACTGTAATCCTATCATCCAGTCTAAAACACTGCCTGCATGAGCAAACTGGATGCCTAAGTGAAATTGGATAGCTTAGGAGTTGGTAATGGTATGATATATGCAGCATTCCCTATCCAGTAAGAGCACTTAAGAGACTGCATTTTAAGCATGTAGATGGTCTCACAGAAGTCAATGTAGGCATGTGACTATGTGATTTGCCATACTGGGGCCCAAAACTTCTGTCCAAATGCCACTACCACCTGGAGATGAATTTACAGAGCATTCTCAACTTAAAGGTATGCGCAGAGAGAGGAGAGGGGATGTCTGCGCGCAGTTCCTAGCAGGTAAGTGTTTGGGAATAGTCGCAGACATAATAAGCACTCGAGATGGGATCTTGCTGAGGAATACAATAGGAAGACTATTCTTGCCTTCAGAAATATTTCCTGGAGCTGGATTTCAAAGGGCTGAGTTTATACCCATGTATGTATTTGGGCCAGGATCCCCTATCGTGGCTGTGCTGCTGTAGAGCAGTAGCGTCTTCTGTCCCTTGTGCTGTCTCCCAGCTCCCTGCTGCCTTGAAAGAAAATCGGCATCACCTGGGTAGCTCTTCAAAGGGAAACAGCACCACCCAAATCAACAGCAATCTCAGCAATGCAGTGATTTCCCATTTGCTTGCGCATACAACACATTTGCACATTTGAATATTTGCAGGGAAATTTTCCACACATTTAAGTGTATTATGTAAAGCTAAAAGTGTGATTACTGTTCAGTAATTCAGTTACACTATGTGTGATGTAGTGTTGATCCAATAGTAATGGCAATCACTGCAATCATTTAACCAGTCTTGCACATATATTATTATTATTTTTAACATTAGACTTGAGAGCTGCTTGACAGACAGAGCTTGGGAGCACACTGCTTCAGAGCAGCTTCTGCTAATGTATGCTCCTGTTTCTCCTTCACTTCTAAGAGGTGTTGTGAAAACCTGTCTTAGAGTCTTCAGAGACCTTGAAAGAAGCAGAAAAAAAGTCTATTCCTAGACTTTTAGTGGAAATACATAAACTGCCAAAGGACTTTGTATTTGTGCTTGAGGGAGTTCACAGGTCCAAGGATCTGTTACCACAGGTCCGACGCCTGGACCCCAACATTCAGATTGCTTAGGTTGCAACCACATTACGTCTCAAATCAGACTTTTTAATCTCTCACCTGCAGTTTTGCAGGACTGTGTGGAACAGAAAATTAGTTTCTATGGCATCACAGGCAAAACTGGAAAAATAAAAGGAACTAACACACTGCATGAGCTTTCTTAGTTTGTTCATTCCAAAAAGGCTGTGAGTTTCATAAAATAACTATTTTTTGGTGTGATTTGTTCCCTTTTTTTTTCCTAATTATGAGTGGTCTCTTGCTTTCCCACCCAGGAGGAACTGGCCAGTCCTCATTTTGTTCACATGCTGTTTGCCGCTGTACATACTGCTGTGCCACGAGTTCTTTGCACACACACTGTGAAAGAGGACAGACTGTGTCCAAATATGAACTGTCTCACCAGATAGACAGATAGATGGACAGAGGATGCCTTCTAACATGGACCATACCACACTATCATAGGTGGCTACCTTCTCCATTGCTCTAGGGAAGGTGATGAAGTTGAGGGGACTATCAGTTACCATTGTACTTTCCCATTTCAAAGGATGTAATTGGAATTAATCACTAAGACCTGTAGGATGTACACCAGAAAGGCCTCTGATACTGAAGGAAGCTCTAGTTTTAGCCTTATGCAGATTGACTTCACACTGCTGAATCTTTATCATGTTGGTAACAATGACCCAGTCCTGTTCCTGATGTTAAATAAAAGAATAATAACTTTTTTCTCTGTTTGGTTAGACATGAGGTAATAAAACATATTTCTTAATTGGATGTCCTACCCTGCAAACTGAAAAGTAACACTATAGCTGTATGAACTGTTTGGGCCAATAGCTTCAGTCTCAGCTTAAGCTTTAAACTTCATCCATATGTCTTTTTCATACAATACTCTCTGTAACAGGAGGATATAAAGGCTATATAGGGTATAAAGCCTATAAAGGCTAGCATGCTTGTGTTTTGTTTAGGCCATTTGTACTGAAAAGTAAAAAATACTAAAAGCTCTAGTGAAAGTATTTTTAATAAGGTCTTTAAGACAAAAGTAATGGTTTCTACCTTTTATCATAAGTATTTCTGACATTTTGGTTCAATGAGGTTTTCATTTTAAAGAATTTTTTCCACATGGGATTTGTATAACAATGTCTCTGCACTTCCTTGTTTTCTTGAGCAGTGATATTCTCAGTGGTTAATAAGTCATGTTACGGACTGTGTAGAGCTGTCCTTTACCTTTCTGTGGACACAGCCATTTTAGAAAAATAGATCTTTGTATATTGTAAATATTGTCTGTTCTAAATATACTGTAGTTGCAGCTCTGATTCAGCAGAATACTTACGCACCTGCTTCTGACTATTTAATTCATCTGGATTTAGGAGTACGTTTGAATACTTTGACAGCCCTATCTTCTGGTCTCCTGTAGAGAAATGAGTATATTAGAGCTATTTCCTTAGCTTTTTGTAAATCACCCCTTGAAGACAATGAAACTTTATCTTTGCTTTGTGATATGATGTACTGCTTTGTCTCCTGCATGGTTTGAGATTTGGAGGGGCTTTGGCCAGCTCTGGAGCCACAAGTGGGAAGAATGAGGACACTTAAACCTGCACCCATTACTTCAGCAAATTAGTGGGATAAAGCTGACATTTGAGCAAAGATGCACCTGACCAGATTTCAAGCCATTTGTCTGGCTTAAGTTGTGGGATCAAGATGGAAGTCTTGTTTGTGAGCCTGGATTCCCTAATTCCTTCAAGTACAAACACCTCAGAGAATGCTAATTTTGAAATAGGGCCCATTGTCAAGAAGTTAAAAGCAATGTCACTGAGGGACTGGGAGAGGAGCACAAATGAGGACAAACAATATTAAGGGTCCCAGGCAGACAGCCCTTCCCAGCGTGTCTTCCAGTCACCAAAGGGTGGTGAAGGGTTTCTGGGCTGGGAATACGGAGATGGGCAGAAGCGCCAGAATTTGGCAGGGCTGGGCAGGGAAGGAGCCAGGGTCTGGCACCCTGCCCTGGGCTCTGGGAAGGGACAGAGAAATGCCTTCTCATCCAGTTCAGACCTCTCCTTTTTAGCTTCAGCCCCCAAAATTCATGTCCCTCTCCCTTTCTGCGATTCAGAAATCATGGCAGAGGACAGGAGAGAGCAGATAAGAGTAAGGAAGAAAATGCAATTCTTTGGTATTTGAAGAATCAGAACATCATCTTCTTGAAAGCATTTTTGCTAAGGAAGAGGGAAAATACAGAGAGAAAATAATTAATAACAAATGTATTCATTTAAACTTGAGGAGGGTTTTTTTCCATTTTTTTCATTAGTGGTGCTTTTAACTGCTGCCATTCATTAGAGCAGCAGCAAAAGAGAACAAAAGTAACTTGAATAGTCTCATAATCTGCTCTATTTAAATAAATTGGGGTAAAGTCTCACAAACCAGAAAAATTAAATTAAATCCTTGCTTTTAGCTGGAGAGAGAACTAACAGTTGCATTCCTGGGACATAAGCCATTTTCTCTAAAGTTTATATGTATAGTCTAAAAATTCAGTAAGCATTAGTGGCACAAAGAAAAATGAGAGTAGGGGAGGGCCTGGTTTTTTCAGCACTGCTTTCTACACCTTCTGATTTGTGTGGATGAAAAAAAGCAATTTAACTTCTGAAGTAGCGATATGCCCAGTTTGGAAGTAAAACTATACCAGCAGAAAGAGAAATACATTTACTTTTTTCCAATGATATCTCATGCAGGATTTCGCTGTACAAGAAATCTGTAAGGATTTGGACTTTAAGGCCTAATCCTTATAAATCTACAATTGCATTAATGAAATATTTAACCTTGTAATTTTTCCATCTGATTTTAGAGGAGAAAAAATTAATTGCTGAATTGTAATCAAAGTTTGGAGAAAATGTACACACTGCTTGGCTTTCCTCACACATCCTTGTGGACACCACGTTCACTAGAGTTTGCCTATACTTTGACTTGTACTAACATGAGTACCAGCTCTAGTCCAGCTGTAGCAGCATGGACTGTGCTCATCGGACATAGTTATTGTGCCTTTTGGCCCTCTGCACTACTTTAATGACCAGCTTTCTGACAGAGCATATTGAGCAAAATTCATATGACTTTTCTGTTCTAGCAGAAACTCCTCCTTTTCACTGTATTTTTACAGCATAGGGTAACTTTGTGACTTTACCCAACTACCTCCAGCACAAAGCACAAATGAAAATGTCCTAGTAACTCTTTTTCTATGTTTCAATATTTTGTTAGTGAACTCTGAAATATGAGCTTTTTTAAATAAATCACTATGGCACTACATTTAATTCACCTATAGTAAGATAACTAGTCACTTATCAGAGCTGCATCTAAATAAATAGAAAAGCAGCACAATACATTTTTGCAAATTCTTTGCAGATCTAGATGTTGTGAGTTTAGCCCCCAGTTTACGCATCTTAAGGGAGATGATTGTTCTTACAAGTTTCTGAGCATTTGTCTTCTGCAGTGGAGGATCCTTCACATGGGCAAAGTTCACGGTGCACCCCCCACTCTAAGTTATCAGTTATTTTCTCCAAAAATCAAAATGACTGAAAACATTTCAAAAACTAGTGTATTTTCAGTGAGTCAGCTCAAAGCTCCAATAAAGTGAAAAGTTCCTGTAGGTTGAAAACTGTTCTGTTTTACAACAGGTTCCAAAAATTTTGGTAATTATTTTCTGTTGAAAAATACCATCTGTTTCTTGGAAAAGAAACAAGCTGTAATGAAACTTGCTGTGAGTGCAAGCTGTAAGCAACAATAATGAACTGGTGAGGAGCACTCAGTAAGCCTGTGAAAAACCTTGGTGCAATCCCAATCTTCAAGCAGGTAGAAGATTTGTGATGGGCTCAAGTGACTGAGCAAGGCAGTCTGCCTCTTCTACTTTGTGTTTAAACACTATTTAAACACTTAATTTCCCCCAAGGAGACCTGAATTTGTAATTCAATGCTTAAGATTCCCCTGGGGGTATGGGAAAGCCATCCATAGCTTGTGACCACCATTGCACTGCAGACTTGAACCAGGCTGTCAGCCCCCATAAAAGGGTGACTAAACCAGCAATAATGAGTGCAAGTATGTAGCTTATTCTCAACTGCAACACAGCAATATTTTATGAGTAACTTGATATAATATACCTGGCCATGAGTCAATTCATACTGTGTTGCATGAATGATCCTATTTATATTAAAAGGTCTGTTCAAACTACTACTCAAAGTCAGTAACACTGGGAAATAATTGTTTGCTCCTATCACTATTACTAGTATAGAAAAGCAGCACTGCACTTTGAACCAAGCCACCATTTATTATTTCATGCCTTACCAACATGTAATTTAACATACTATAGTAGAAGATTTGTGGTGAAATGGGCAATAAGGTTTTGTCATCCTTCTGCTAACGTTTAGAGCTAAGGAGGGAAAAATCTATGCCTGGGGCAATTCACATGATTTATTATAGACCTCTGTATTAGAATGAGATGAATCATACCCATTTACTGTTCTTCCACTGATTATAAAAGGACTCTAAGGGGCTCGTTCAGATTAGACGCATGCATCACAAACGCAGCATTTGGTTAGATGAATCACACCTAATACGTGTACTTGTGAGTAGAACATGTATAGACTACCCATATGTACTAAATCTTATGCCATTTACTGCACTATTAGCATTCAGATGCTATCTTGATGACACTGAAATCAGAATATAATAGAATACAATTGAAGAGAATTTGTACTAAATATGCAGTTTTGATCATACAGTGGCTATGGTGATTCAACTTTTTTTTAAGCAAATTTTTGGGTCCGGAAAAAATCTAGTTAACAAAACAAAAATTGACTTCTTATCTGCTTGAAATGGTTGATCCTTGAAGGCTGGGATTGGAATTAAGCTTGGGAAAGCAGATCTTATAACATCGCATGCCACTTTGTGAAATGCATTTCAGCATGCACATAAAAAAGATCAAGTAAATAGCTTCGAAGAGTCTACCCAATGCAAAATCCAGTGGTTCAAATGAACTCCTGTACTGTCTAGCATAAAATAATTGTTTTTAATTGACAAAATTTATTGAAAGAAATGCAAATTTTGGAAGTACATTCAAAATTTTTCTTTTGTATATTCTTACGTGCTTGGATGAATTTAGGTGCATGGAAGTGTAACAGGAGAAAAAGCACGTCAATCCTTTTCACCTGGACACCTAGAAATAGGCAGGCACTTTTTAAGTGGTTACCTAAGTAAAAATAGCTTGATTTTTAATAGCTGATGATTTACAGTAGTGTTTATTATTATTTATTATGATCTCTAAGAAACTCTGCTGTGGGTCAGGACCTACCCAAAAAAAAAAAAAGCTAGCTATGCCTAGACTAAGAAATACATGATTAATGAGAAAATATTAGATTGCATGGTAAGCAGTAGTTTCAGCACCATAGCACACCTGAAAATCAATCCACATTTTCTGGAGGTCCAATGTTAGGCACAATGAGCCTGTGAAATTCAGACACTTCTGGTCTTTGCCTTCTCCCCATTGCATGATCACAGCAATGAATATGAAAAGAGATATTCTTCCCTCTGCCTGGCCCATAAAAATGTCTCAAGTTAACAGACTAATGCAGCATATTAGCATTACGTATATAGCACTGAATGCTGAAATGTTTATTTGGTTGGCAAAAATCTACCGTCACTTCTTCTGCAGGTCTTTGAGAGAAAACATAAGCACATCTTGACCTCTTCTGCACTTCGTGGGATCCAGCATTAGGTTTACCGATTGCTAGATTGGAAAGGGAGCTTTGTCAACTAGAGGAGGTCATTTTAAGGGCCAGATCACAGTTTAGGGTCCCTTCTCACGACTGAAGTGGTGGCAATGACAGCAGTTTCTCTGACTTTGTGTTCCTGGAAACCAGATTAAGAAAAAGGCTTGCCCTCCCTCCCTCCATCTTCCACCCAGGGTCCCTACAGAAAGTGTAAGTGCCTCCAGGAGCCAAGATCAATGCTGCAACTGCTTGTGCATTCTGCTACTCCACAGCTGTTCCCCTTCACCTGTGTGGTGTAAACTGGACTTGTTCTTCCAAAGTACTGAACTTTCTGGGACAATTCCAAAAAAGAATTTAAGCATATGCTTACTGTTATACATCTGACTTCAGTGGAGCTGCTTAATGTGCTTCAGAGCCTGCAGGTTCTGCAGGGTTCCCTCCTTCAGCAGGTAGTGCTGGTCAGGCACAGCATCTAGACTTCTGTGAAGGGAGCTGAGCTGTTTGTACCATGGGGCGAATGAGGTGCAGCATTACAGATTTATGAGGTAAAACAAATTAGCCAAAGAAAGACACTTTAAAAATTTAATTTGTGCTAATATATGCAACCAGTTGAAAAGTGTAAGGTGGTGAAGTGAAAAGAAATCCTAATGCTAATTCCGACCTTATGAAAAGCAAACTGTGTTCAGTGACAGATGGAACAAGTGTTGTCAGAATAAGAGCTAATCTGCACTGTGGAGGATCAGAAAACTTACCGCAGTGTTCCCAAAAAATATGGGAAAGTAAATATTGGAAAAGACTGGTAATTATTTCAATGGCCGTTTGAAATGAGCATTTAGATTTGAGAAGATTGTTATGATAAACCTGTAAGATATTTAAAAGGAGAAGAATACTTATTGGCAGTGGATACGCAGTATATAGAAAAACCTCATTCAGACTTCCCTGTGCATCTTAAGCTTCAAGGGACATCTGTCTTGCAGCTGCAAAGAATGCTGCACATCAGATCGTACACCGCTACATTTCATCCCACTTAATGACCAGTCACTAAACAAGTGGTCCAGTCTGGGGTTACCTTCTGCTATCAGAATGTCCTGGAAAAGCCCACCAGCTGAAAGTGTAGGCCATTATGCACTTGTCCTTTTTAACTGTCATAGCCTGCCATATCCATTTTCTGCCATATCCATTTTTCTTGATGTCCATTTGCTTTGTGAAACCTATAGCCAAATCTACAGAACAGGATTGTCATAAATCAGTTAGATCTGAGTATTTCAACTTGACATTTGATGATAAATGGCCATGGCATCCTTTCTCTGTAAAACTGCAAGTCTGGAACAAAGGTAATTTTTGCAATTTGAACCCAAGAGAATTGCTCCTGCATCCTGATCATTCAGCCTAGACAAATGTTTTTACCTCCGAAAAATTCCATGAGATGCTATAAAAAAGGAGGTCAAGACATTTAAAACATGCCCAAGTTTGCAAGGGCAGATTAACACCATCTTTTTAAGAGTAAAGACTTCTGACACCCTGAAGCAGGTATTGTACCTGACTGCCCATGACACCACTGCACAACTTGACTAGCAGGACTAGTGATACCTCTAAGCTGACAAAACCCCCACGTGGACATGATTTACAGCAGTAAAAAAGTCTTTCTGCCTTCCTGGGTTATGCTGTTTGGAGTCACTGTTAAACGTACTGGAAATTGAGTCCGTTTTTCTGTATAAGCCACAGGTCTATTAAGGAGCCTTGCTATCAAGACAACACTGTTACAGACACTGCACTGGTGTGCAGACTGACCCCGGAGCTTATGAATGGAAGGCAGGTCTTACCTTGTTCAAGAGATTCTCCTCCAGTCCAGAACAACTAATACATCAAAATACGATCATTAAGGTGAGAAAGAGAGGATGGATTTATAAATGAGGTCTCAAAGATACCTGACAGTCTTGTTTTAGGAAGATGGGTTGTTCAAGCAAGCACAAGTGGCTCTGAGAGCAGGGCATGCAGAAGTGGGGGCAGGGATGGGGGCTGGCCAGGCATCGGCACTGAGACTTTGGCATTGGACTTCCAACAGGCGAGGAGAAAGGAAAGGAGCCACCTGCCGCATGTGGACAGCCAAGACCCTAGAAGCATGTGCAGCAGCTTTCCGGAGGCTGTTTCTTCACAGATGTCTTGGGAACCAGCTGCTCTATTAATAGCCCAAACTGCCTCTATCAATGTCCTGAGTAAGAGTTGCAGAATTTAGATCATAATATCCAAGTCCAGACTGAGTATTGAGGATAGTTATTCTGCTCTCAAAGGTTTATTGCAGCTCCTACTTCTTTAACTAAATTTGATCTGCTGGACCATCATTGCTCAATTTAAATTTATCATTGTTCAGCACTGGAAACCTGAATTTGAGATCTGCACTGCAGTGTCATCTTCATGACTGCACAATTTGTGTATATAAAAAAATATATGAGATATCATTATGAATCCATGGAAAACCTTTTCTTATTTTCCCAGTGCTCTGAGCTGTGTTCAGGGTAAATCTAAATTCCCAGTCCCTGGAGCCACA
>NW_008794211.1:41747-54997 GCF_000699145.1 Aptenodytes forsteri | reverse complement strand
ATTTGTGTATATAAAAAAATATATGAGATATCATTATGAATCCATGGAAAACCTTTTCTTATTTTCCCAGTGCTCTGAGCTGTGTTCAGGGTAAATCTAAATTCCCAGTCCCTGGAGCCACACTCAGTAAGATATCAGTGGGGTACTGGGGACAGGATATCACTTCACTAAATATTAAGCTGTCAGAGTGGAAAGAGATTTACTTCAGAGCAATTTGATGAGTGTGCAAAACTGCTATACATGGCTTTTGCCAATGAATTTATACTACTATTAAACCTCTGTCTTGCGTGGCTTTAGAGTTTTTTCAGCACAGAAGAAGGAAAACACAGGGAAGATGTTAGATTCTTAAAATTTAAAACTAGATTGGACCATTAGACCTTTTTTTTTAATCACTTCCAGTGACTTCTGTACCTTGGGTTTGACAAAATTTAAGCATATCTTTCCAAAAGGTAAATAACATTCATATGCAGATATCAGGAGATGGAAAATACACTTTCTTCGTAGATTGTCCAATCAATTGTGACCTTCAGTATCAAAAATGTGTCCCAAATCTATCATTTGCATGTATCTGATTCCAGATTCTGGCAACTGGTCTTTGCCACCTTCCTGTGACACTGCCAGAGTCCTTCTCTAACTGGTATTTTCTGTCTATGAGGGTATTTACAAACTTAATCAAGTCACTTCTTCATATGCTCTTTGAATAACCTGAAGAGAAAGGTCTCTGTAACACTCACTGCAAAGAGCTTCCTCCATCATTCAGATAATTTTATGGCTTTTTTCCTGTGTCTTCTTTATTTATTTTTCAACATTCTTGTGAAAACATGGAGCTGAGGGCACTAATCCAAAATGATATATAGGGAGATCTAATGTAGGATTTAGGCAGAACCTAGGCATTTACCCTCAAAAGTGTCATCTTGAAAATGCACACTCAGTTTCTATCAGAACCAGGGTATGCCTGATCAGAATAAGCACCTTTGTTTTTTACACTAAGTTCCCACACTCCTAAAATGATGTGCCCAGAATTATTCTATGCTTAAGGGCAAGGAGCTTGGCTCTTGTCCAGCCAGCATGAGTGTCTTTAGGCATATTTCTGTGTATCATATTTGAGGATCTCGTTTTGGAAACAGTCAAAGATTTTTGCATAATATTTATCAGTGAACATTCTCTCCCATTAAAATACTGACACTACTACTCATTAGCACACTCTTAGAGGTGCTTACCTGCTAGGAATTGGAAAACATGGTCTCTCTGTCTGAGGGAACTTGAGCTACAGCTTCCCCTCCCCAGAGTGTGCCTTAGCTCCCAGATGAATTTAATTTTCTTTGAATTTCCCTTGAAGGACATTCCATTGACAGGGTCACCACCAGCTCTCCAGGAGAGTGCCCTAAACTTCCCTGGGGAGACGGGGCATGAGTCAAGCTCTGCACTGCTCAGCTTGATCAGGAATCAAGCACTTCTGGGCATGCACAGAAGAGACACTTGGAAACTTCCATGTGAAAAAAAGGAGATGAGGAAGCGGCTGACTCCGTCACTCCTACTGGTGATCTTCCATTTGCATGGAACACTTAAAGCTGCCCTCAGCCAAAGGGAAATGTGTGGCCAGGTGTTTAGGGACCTGTATTGGAAGGGGAACCTTAGATTCTAGTATCTGTTTCTCTGGCTGTCAGTGTATTTTGTACTAAACAGATTTAGAAATACATCAGCCCTAAGCTGTTCTGAAGCCACCAGACTTGGTGCCTCTGCTTATTTTATCTTTATCTCTGACCTTATTACTTCTGAAGCTCCATTTTCTCCTCCTCACACCCAAGCCTACCTAAAGCAGTCTACAACTTCATGGTTAGGACATTCCTTTGGAGGAAATTTTGTCTAATCTCAAGCAAATAAACTTCAACTCCCATCTCCCTGTTCTATGTGAGTGGAGGCATGGGAGCAGACATCTTTTGGGAAGAAATAGCCACTCTGAGAACGCCTTCTACAGTAGAAATAGCATTTGCTGGCACTTTGTTTTTTTTAAGAAAGGTCGTAATGAAATCTCACCTTGTCTAGTTATAGCTGTATGATGAGGGCTTTCCATAGTCATCAAGGAGAGTTTAATTAGGATGCAGAAATCTTGGCACTGTGTTACCTGGCCTAGTTTTATGACATTTGTAATGCCCCTTAGCCTCAACCAAATGGTGCTGCAAGTGATTAGTGACAAGTGGTATATCTCAACACTACTTAATCATCATCAATTCTCCTGGAATAACTCATTTTCTGAAAAATTATTCTGCAGAACAGATCAGCATTTCAGAGGGACAAGTGCGAGAAAAAAACATTGTGAAGCATTGTAAATGTATTAAAAAGGAGAAGCTTGATGTCAAGACCTCAGCAAGTGTGAGTTTTGCACTGAAGAGCTGGCTGAGTGGCATTTGTCAATGTTTTTAAAAGACAAAATTATTATTTTAATGAAAAATGTTAACAAAACAAAAGAAGCAAATTGTTACTTATTATGTGGCATATACTTAAGCTGTTTGTTTCCAGCTCAGTTTGACAAAGTTACAGAGGAGTTTTTTCACAGCCTGAGGGAAGGGATCCATCAGGCTACGTGCCAGATAGCCATAACCTAGAATGACTGCCCTGAAATCAACTGCAGCAAAACAGCATATTTACTTCATAGTGTTACCCCCAGAGCCAAAAGTGTTAATACTGAGTCTCATAATTTTTTTAGATATGGAAATGTGTTTTGAAAATGAAACTGTTTTTAAAAAAATGAATGAGCCATTTCTCCTGATGACAGCTTAATAAGAAGATGAAGCAGGTAGCAGATTCCTCTTCTCTAGTGATAAGAGTAGTTATATGCTTCCAGAAGTTGTTATAAAAACAGGGTGGAGAGAAAACACTTGGAAGAAAGAACTGTGATTTCTGTCTGTAACACTGCGACCAAGAAACATTTCTAAAACCAAATTGTGTGGTTAAATGCTACTCTGGTTTTAGTAGCACACTACGATAAGCACATTGATTAATTCTTCCAACCCTCCAATAGTCATGTGGGAACAGAATCTGCACAACCAGAACCGTTTCTGCATATGTTACTAGCATGGTCAGAAATGTGCCAGAACTGCTCCACGGCTAGAACTGAGCCATCATTGTGTCTCCACCACATGCCAAGAGCAGCTACATGAGCATATTACTACTGCAAATGGCAGTGATGTGACTATCCTTTTAACCAGCCTAAGGTTGTTACTTTTGCCAGATGTGTATTTGCTCCAGTGTTTATCCATAAGCAAACTGACATGAGCTTTATGTTCCAGACTGACACCATTAGAACTGGATAGGGAAATTTAAATTTTTAGCATTTGTTTTTGTTCTTCTGGAAAATAAAACCTCAGGGTTATACACATTGTGCACAAAATGGAATTGTGTGTCATTTATCTTCTTTAACGTACCAGGACTGTTGCACCATTGCTGAATCCAGTTACGGTTTTCCTGACACCAACACTATTCCAAACTCCTCCCAGTCCACTTGGACTTTAGTAGCTGTATCAGTTGGAACCAGTATTTTAGCTGGGATCAGTGTGCCTAGTTTGGGTAGACTTTGTTACCCCACCTGATTCAGTCAGCTCTACGTGGTGACAGCCACCACACTCAAAGTGCAAATCATTATCTGTTAAATCAGGTCTCTGTTTCAAAGGTCTTCACCAGTGCTGGAACACATGCCATACACTGAGCCCTCACCTATCATTTTGGAAGGCCTACTTACAAGCAAAACTTCTTTATGTATGATGGTTTGTAGATACTTGGCACTGCACACAGGAACCTTGATTCTCTTTCCGGTGATAACAGTAACATAGGCATTACATCATCCAAGATCTGATTTCATTTCACTTGACTAAGTGGTACTTCAGTGATCCATCAGGTTGACTGGCAACACAGATATCTGTCTGAAGACAAACTGAGAGTGAAGTCCTGCTTGGAGTCTTCCACAGCATGAACATGGACATTCAAAGTCAGCTACTCACTAATCAGCTAGAGCTCTCTGAGATGGTGTCAGTCACTCTATATTTATTACTCCCCTCATGTTGCTTCTCCTCTTATGCAAATTTTCTTGCATACTAATAAATAGCATTCTGGAAGACCCATACAACATATTTAACCTCATCATACAGATGAGGATGATTAATATACCATTGCTGAAAAAAAATTAAATGGAAGTGAGAAAAATTTTAAGAATGTTTGACTTGTGTCTCCAGAAAGTTCATAGATTCATAGAATGGTAGACATACAGACTTCAAAATAGTTCTTGAGACATCACCACAACCACCCTCCTCAGCCAGGATAAGGTAATAGCTTATGTCATGCTTGACAGGTATTTGTTGAGAGCCATGTAATGATAAAGAGTCTACAACTTCTTAAGCAACCTCACTTACTACATTATTCTTACTGATAGTTCATAGTCCTAATATCTAATCTGCTTCAATTTAAAACCATTACTTCTTGCCACCTCCCTCTTGAACATGGAAAACAGATTATTCCCTGTGTCTTTACAGCAGCGTTATGTAATTTAAAACTGCTCTCATGTTCTTCCTTGGGCTTTTCTTCTTTGGCTGAAATTACATTTTCTAGGCTTCTGTTGATTCTGGTTTCCTCAGGACTCTTTCCATTTGGCTCCAATCTTTCTTGGAGTGCAGTCTCCAGTGCTGAGCAAGAAAAGAATTATTTCTGATGCCTTGCAAGTTGTACTCTTATTCATACACAAGAGAATGACGTCAGCCTTTTTCAGCGTATCTTGCTGATGCCTATTTGGCCAACATCAAAATCACCATGGAAGAGCTACTACCTAGACAGCTGTTCCCCAACTTGAATATGGGTAGCTGATTATCCAGCATCAATACCTTTGGATTGGTATTGATGCTTTATTGGATAAGATCCTGTCACTTTTCAGATAATTTCTCCAAAATCTCTGTCTAGTGAGCATATTAGTGAGAAATGCTTATATTAGTAAATCAGACTATTATACTGCATTCTGGAATGGACCATTTACCATAGTGAGGATTTGAGAGGGATCCAGCCTTATGGATGAGTTATATGACTCTTCTTCAGAGATATAAACATGCCACCTTTACCAGGAAGGTCCCATAGAACAAGTGCCAACAAAAAGGGATTTCATGAGACTCATTTCCAGAATCCTCCTCTTGGAAAGGAATAGGGGTACAGATGTCCCTGCCTGCTTTTTAAAGCATAATATTAATACAGCATGGATTTGGCATATACTCTTGGAATATGCAGATCACTGAGCAGGACTGAGCTTTCATGACAGCAACACCTTCTCCCAGAAAATGAATATATATTCCATGGTTCACTGAAGCACTGCAAAGGGTTTTTTTGCACTTATCCTTAAGATCATCACTGTTTCAATTTTAATCTGTCAGAGCCACCGTTCCCTCCAACAGTGGCAGATGGGTTTTGTGTTAAAGTTGACATCATGGGTCTTGCAATACTCTTTCTTGAATTCTTATTAGGGTAAAATTGTGCTTCCTACGTGCACAGTGGTTTAAACAATCGTGTTTGCTGTACTCATTTTTATCAGTGTTGCCAGCAGGTCAAGGAATGTGATCCTTCCCCTCTGCTCAGCACTGCTGAGGCCACACCTGGAGTATTGTGTCCAGTTCTGGGCTCCCCAGTACAATAGAGATATGGAGCAACAGGATAAAGTTCAGTGAAGGACCATGAAGATGATTATGGGACTGGAGCATCTCCCATATGAGGAAAGGCTGAGAGAGCTGGGACTGTTTAGCCTAGAGAAGAAAAGGCTTGGGGGGATCTGATTAATGTATATAAATACCTGAAGGGAGGATGCAAAGAAGATGGAGCCAGCCTCTTTTCAGTGGTTCCCAGTGACATGACAAGAAACAATGGGCACAAATTGAAACACTGGAGGCTCCATCTGAACATTTGATCACTGACACAGGTTGCCCAGAAAGATTATGCAGTTTTCATCCTTGGAGATATTCAAAAACTATCTGGACTTGATCTGGGCAACCTGCTCTAGGTGGCCTTGCTTGAGCAGGGGGTGATGGACCAGAGGACCTCTAGACATCCCTCCCAACTTCCACCATTTTGTGATTCTATCCACACATGCTAGAAACAATTGGATAGACCCTGAGAAAAATCAGGGATTCAGTATCAAATAATGCAATTTCCAAAGTGATAGACCTTTGCAATGGGCAGTTAGGACTTAGCAGTTGAGGTAAAAAGAGCCCACGTTCCAGCAGGCGAGATTTACTGGATATATACACAACCATGCCCTATAACAAGATTTTGGCAACATGTTGGCCAGGCTTGCTGGGAGTCTTAGGAACCTCAGAATGTCGTATTTCAGCTTCCCATGAATATTCATCTACTTTACACTCAAAGTCTTCACACAATCAGTTTTGTTATTCTGGTCACCTTTGATAGTCCTTCCAGTTTTCTTTTTGGCATTGATAAAACACTTCTTTCAGCTTTTGCTTCACCTGCCTTAGCTAATACATTTCTTTTTGTGCCTTTCCAAAAACACTTTCCCAAGCTCACTTTATCTCCTTCTGTTTGCTTAAGGAATCTCAAATCATATAATGGCAGCTACTCTTCTGGTTATTAACAAAGGTCTACGAGGAGTTCAGTCGTAAATGACTTATGCTATAGCTGCTACTCATGCCAGCTGCAGGCTGCTTGGCCAATAGCACACCCAGAGGAGAAAAGAGGTTCAGAAAATCTGGATAGCAAGAGTAGGATTTGGTGATCGTGGATTTTCTGTGCTCACAGTAAGAAACATACAGGTCCACTTCAAGCAAGTTCTAGAAAGGAGGGCATAGAAGGTGTGCAGCAGTGAAGAGAATAAGTAGCAAAATTTGCAAGATTAGGTGGGAAATGCCGGAATCCATCATATCTGCAGAACACCTGTCAACAATAGTTCAGGTTCCAGTCTATATTCCACCTGAGCAGAGGCAGCAAGAAATGATAGGTGCAGGAATATAGGCTGTGTAAGTCTAGGCCAAGGTGAGAAAAATATGTATATAAAACCTCATTTTCTCTAATACTCATTTCTGAAGCTGGTCAGAGAGGGCCATAGGACTTCCATCATCCTCAGAAAACCCGGGTTAACCTTTGCATGACAGCTTTATGTCATTAATATCATCACTGCAGTGGCTTTTTACAGCTCTTAAATAATGCTGTATCTCTGTATAATGTTAAAATGAACAATAGATTTAAATACAGTAATTTACAATTCTTTCAGTATCTAGAGTCTGTCAGCTTTTGATGAAAAGATGAAAAGATTTTGATCTTAATTATTTAGAGTATATCTTGAGAAGAAGATGTATTTTTCTTATCATTATTTTCTTATATTATTATACAAATAAGCCTGCTTTGTGCCAGGATATTAATTACTAAATAGAGACTCTTTCGCCATGTCCACAAGAAGAGCAAGATGCAGCAAGATTCTTTCACCATTCCCATCCCCCCCTTTTTTGCAGGTTTTCCATTTGGAAGACCAGATATTTTGTTGTCCTTCTCCATAATCCCACATGTCCTAATTCAGTGAGCAAGGCTGTAAGTGTAATATAGCCAAAAAGACCCCTTCAATTTTATAAACAAAAGGACAGTGCTTTATGGGTAGCTGATCATCCAACATCAGGGTAGTACTCTGTATTGGACTAGATCCTGTCCCTTTTCAGACAATTTCTCCAAATTTCTGTCTAGTGAGGATAGTGGGAAGGAAACAAGGAGAGACCTATTCGGCTTTGGTCTTGATGAGATGAGATTGCTACACTGATTTAATGCTCAGTGTCTTATTTGTTCTGCTAATGCTCTCATTAAATGTTTTTAAATATTTGGGGACTGTATTGATCCTGACCAAGAAACGACTGCATGTTTAGACATTGGTGTTCCACATGACAGTTAGCCTGAATAAGCACAAGCCTGTGCTGTCCTGCACATAAAGTGTGGCTTTCAGGCCTGTGTTGTGCCGCACACAGTCCTTGGCTGCAGGATAAACTCAGTCACTCATTGTAACAGAGGAGCCTGCAGGCAGCTCCCACTGCTACATGCCACCTGCATGGCCTCGCCTTTGTCTAAAAGCGCAGCAAGAAGTTCTCATGAGAACATCCTTTAGGAGTAGAGGTTTTTTCTTATAAAGAAATTATATATTATCTCAAATGACTAAAAGGGAGAGCTTCCCTCTGCAGACAGGATCTGCTCTGCTCCGCACGGTGTGCTGTGTAAATAAAAGCACTGTCTGAGAGAAGCAGCACTGGGTTGTCTATCTCCTCATTAAAACTATTTCAAAGATAGATATACTTACATTAAATACAAGTTACTATGTTCAATAGAGGAGTGACTAGATGAGGCTGAATGACATGTGAGATAACAGAGGTTAGAATATATAATCTAAAATAGCTTTTGGCCTTACATCAATTAATACAGAGAATTATGTGCTGCAAGGCATCAGGAAGAAGCAGAAACTAGCTATAAAAGCTTTTACTCATTCTTGAATATCTTGCCTTCTGGACAAATGGAGATTACAGGCACTGCTAATATTAAAACAATCACTACTTGACACTTGCAGTAATTAAAGAGCCATAAATCATTTCTTGAATGGGAGAAAGTCTGAAGTATGATGACTCTTCAGGGGAAAGCAAAAGTTACTTACAGTAACCATTCCTACATACACCTAATTTGGGTGAGATGAATCTTGTTCTGGACAGGGTTGGGTTTTTTTCACTTGCTCTAAAATGGGTGCACAGTAACAGATACAGGTGTCTTGTAAGTCGAAGTGCATGTGTGGTCAGGTCACACCCACTGTTTTTGTCTAGTGAGAAATGTTTCTCATGCTACCGAGCCGGAGAATGGAGCGTACAGCTATGCACATGCAACAGAAGTTATGAAGGGCTATCATCCCGTAAATCATCCTGTCCCCTCTTCCACCCCAACCCCCCCAAAAAAATACAGTGAATGGCTAAAATCTGGGGGGAAATAGTTTCTTCAGCTTGCCTCAAAGTTGCTAAAGGCTGAAACAATAAAATTTGCCGAGACTCAGAAAGAAGAAAGGAAGAATTTCAATCCAAGTCTCCTGTACCCTATACAAGCTATCCAAATATAGAAGAAAATTTGCCTTCAGAAATCCTTTATTTTTTAATCTCGTAGGTTTATTTAGAATACTTTTTTAAAATAAAAAAACTTCTCAAAGTGAAAAAAAATCTAGAATCTTGTGACTGACTTTGTACAGAAAACTGGTCTCAAACATTTCCTGTTGTTTAAAATGTTCATCTTAGAAGTGTACAAGGGTTTCAAAAAAGGTTAAATTGCAGAGTCATTTAATAACCCGTTGTCTTAAGAATACATTCTAGCTGCTCTGTATTATAATAAAAATATAGTTTAACAAAAAGAAAAAATTTAATTTGGAAAAAAAATTGACTGAGAAAAATGTCCTAAATTAAATCCCAAATGTCAAAATTGAAAGCCCAATTATATTTTTTATATCTAGACGGTTTTAATAGACTACGTTTAAAAATTACTAAAATAAAAAGAAGCGGCATACTGATCTGGTGATAAAAGGACAAATTAACAATAGAACATTATATTTTTCTTCAAGTAGTTTATCTTCTTTAAGAACTAGTTCTAAAGCAATGAGTAAAAAGAAGGGCGGGAATCTTCCTTTTCAGGGCACAATTTAGCTTCTTTATCAGGATTAGTAAAATTATATATGAAAAGCAGTGATAAATATCTAAAACTCTCTGAAAGATTAACAGTGACATGAAGGGGCAGATGGATGCATAGTAGAACAACTAGTTTTTAAGTCAGAAGTGGGTTTAAGTAAACACCATAAAGGCAACAAAAGTTTTGCCAATGACTTTAACAGAATGACAATTTTATCTGAACTGTCTCTGACCTTCTTGAAAGAATATGAATACAGAACTTGGTCAAATAGTTTCTCTGGGTGTGTTTTTCTGACTTTGCATGGAAGAATGCGAAGTTTAGGAAAAATTAGTACTACACTTGCATTTTAATATAAATCATGCTTCTTCATGTATTTATGATGATACTATGATTGCAAATGCAAAATTTGTTTCCACTCACTGTAAAACTGCTTGTGAACGATAAAACTCATTCCTGTGCAAAGCATAGAACTACACAAAATTTAAAAATAAGGGTTTTAACAGTGACTGAAGGACCCGTAGGACTTCAGCTAGCTTCTGAACGTGGAGACTCTTCACTTCTTTAAAATACACTGGTTTTGATGTAATGTTTTATACGTGCCACACACAGGCACAATAAAAAGGCCAAACATCAGTATCCATGAAATAATCTAAATTGCTTTCCTTTCTTTTTCTCCTAAGCCAAATAATTATAAAATAATGAGTTAACAACATTAATAAACAAAACAATAATCATTCAAAAATATATAGTTCCTTTCTTTGAAATGCCCAAGTCCATACTCCACTTTTATATACAGAAAGACTCATGATCTACTTTTCAAAACTAGTCGCTTAGTTTGGTGTCTCTTTTTTTTGGTCTCAACATACTTCAGTTTTAAACTTTAGCTGTCCATAGCTAATTCATGTAATGGTCTGAAATTAGGTAAAGTTGCCTGAATTTGTTGAAAACATTAGCCTAAATAAATTGCCAAAAGCAATCAGATAATCTTAGGAAAAGCATGGCCTCTGCTCAGGAAGGGAACATCTGAAAGCTGCGATTTCTGTCCAACCAGAACAGCACATTTAAAAAGTTTCTCTGAGATACTACTTATTCCGCCATTAAGTTCCTGCAAGATCTTTTTTAGTTTTGTTGAATCAGCATTTTTGAAGAGTAAAACATTATGTCTGAAGATTATTACCCATATGAGATCAGAAGTTGAACTCATAATCCATGCAATAACTACCAGACCCTGTGAGATAGTCATTTATTATATGACTGGTATATATTAACGTAAATATCATAGATAACATACGACAATCACATGCAGGACAAACAGTGGAAGTTAACAAGATGATACCTGGTTTTCTTTTCTGATAAGTTAATCAAACAGTTAAAAAAAAATCAAGCTCTAAAAGTAAAAAGAGATTAAAATTGTTCCTACCCAGGGTTGTGACCTGACTGGAGAAAGCATAATGCATAAATAAATACAGCAATAACCATCTGGGGGCTTTTCTCCTCCCACAGAAGCCACCAGGACTACTATCACAAAAGCTGTGGGAAGTCCGTGTGCCAAACCTCTGCAGCCAAATGAGAGATTCTGCTTATGATAACTGAGGCTTTATTTACCCTGATTTTTTGGTATTTTCTTTGGCAGCTAAAACTGCTCAAACACTTCAAGTGCCACTTGATGAGTCAGGCTAACTAAAGAAGATACTCCAAGGTGCTATCTACTACTTTCTGCCAGAGGTTTTTCCCTCAGCCCTCTCAGAATCAGCAAAACCAGATCTGTGTTCACTCCTCTATTGTCACATTTCCCAGTGTTCATTAAAATCCCATCACTGTCAGGCTGAGACCTGTGGACCATTAGACATTTGCACATATCTGTTTCTACTCGCTCTGCAAAGGGAGGCAAACTGGAGGGTCATAATTTCTTAAATCACTCTGGCACAAATCGTGCTAGTTTGTCTGGAAGTCTCCTTATTCACCCAGTAAAAACAGTGCATCGTACAGAGATGTGATGGCACACTTTCAATTTTCAGATGCAATTAAACTGTGATCTACATTAAATAAATGACAAATCAAGGCTAATGTTGAGAAAAAAAAGCCCCCTTGAAGGAATTTCAGGATCTGCTACAACTTCTCCTCCAATGTGTTTAAAGATTGGTGACATATCTTTGGACAAATCTGTATTGCAATAAAGCATAAATCTAGAAACAATGCATCCTGCTTTCTCTAAAACAGACATCTCTATACGAACAATCCTTTTGAACACCTGCATTAAAGACATCTTCAGCTTCAAAGAGCAAACCACTGACCTGGGCCGGTGCAGAAAATTTGAAGGATTTATTATACAAGCCTTAACTAAGTAGATTTGAAAACTCTTTTTTCTGGAACCCAAAACAATTAAATCTCTTATGATTAAAATCTCTATGACTGAGAATTACAGGTGTGGAACATACCTTTTATTCTTTGTTATACAGCTGAGAAAAAGCTTGCCAATTTTATGGTAGTGATTCTTTCCTACAGTTCTGCAGGCTGCTGAGTAAAATCAAAGAAGTAAGGATTTTCTCTGGCAGCAGGAAACAAGTGCAAGATTTTAGAGCTATCTGTGTCCCCTAGGCACCTGCTCTTTTAGGTCTTGCTTTGGTTTAGTCTTATACCTGCAAATTAGTTCTATTGCTATTTTTATAATACAGAAGTGGTTGAAACATTTCTGTTATGACATCTTTCAGTATAAAATTATTTGCTTCTAAACATCTCTGGGAAATTTTTGTAACTTTTTGCACACACAAAAAAATTCTCTATTATTATCACTTTCTGCAAGAAGAAGAGAGGAGGATTTTTAAATAAAAACATCTCAAATAATTTTCAGTTTTCAAAGGAATAGACAGAAATACCCAGCTGGTTTCATATACAGAAAACAAAAAAGGGCCAGGGGAGAACTGGAAAAGGTTGACTGAAAAGCTAGCAGTTCTTCACTTGAAACCAAAAAAAAGGTTTTGACCATCTATTTTCATAGGGTCCCCAGTGCAATCTGAAATGCAGACATCTGCTGCAAACATCCCTCTTTAATTATATCTTCAGTTATTTTTAACCAGACAAACTTATCTCAGACATTCAGATCCATGCTAAAGGCTTTCAATCTTAGATCTTTGCTCACATCCATACTTCAAGGGCACCGGAACACCTTCCCCATTTTTAATGCACTTACAGTCATAATGCTGCTGTGGGGTGGGGAAATCTTCCCATGTCATTCAGTAATTGGTTTCTAGTCAAGGTTCTAAAGGAAAAAGCAGATGCTAAAAGAAAAAGGTAAAGGAACACAGCATAAGCAAAAGCATGCAAAGCTGAATATGCTCTTATTTTCCAATACTCCAAAGTTAGTTATGAGAAAAAATAATCCCTCTGCCTTTCAAGCTGTTGTTGTTAGTAGCTGAGATGCACTTTATATATCTGTACTTATATAGCTCAAAAAAAATCAGAGCCCATGTCGTGGTTTAACCTCAGCCGGCAACAGAGCACCACACAGCTGCTCACTCACTCCCCACTCCCACCCCACCCCCACGGTGGGATGGGGGAGAGAATCGGAAGAGTAAAAG